>NC_086017.1:19885606-20188636 GCF_029281585.2 Gorilla gorilla gorilla
GGTGGCTCACGCCTATAATCCCAGCACTTTGGGAGGCTGAGGCAAGCGGATCATCTGAGGTCAGGAGTTTGAGACCAGCCTGGCCAATGTAGCGAAACCCTGTCTCTACTAAAAATACAAAATAATTAGCCTGGCCTGGTGGCACACGCCCCTGCACTCCAGCCTGGGCGACAGTGCAAGACTCCATCTCAAAAGATAAAAAGCCAGATGATTGAGTTCCTTAGGTGCTGATTGGTTGCCTTTAAAGATTTTTCTTTGGTTGGAATCTGTTTTGTGGGATTTTTGTTAGTTTTGTTATCCAATTTTGGGATGACTATCTTAAAAGCTTTCATGATGCTGAATAAAGCAATGAAAATTCAGAATTTTTTGTGGTGAAAAATATCAAAGTACTCCAACACACTGTTTTTGGTTTTGGATAAACATAAATTTACCACTTTGGCTGCCTGCATACCTATTTTTACATATTTGTAATCATTGTATAAATATAATTTGTATTCTTACTTTTTTTCTTTTAACATTTTTTCTCCTGTCAAATATTTCAAGGTCTGCATTGTCTTCATTGTTATCTTTAATGACTGTATTCTGGTCTAATAACTCAATTTTGGTGTCCTAAGGAATGGGGCATTCAGTTAAGATAAGTAGTAAAATTTTTTTTGTTTTTTCTTTTTTGTCCTGCTTGCCTTTTTAACTGTTTTTTTTTTTTTTTTCCCCTGGAAGCATAGACTCAGGTTGCCCTGAATACACTCCCAATGTTTTCTCTTTTTTTGTTTTGTTTTGTTTTTCTTTTTCTTTCTTTCTTTTTTTTTTTTTGAGACGGGGTCTCACTCTGTCGCCTAGGCTGGACTGCAGTGGCGTGATCTCGGCTCACTGCAAGCTCCGCCTCCTGGGTTCACGCCATTCTCCCGCTTCAGCCTCCCAAGTAGCTGGGACTACAGGCACCCGCCACCATGCCCGGCTAATTTTTTGTATTTTTAGTGGAGATGGGGCTTCATCATGTTAGCCAGGATGGTCTCAATCTCCTGACCTCATGATCTGCCTGCCTTGGCCTCCCAAAGTGCTGGGATTATAGGCATGAGCCACCACGCCTAGCATGGCTTATTCTTTCTGATGACTGTGTAATATTCCAAAAATTAAAATTACTCCATCATAATTTATTGAACCTTTCCTGTACTGATGGGCATTTATAGTCTTTCCAACTTTTCACAAAGTAATTTTCCTTTTTTTTTTTTTTTTTTTTGAGACAAAGTCTTGCTCTGTCACCTAGGCTCGAGTGCAGTGGCTCGATCTCGGCTCACTGCAACCTCTGTCACCCGGGTTCAAGCGATTCTCCTGTCTCAGCTTCCCAAGTAGCTGGGATTACAGGTGTGTGCCACCTTGCCCGGCTAATTTATGTATTTTTAGTAGAGACGGGGTTTCAGCATCTTGGCCAGGCTGGTCTTGAACTCCTGACCTCGTGATCCACCCATCTCGGCCTCCCAAAGTGCTGGGATTACAGGCATGAGCCACCGCGCCCGGCCTAGTAATTTTCCTATTAATAGTGAAAATATATACTGTAGTTGGCAACAAATACACACTGGAGTTGGCAAGTGATTGAATCTTTTAATAAATGTCAAGATGTTCAGAGTTACTTCTGTAGTAATATCACTTTCATGCATATTGCTCTGTATTCTTTTTTTTTTTTTTCTTTTTTTTTTTTTGAGAATGGAATCTCGCTCTCTCACCCAGGCTGGAGTGCAGTGGCGCGATCTCGGCTCACTGCAAGCTCTGCCTCCCGGGTTCACGCCATTCTCCTGCCTCAGCCTCCCCAGCAGCTGGGACTATAGGTGCACACTGCCACACCCGGCTAATTTTTTGTATTTTTAGTAGAGACGGGGTTTCACAGTGTTAGTCAGGATGGTCTCGATCTCCTGACCTTGTGATCTGCCTGCCTTGGCCTCCCAAAGTGCTGGGATTACAGACATGAGCCACCGTGCCTGGCCTGCTCTGTATTCTTAAGGGGTACCGATGGTTAACAGTTGTGGCACTTTATTTATCTGAAAAATATTTCTGAGTTTTGTGAAAAGTGTAGATACTCCCAGGGGAGTGTATGGAACAAATGAGCATTATCCATTCTGTGTTTTAATTAGAGGAAAAGCTGCTGTTTCATTGTAGCAAATGTACTGATTTGTTAACTGTTTTTCTATTGTTGCATATTTATTGACAATAGGTGTTTGACCTGGTGATGCTTTTCATCATCTATAGCACCAATACTCAGACAAAGAAGTACATTGAAAGGGTGCTAAGAAATAAGATTCGATCAGGCTACATTCAAGAACAGCTGCTCCAGAGTACATTCTCTGTTCATTACTTAGTAAGTGTCAGAGACTATTGATTTTTAATCTAAAACAGAAAGCTTTACAGCTCTCATGTAAAATTTCATCTTATTTCAGTCCATTGTTCAAACCCATTGAGATTTTTGAATTTTATTTTTGCATTAATCATTTTAATTGCCTATCTCAATGCAGTTTGCAACTTTGACAAACTGGCCTTCCGTATCCTATTTAAGTAGCTTATAAAAACCTTGAGGGGGATAGGACCAGCCTGTAGAAACTAGTAGAAATGTAAATATGTACCTATTTGAACTATCACTCTTTAGCCATTCAAAACTGTGGACTTTAGGTGATAATTCCTCTGGAAATGTAAGTTATTCAAAGTGGAATTTTATAAGCTAGGAATAGTGTTTTGCCAGCTGAACGTTCAGGATATTAGCAGTATAGAACTTAGAAAACTGGATGGGCCAGTGGTTTGGGGTTTGGGTTAGGAGCTAATGAGAATACCTCGCTGGGTCTTAAATTTTATATTTAGGAATAGGTTTAACGGTTGTATTATTTTATCTTGCAGTTCGTTCTGTGTTTATTTCTGCCAATTATATATGTTTTGGGCTGTAATTTTCTAGATGCAGAAACCATATGTAATTTTTCATTGCATTTTCCCCAATAAAGCATTATACCCAGCTTAGTACTAAATATAAGATTTTTTTAAATTATGGTATCAACAAGGAAGCTATGTTTATTAACTGGTTATTTAGTCTGGGTCCATTAATGTCTATGTACATTGCATTATTGGTAGGTTATGATCACTTCTCTTCTTGATCTTCTTTTAAAAAAATCAGTTTAGTTAGCATTGAACCTTATAGACCTACTTCAAATTATAACCAAGGTGGAACATCCGTGGGGGTAGTGTGATTGCATGGGGAAACTGGGATTTAGAACATCTGGCCTCCAATCCCAAATTGAGCAGATAGGAATAATCTATTAGGCTTGTAATTTAACTTCTTTGAGCTTAAAGGTGAATTATTATCCAAACGTGGAATCCCATTGATGCTGAGAGTAATCTCAGAATGATGAAGGATTATTTTTGTGTAAAACAAAGATTAAGATTTCCTAAGTTAAAATGAGAGCTAGGGAGGAGAAGTCTGACATTCCAAAAGATAAGCAACTCTTAGGTTGGGTACTAACTGTTTCCTACAGCTTCTTTTCTCTCTCTACTCTTCCCCACTCAAGGTTCTTAAGGATATGTGTTCATCCGTTCTGTCGCTGGCTCAGAGTTTGCTTCACTCTCTAGACCAGAGTATAATTTCATTTGGCAGTCTCCTATACAAATATGCATTTAAGTTTTTTGACACATACTGCCAGCAGGTATGTTGAAACATTTATTTTGGCAAGGAGGGAACACGGAAAGGGAAAATAATCTGATGTTTATTTCTTGTTGGTTGGAACTCACTGAAGGGGAAGGAACTTTGAACTGGGTCTCAAGAAAGCTCAATTCTAGTCCCAGCCTTGATGAAAGGAAGAGACTTGACTGGTGGATCTAACTCTGTGTTCTGAGCTCTAAAATTCTCTGTCTGAAATTAAGATCCAGATCTAGTCCATTTCAAAACATGAGACACTTTTTTTTGTTTTGTTTTGAGACGGGGTTTTGCTCTTCATGCCCAGGCTGGAGTGCAGTGGTGCTATCTCGGCCTTCGCCTCCTGGGTTCAAGCGATTCTCCTGTCTCAGCTTCCTAAGTAGCTGTGATTACAGGCACACACCACCACGCCCGGCTAATTTTTTGTATTTTTAGTAGACACAGCGTTTCACCATGTTGGCCAGGCTGGTCTCGAACTCCTGACCTCAGGTGATCCGCCTGCCTCGGCCTCTCAAAGTGCTGGGATTATAGGCGTGAGCCATCGGGCCTGGCCGAGACACATTTTAATAGCATATATCCAGAGAGGGAGGACTGTATTTGTGGAAAATGTTTATGAAAGCAAGTAAAGAACAGTGTCTTATTTTGTATTTTTACATATATTCTTCCTATCATTAACAATGTTAAAACACATTTGAATGGAACTTTTAAAATGAAGATTTGTAAAAAAATTTTAAACATTTAAAGTAGAGCAATAGTTGTAGCTGACATGAGGTAGCTGTTGCAGTTGAGAATATAATTCTGTTATGACTATTATGGAGTGACAGTATAAAGGGAGAATGGCATCTAAGACATTTTTGAATCCTCTTAATGTCTTAGAGACACTATCATGATCCATGTTTGCTTTGGAAACATGCAAATCTAGCCTGTACTATATAGAGAAAACCTTTAAAGCTTTTAGCTCCTTGAGTGCCATCTTTTTGAGAAATTTCAACTGATCTTGTACAACCTCAACTTAAAGAGTAAAATTTAACCCATATGGGAAAAAGAAAGAGGAAAACTATGCCAAGGAGCAAAATCAGGAGGGCTTAGGTAGTGCTCACTGATAAAATATGGGAAATAGGTCAAGACGGGATGGTCGAGTTATACTGGCATATTCCTAAATCTCCTGAAGCCAAGATTAATGAAAACTAGATAATAGGTGATGGGATTGGGTTGATTGTGATTTTAACAAAGTAGAGATTGGAGAGGCCTTGGGGGTGAATCCCTTTAGAATGGCCATCCATATTTTGTTTTACATTGTCCTGTTGACTGTCCCCTGTATAGGAAGTGGTTGGTGCCTTAGTGACCCATATCTGCAGTGGGAATGAAGCTGAAGTTGATACTGCCTTAGATGTCCTTCTAGAGTTGGTAGTGTTAAACCCATCTGCTATGATGATGAATGCTGTCTTTGTAAAGGTATCTTATTGGCTTCTTGTACTTTAGATATTGAATACTATAATTGGTGGGAGGTGGTGGGAAGGAGGTGAGATGATGGGCAAGTAATATAAATAAAAAGTGACTATTCTATCTATGTGTTAATTCATTCAGCAAACTCTTCTTTATACCTAACCTACAGGCTAATCTCTATTCTGGGTGCTGTGAATGTAAAGTAGGCCCTTACCTTTGATGTTAAAGACTAAGACACATAAGCAAGTCACTATAAATACAACATGGTGAATTCTCTGGTAAAGTACTGTAGATATAACAGAGCAAGAATAATTAAATTTAGCCTGGGAAGCTGGAGAATTCTTCAAAGAGGCAATGTGAGTGATTGCTGAAGGATGGGAATGACTGACAAGAGAAAGTATGGGAAGTGCGTTCTAGGCAGAGAAGAGTTTGAGCAGAAGCAAACTGGTGCCCAAGTCAATGGTGTGACTGAGGAATGAGAAGCAAACAAGCATGACTGGAGAATAGGATATATATGGAGAGGAGTGATGGGAGGCGAGGCTGGTAAGACATAGGACAGGCCCATGTTGCAAAGAGTCTCAAATAACATGCTAAAGAGTTTCAACTTTATTTTCTAGACAATAAGGAGCTATTACTAGTTTTTACATAGAGTTGACCTAATCTACTCAGCGTTGAGAGATAACTCAGTAGGCTATATGATGGGTGGATTGGAGACTGCTGAAATGGTCTAAGGGAGTGAGAGTAAGGGCCGGATTTTGGTCACGGGAATGTAGAAGAAATTATGGCTTAAGAGACAATTTGGTGTTAGAATTAACATGACTTGGTGACTGTTAAGAATATGTGGCGGTCCAGGTGCGGTGGCTCATGCCTCTAATCCCAGCACTTTGGGAGGCCAAGGCGGGCAAATCACGAGGTCAGGAGATCAAGACCATCCTGCCTAACACGGTGAAACCCCGTCTCTACTAAAAATACAAAAATTAGCCGGACATCGTGGCGGTCGCCTGTAGTCCCAGCTACCCAGGAGGCTGAGGCAGGAGAATGGTGTGAACCCAGGAGGCGGAGCTTGCAGTGAGCCAAGATAACACCACTGCACTCCAGTCTGGGCGACAGAGCAAGACTCTGTCTCAGGAAAAAAAAAAAAAAAAAAAAAAAGGCTTAGAAGAGCACAGACATTTTGAGAAGGTTAAAGTTTAAGTGGCAGATGAAAGCAAATGTCCATAGAAGGAAAATGAGAAAACTGGAAGATTAATAATGTGAGCTTAAAGGATGTCAGGTAGCAAAAGCCCAGGAATGAGTTTCAAGAGTGAGGGATTGGCCGGGCACAGTGACTCATGCTTGTAATCCCAGCACTTTGGGAGGCCGAGGTGGACGGATCACCTGAGCTTGGGAGTTCGAATCAGCCTGACCAACATGGAGAAAGCCCTCCTCTACTAAAAATACAAAAATTACCCGGGCATTGTGGTGCATGCCTGTAATCCCAGCTACTCGGGAGGCTGAGGCAGGAGAATCACTTGAACCCAGGAGGTGGAGGTTGCAGTGAGCTGAGATCATGCCATCACACTCCAGCCTAGGTGCGAAGAGCGAAACTCTGTCAAAAAAAAAAGAGTGAGGGATTTATCTCCAGTGTTGGACACTGTAGAAGTTGAAGATGGAGCAGAGGCTATTGTCTTTGGCAATTAGGATACCTCTGGTAACCTCTGAGAGAACAGTGTTAATTGAATTATAAGGGTGGAAGCCAGAGAGCAGTAACTTGAAGACTTAGGGAATAGAGTCAATGTCGAGAAGCATCAAGGAGGAGAGAATAAAAAAAGTAGCTTGAGAAAGAAGCTGGTTGCGAGGGAGATATTTTTTAGATGAGGAGGTCTGAGATTGCTTGTAGGCTGAGAGAAAGGATTCAATAGAGAGGAAGAAATGGAGATTTTTAAAAATTAATTAAAAGTTTACAAAGCTGTTTTATTACTTTATCCTCAGACAAACCATGAAAGGTAGTATAGCTATTATTATCACCATGTTATAGATGAGAAAAGCTGAGGCATTTCCCAAGGTCACAAAGTAAATAGTTTCCTTGTGACTCCTTCCAGATCTGTAGAGAAGGGAGAAATAATTCATTGAGTAGAACCTGGGAAGGGATGATATGGCAAGGAATAGGGTAAAGACATAACTTTTGGTAGAATATTGTTTTCACTGAAAAAAAGGGAAAGGTGGAGGTAAAGAATACCGAGAACTGGGAGGTGCATTAGAATGACTAAGCAGTAGATGAGTAAAGCCCAGGATTGTGGTTCAGAGTGAAGAGGATAAAGAAAACTTTATGTTTCCTGATAGTTAGTTCCTAGTCTCTGATAATAAGAGATTTAGAAAGTTGTAAGAATTTTCTCAGTTTATATCCAGTCTATCAAACCTTTGGGCTCTGAGCATAGCTTTTAGAACTTGAGCTTTGAGCTTTTAAGGGAGCTAAAAAGTTTTAGATACCTGGCTATCTATGTGTGTCTCTTTTACAGGGATTTTAATTTTTTGAATTTTAAGGGAAAAATGTTAGCTGCTAGCCTCATTGTTGGCATCATTTTTTCCACAGGGCATTTTAGATTATCTGGATAACATATCCCCTCAGCAAATACGAAAACTCTTCTATGTTCTCAGCACACTGGCATTTAGCAAACAGAATGAAGCCAGCAGCCACATCCAGGTAAGAGGCAATATGTTGGGAAAGATTCTTTTTTTTTTTTTTGAGACGGAGTCTAGCTCTGTCTCCTAGACTGGAGTGCAGTTGGCACGATCTCAGCTCATTGCAACCTCTGCCTCCTGGGTTCAAGCGATTCTCCTGCCTCAGCCTCCCAAGTAGCTGGGACTACAGGCATGTGCCACCATACCCAGCTAATTTTTGTATTCTCCATCAAAAAGTGGGCGAAGGACATGAACAGACACTTCTCAAAAGAAGACATTTATGCAGCCAAAAAACACATGAAAAAGTGCTCACCATCACTGGCCATCAGAGAGATGCAAATCAAAACCACAGTGAGATACCATCTCACACCGGTTAGAGTGGCAATCATTAAAAAGTCAGGAAACAACAGGTGCTGGAGAGGATGTGGAGAAATAGGAACACTTTTACACTGTTGGTGGGACTGTAAACTAGTTCAACCATTGTGGAAGTCAGTGTGGCGATTCCTCAGGGATCTAGAACTAGAAATACCATTTGACCCAGCCATCCCATTACTGGGTATATACCCAAAGGACTATAAATCATGCTGCTATAAAGACACATGCACACGTATGTTTATTGTGGCACTATTCACAATAGCAAAGACTTGGAACCAACCCAAATGTCCAACAATGATAGACTGGATTAAGAAAATGTGGCACATATACACCATGGAATACTATGCAGCCATAAAAAATGATGAGTTCATGTCCTTTGTAGGGACATGGATGAAATTGGAAATCATCATTCGCAGTAAACTATTGCAAGAACAAAAAACCGCACACCGCATATTCTCAGTCACAGGTGGGAATTGAACAATGAGAACACATGGACGCAGGAAGGGGAACATCACACTCTGGGGACTGTTGTGGGGTTGGGGGAGGCGGGAGGGATAGCATTGGGAGATACACCTAATGCTAGATGACGAGTTAGTGGGTGCAGCACACCAGCATGGCACATGTATACATATGTAACTAACCTGCACATTGTGCACATGTACCCTAAAACTTACAGTATAATAATAATAAAATCAAATAAAATAGAATAAAATTAAAAAACATTTTTTTGTATTCTCAGTATTTTGTATTAATTTTAAAACTCTTGAAATTTGCTAGAAAAAAAAAAAACAAGCAAATGATAGATTTCCTAGTGTGTAGTAGTGGAAATGGAGTACATAGCCATAGTACTAGCATTTTTTTTTTCTTACCACAAATATTAAGTGCCTATTCTGTGCCAGGCACTGATATATTAGATCCTCTGCCCTCAAAAAGCTTTGTCTATTAGGGTAGAGATGGGTCTGTGATCAGCTAACCATGAAACTGTTCAGGTTCTGAGTGCAGTGGGGACACAGAATTGCCTTGTTTTCTAAGAAACATCTCCATCTAATGTGAACTTCACGTGGGCTTGCTTTTGGTTTGTGGACGCCATTCACTGAGAAAGCCAGGCTGTAATCCCAGCACTTTGGGAGGCCAAGGCAGGCGAATCACATGTGCCCTGGAGTTTGAGACCAGCCTGGGCACCATGGTGAAACCCCGTCTCTACAAAAACATAGAAAAATTAGCCAGGTGTGGTGGCACACAACTGTAATACTAGCTACTCAGGAGGCGGAGGTGGGAGGATCCATTGAGCCCAGGAAGTTGAGGCTACAGTGAGCCATGTTTGTGCCACTGCACTCCAGCCAGGGCAACAGAGTGAGACTCTATCTCAAAATAAATAAATAAATAAATAAAACGAAGAGATTAGATTGGAATCATAACTTGTAACTTGTTTGTATCTTTAGTGCTACCTTATGGCAGTAATTCATTCTGGACTGTGACTTTGAACAACCAGTGTATATATATATATACATATATATATATATATATACACACATATATACATATATATATATATACACATATATACATATATATATATATGTATATATATATATATTTTTTTTGAGATGGAGTCTCGCGCTGTCACCCAGGCTGGAGTGCAGTGGTGCAATCTCGGCTCCCTGCAAACTCCGCCTCCCGGGTTCACACCATTCTCCTGCTTCAGCCTCCCAAGTAGCTGGGACTACAGGCGCCCGCCACCACGCCCGGCTAATTTTTTGTATTTTTAGTAGAGACGGGGCTTCACCGTGTTAGCCAGGATGGTCTCGATCTCCTGACCTCATAATCCGCCAGCCTCGGCCTCCCAAAGTGCTGGGATTACAGGCGTGAGCCACCGCACCCGGCCACAACCATCATATTTTTTATCTTTTTTCCCCCCTTTCTTGGATCCCCAGTCAGCACATTTTTTTTAATTAAAAAAAAACTTTTGGACTAGGTAATATACATGTGTCATACAAAATTCAAAACATATAGAAGAGTATTCAGTGAAAAATAACTCTCACTTCTCAGTTCTGTAGGCACCTGGTTTGTCTCCCACAGGGGCAATCACTTTATAAGCTTCTGAGATGTTCTGAGAATTTACAAATTTGTGTTTACCTGTAGTTTCCTTTCCCTTCTTGTTCTACATCTTACCTTTTGCATTTAGCAGTTTATTTTGGAGATTGCTTCAAATCAGCAATATAAAGCTACTTCACTATTTTATTTTATTTTTGAATTTTGATAAAATATACATAACATAAAATAGACCGTTTAAGCTGTTTTTAAGGGTACAGTTTAGTAGCATTAAGTATATTTACAATGTTATACAACCATTGCCACTATCCATTTCTAGAACTTCCTGATCATCCCAAACAAACTTTGTACCCATTAGGCAATAATTTGCCATCTTCATCTCCCCACCCCCTAATAATCACTAATCACATTCTGTCTATGGATTTGTTCATTCTAGATGCCTCATATAAATGGAATCATACGATACGTATCCTTTTGTGTCTCGCTTATTTCACTTAGCATAATATTTTCAAGGTTCATGTAGGTTGTAGCATGCATCAGAACTTTATTCCCATTACAGCTATAATAATTCCATTCTTGGCCAGGCACAGTGGCTCACGCCTGTAATCCCAGCACTTTGGGAGGCTGAGGCGGGCAGATCATGAGGTCAGGAGATCGAGACCATCGTGGCTAACACGGTGAAACCCCGTCTTTACTAAAAATACAAAAAATTAGCTGGACGTGGTGGCAGGCGCCTATAGTCCCAGCTACTTGGGAGGCTGAAGCAGGAGAATGGCGTGAACCTGGGATACGGAGCTTGCAGTGAGCCGAGATCACGCCATTGCACTCCAGCCTGGGAGACAGAGCGAGACTCTGTCTCAAAAAAAAAAAATAAAATTAAAAAAATAAATAAATAATTCCATTCTTTGTTTTTGTTGTTGTTGTGTTTTATTTTGTTTTGTTGAGATGGAGTCTCACTCTGTCGCCCAGGCTTGAGTGCAATGGCACAATCTTGGCTTACCGCAACCTCTGCCTCCTGGGTTCAAGCAATTCTCTTGCCTCAGCCTCCTGAGTAGCTGGGAGTATAGGCACGCACCACCATGCCCGGCTGATTTTTGTATTTTTAGTAGAGATGGGATTTCGCCATGTTAGCCAGGCTGGTCTTAAACTCCTCACCTCAGGTGATCCGCCTGCCTGGGCCTCCCAAAGTGCTAGGACTACAGGCGTGAGCCACTGCGCCCGGCCCCCATTCTTTGTTTATACCACATTTTGTTTATCCATTCATCCACTGATGGACAC
The DNA here is from genome assembly GCF_029281585.2 of Gorilla gorilla gorilla. Lineage (NCBI taxonomy): Eukaryota > Metazoa > Chordata > Mammalia > Primates > Hominidae > Gorilla > Gorilla gorilla. Next base: position 19,897,086 of record NC_086017.1, read on the forward strand.
TTGGGTTGTTTCCACCTTTTGGCCATTTGAATAATGTTGCTGTGACCATTGGTTTACAAATATTTGTTTGAGTCCCTGTTTTCAGTTCTTTAGGGTGTATATCTAAGAGTGGAATTGCTGGATCATATGGTGACCATGTGTTTACCATTTTGAGGAACCACCAAACTGCTTTCCATAGCAGCTGCATAATTTTACATTCCCACCAACAATGTATGTAGGTTCCAATTTCTCCATATCCTTGCCAACATGTATTTTCCTTTCTTAAAAATTTCTTTTGATTTTTATTAATTAATTTAAAAATTATTATTATTTTTAGATAGGGTCTTATTCTGTTACCCAAGCTGCAGTGCAGTGGTGTGATCATACTTCACTGCAGCCTGAAAATCCTGTGCTTAAGCAGTCTTCCCACCTCAGCCTCCTGAGTACCTGGGACTACAGGTACCTGCCACCTCGCCAGGCCCTATTTTTTAACTATAATCATTCTGATGAGTGCGAAGTGGTATCTCATTGTGGTTTGATTTGCATTTTCTAATGACTAATGATGTTAAGCATCTTTTCATGTACTTCTTGGCCATTTCTATATTTTTGTAGAAATGTCTATTCAAGTCCTTTACCCATTTTTGTTTGTTTTGTTTTTGAGATGGGGTCTCACTCTGTCACACACATTGGAGTGCAGTGGTGTTATCTTGGCTCACTGCAACCTCCAGCTCCCAGGCTCAAGCGATCCTCCCATGTCAGCCTCCTGAGTAGCTGGGACCATAGGTGTGCACCACCATGCCCAGCTAATTTTTTATAATTTTGGTAGACATTATGTTTTGTCATGTTACCCAGACTGGTTTGGAATGCTTGAGCTCAGGACATCCACCCACCTCTGCCTCCCAAAGTGCTGGCATTACAGGCATGAGCCACCGTGCTCAGCCCTTTGCCCATTTTTAAATTAGGTTTTTGTCGTTTTGAGGTATAGGAGTTATTTATATATTCTGGATATTGATCCCTTATCAGATATATGATTTGCAAATATTTTCTCCCATTCTATGGGTTTTCACTCCCTTGATAGTGTCCTTTGATGCACTAAAGTATTTAGTTTCAATAAAGTCAAATTTATCTATTTTTTTTTCTTTTTCTTTCTTTCTTTCTTTTTTTTTTTTTGAGTTGGAGTCTCACTCTGTCACTAGGCTGTAGTGCAGTGGCACAATCTCAGCTCACTCCAACCGCCGCCTCCCAGGTTCAAGTGATTCTCCTGCCTCAGCCTCCCGTGTAGCTGGGACTACGGGCATGCGGCACAACGCCCAGTTAATTTTTGTATTTTTAGTAGAGACGGGGTTTCACCATGTTGGCCAGGATGATCTCAATCTCTTGACCTCATAATCTGCCTGTCTCAGCGCCTCAAAGTGCTGTGATTACAGGCATGAGCTACTGCTCCCGGCCTCCATTAAGTTTTAAGATGGCACTCACCATCTTTGTGAAAAGTTGAACATTACTAACAAAGTCTAATCATATCTTTAGAAGGGGTAAACAGTGATACCATTTACTAAATTGGAATTACTATTAAAATGAAAAAAAAACTGCATATTCATTTAACCACAAGCCAGTCTTAGTTTTAAATGAGGACCACCCAACAAGATATCCTGTCAGTCATTCATGATCTGAATTCTGGTGTATGACATCTGTTAAAGTATGGTACACATAAAAAAGTCATGAGACATTTGTTTTGTAATAAATAAGGCAGTGACCAATTATTACTCATTAGTAGCTTTTTTGAGATAAGCTATCAAGTTTGCCCTTTCTGCCTTCTTAATTCCGGCAAAGATCATTTTTCTTCCAGGGATGTACTTCTTGGGATTCTCCAAATACTCCATCAGTGTATCCTCTCCCCAGGTGATGCCTTTATTCTTATTGGTGTCTGTGTGAGAGAATCCAGTGGCCTGACCTGTCTTCCACACGAAGAGACCGTGGAGATTAGGCCCACTCTTGTGCTTGTCTCCCTTTTCCACCGTGTGGCACTGGGCACACTTCTGAACAAAAATCTTCTTACCTTTCTCAACATCACCCATATATAATTCTGTTTTTCATCACTGGCGCCACGAAGGTTGCCACTCCAAAGCTGTACGACCCACTCTCTATCAATTTGTTTTCTTGTGTTGCTTGTCCTTTTGGTTGTCATGCTTAAGATACCATTGCCGAATCCAAGGTCATGAAAGTTTTCTTTTATTTTCTTCTAAGAGAAAGTTTTAGCTCTTAAATTTAGGTCTTTGATCCACTTTGTGTTAATTTTTGTATATAGTTTATTTTAATATTTTAAGGATTTAACTTCATTCTTTTGCACATGGATATCCAGTTTTTCCAGTGCCAATTTGTTGAGAAGATGGTCCTTTCACCATTGAAATTATTTTGGCACCCTTGTCAAAAATCAATTTGTCACATATATGAAGGCTTATCTTTGAACTCTGTATTCTATTTCATTGGTCTATATGTCTGTCCTTCTGCCATCACCACACTGTTTTGACTGCTGTAGCTTTGTATTAATATTGAAATCAGGAAGTGTGGGCCCTCCAACTTTGTTCTTTTTCAAGGTTTTGGCAGTTTGGGGTCCCTTGAAATTCCATGTGAATTGTGGTATGGATCTTTCTGTTTCTGCAAAACATGTTGTGGGACTTTGATAAGGATTGCACTGAATCACTTTGAATGGTATTAGCAATATTAAGTGTCTTCTAATCCATGAAGACAGTAGCTCTTTCCATTTACTTATGTCTTTAATGTTTTTCAGCAATGTTTATTTTATTATTTTATTTTATTTTGAGACAATGTCTGGCTCTGTCACCCAGGCTAGAGTACAGTGATGTGATCCTGGCTCACTGTGTTCTTGACTTCCCAGGCTCAGGTGATCCTCCCACCTCAGCCTTCCGAGTAGCCAGGACCACAGGCATGCACCACCACAGCTGGCTAATTTTTGTATTTTCTATAGAGATGAGGTTTTGCCATGTTACCCAGGCTGGTCTTGAACTCCTGGGTTCAAGCAGTCCAGCAGCCTCAGCCTCCCAAAGTGTTAGGATGACAGGTATGAGCTACTTCGCCCAGCCTTGCCTCCATGTTTAAATCTTTACCTGAGTATTTTATTCTAGTTCATTATTTTGGCTGAGCAGTGATCAACATGATGATAATTTTCATATCCTTATAGAAATAATAACAATAAAAGATATTATTATTGAATGTCTATCATGTGCTAGGCACTGTTCTAGAAGTTTTTTATAATTTATCTCTAATCCTTAAAACAACCTTCTCCATTTCGGGCCAGGCACGTAATCACACCTGTAATCCCAGCACTTTGGGAGGCCAAGACAGGCGGATCACGAGGTCAGGAGATTGAGACCATCCTGGCTAACATGGTGAAACCCCGTCTCTACTAAAAATACAAAAAATTATCCGGGCGTGGTTGGTGGCGGGCACCTGTAGTCCCAGCTACTCGGGAGGCTGAGGCAGGAGAATGGCATGAAGCCGGGAGCTGGAGCTTGCAGTGAGCCAAGATGGCGCCACTGCACTCTAGCCTGGGCGACAGAGCGAGACTCCTTCTCAAAGAAAAAAATAAAAGTCCCCATTTCACAGATGTAAAAATTAAAACTTGGAGAGATGAATTGACTTGCTAAAGACACACAGGGCTGGGTATGGTGGTTCACACCTGTAATCCCAGCATTTTGGAAGGCCAAGGCTGGTGGATCACCTGAGATCAGGAGTTCATCAGCCTAGCCAACATGGTGAAACCCCATCTCTACTAAAAATACAAAATAAGCCGGGCATGATGGCGGGTGCCTGTAATCCCAGTTACCCAGGAGGCTGAGGCAGGAGAATCGTTTGAACCTGGGAGGCAGAGGTTGCAGTGAGCCGAGATTGCCCCTTTGCACTCTAGCCTAGGCAACAAGAACTAAAGTCCGTCTCAAAAAAAAAACAGTTAGTAAACGATAAAAGCCTTTATAGTCTAGCTATATGGCTCGATATCCATACCTTCTTTTGCTGTGCCATTCCAGCATTTTCATCTTTCTTCATCATCTCATTGCAGGATGACATGCACTTGGTGATAAGAAAGCAGCTCTCTAGCACCGTATTCAAGTACAAGCTCATTGGGATTATTGGTGCTGTGACCATGGCTGGCATCATGGCGGCAGACAGGTACACGTGGAGATTCTGACTTCTGTGGTTTAAGATCAGTTAATCTTGCTAACTAACAAAGTGTTACATCTCATAGACATCATTTTAGCAGAAGTTACAACTATAAATGAGCAAATGTGTTTTGCTACTTTTCCATGTTCCCTTCTAATCGTGACTGTATATATTACCATGTATATGTTTTGCTGGAATGTAATCCTAGCCATTACAGTCTGTGGTTAAAAATTAAGGATTGCCTAGAGGTAAAATTCTAGAAATCTTTGCACAAAATGGGAACCCTGATTCTTTTAGAATGCATTTTTCTTTATCTGCTCCTGATATAGGCACTAGACAATGCAGGTGTCTACATTGCTGTGTCATTCCTGTCGGGAACTTTATACATTTGGTACACATAATATCTTGTGTATTTCCCCTCACCTTGTTCCTTGAGGCCCCATTTGTAGAATCTAAAGAAATATCTGTTTGGGGGCTTGATAAGATGTTGCCATTACAAACCGACATTGGATTTCAGTTCATGCTCCTTGGAATTTATTTTCTGAGACATCAGGAGACATCTTTAGAATCAACGTTGTGGAATCCTAATTAGGGAAAAGGAGTCACAATGGTGGGAGCAAAGAAAGCAAAGACAAAGTATGTAAGTCTGCCTTTTTTCATGGTGCAGGACATGCAGCCCTCCTGCACCCAACTTAATCACCAGACACCTGCAAGTTAGCTCACTGCAACTTTGGCATTATCAGTACTGCACAAAGCCCTCTTTGGCATACAGCATACATCATAAATACTACTGTATAAATCCCCAGCAAGCCGTTGTTTCCTTGCAGTCAGCTCCTCTATTGCTGGCTGCCCAGTGCTTTCTTGCAACGTATTTTTATACTTTCTCTAAGAAATCTGCCTTTCTTTACCTACAACTGTCTTAGTAAATTCTCCCTCTAACCCCACCCCAACTGCCACCGGCTCAGATAGTCATCACTCCCCTGTGACACACATTAATAATGGGAAGAGGTTGCAGAGTGTACTGGTTAAGAGTTCAGTCAGTGAAGCCATACTGCTTGCCCAGGGTCAGATTCTGGCTCCATTGTTTATTAGCTGAATTACCTTGGATAAGTTACTTTATCTCTCTGCCTTTGTAGACTCACATCAGCAATAAGGATAATAATAGGATTTACCTCATAGAGTCATTGAGAACATTAAAGGGTTAGAACAATGTTTAGTACATAATATGCACTAATTAAGTGCTTCCTCTAATTATTGCTAATTTGCCCTTAAAAAATATGTATGAAAAAGAAAAAAATATATAGGATAACCATGCTTTGCTCTAATCTGTATTTTGTATGGACAAAATAAATACTCTTCAGTGCCTTCATGCACTTTTATCTTTACCCTACCCTAGGGAAGTCAGAATTCTTAAACTTATTGGCAGTTGTTACAAAATATTACAAAAGTGAAATTAAAATTCTGTGTTTTTACCAAACACCGCATGTTCTCACTCATAGGTGGGAATTGAACAATGAGAACACATGGACACAGGAAGGGGAACATCACACACCGGGGACTGTTGTGGGGTGGGGGAGGGGGGAGGGATGGCATTAGGAGATATACCTAATGCTAAATGATGAGTTAATGGGTGCAGCACACCAACATGGCACATGTATACATATGTAACAAACCTGCACGTTGTGCACGTGTACCCTAAAACTTAAAGTATAATAATAATTTTAAAAAAAAATTCTTTGTTTTTAGAAGTGAATCACCTAGTTTGACCCAAGAGAGAGCCAACCTGAGCGATGAGCAGTGCACCCAGGTGAGTTCTTTTTTTTCTTTCTTTTTCCTGTCTTTTTTTTTTTTTTTTAGAGAGTCTCGCTCTGTCACCCAACCTGCAGTGCAGTGGCAAGATCTCGGCTCACTGCAACCTCCACCTCTCAGGTTCAAGTGATTCTCCTGCCTCAGCCTCCAGAGTAGCTGGGATTACAGGCGCGCACCACCACACCCGGCTAATTTTTTATGTTTTTGGTAGAGACGAGGTTTCACCATGTTGGCCCCGCTGGTCCTGAATTCCTGAACTCAAGTGATCCACCTGCCTCGGCCTCCCAAAGTGCTGGGAGTACAGGCGTGAGCCACCTCGCCCGGCCGAGTTCTTATAATGTGATTGGATATGTTTATGAGTAACTGAGGAATTGCTTCTAGTCACTGTCAGTTCATCAGAAAGTGCTTCTTTTGAAAAAGAAGTTTTCCTGAACTCCTACTTCTGTGGTTTTCTGACACTTGGAAACTACTGGCTTGGGTAGCGTTTATTTTTATGTTTATTTATTTATTTATTTTTAGATGGAGTCTCAACTCTGTCGCCAAGGCTGGAGTGCGGTGGTGCCTCCCGGGTTCAAGCGATTCTCCTGCCTCAGCCTCCCAAGTAGCTGGGATCACAGGCATGCACCACCATGCCCAGCTAAATTTGTATTTTTAGTAGAGACGGGGTTTCACCATGTCGGGGGTTCGCTGTGTTGCAAGGCTGGTCTCAAACTCCTGATCTCAGGTGATCTGCCCCCATCAGCCTCCCAAAGCACTGGGATTACAGATGTGAGCCACCACTCCTGGGCCAGTTGCATTTATTTCTATATCCATTTAATCTCTCTAATTAAATTATAAAGTCTTAGCAAGAAAGATATGCCATGTTTATGGAATAACACTTTGGTTGAAGCATGGGGACAAATAAGTACATAATTGGAAAGTGGGACATAAAGCTAGTTCAGGCAGGGCACGGTGGCTTGCGACTATAATCCTAGCACTTTGGGAGGCCAAGGCAGGAGGATCACTTGAGGTCAGGAGTTTGAGACCAGCCTGGCCAACATGGTGAAATCCCATCTCTAATAAAAGTACAAAAAAATTAGCTGGACATGGTGGCAGGCGCCTGTAGTCCCAGCTACTCAGGAGGCTGGAGCAAGAGAATTGCTTGAATCCGGGAAGTGGAGGTTGCAGTGAGCCGAGATCACACTACCATACTCCAGCCTGGATGACAGAGCAAGGCTCCATCTCAAAAGAAAAAAAGAAAAAGCTAGTTGAGAGAGAAAACAGAGAGCCTTGCGTGTAAAGCAATACATTTTTATTTCATTCTTTAGGCAGAGGTATTCCTTAAGGGTTTCTTAGCATGGAAATGGCAAAATCAAAGCTTTACTTTAGAAAAATTAATCTGGCTGCAGTGTCTGGCAGATTGGAAAAGGGATGATATCAGAAAGAGACAGACGGGTCAGAACATTCAGGAAAACTTCAAATGAGACATAGAGCTTTGCCAGTAAAATCAGAAAGTGAAAAGACAGTCTTGAATGGGGCGAGTGGAGTTTGGGAAAGATTGGCAGCCCAAGGTTTAAACCATTCTTCCTCTTTGCTCCAGGTGACCTCCTTGTTGCAGTTGGTTCATTCCTGCAGTGAGCAGTCTCCTCAGGCCTCTGCACTTTACTATGATGAATTTGCCAACCTGATCCAACGTGAAAAGCTGGATCCAAAAGCCCTGGTAAAGCCAATTGTCTTTTCTTAAAGCAATAAAGCATGAGAGCTGCTTTACTACACTCTTCAAGTCTTTCTGTTGCAGTGTGAAAATAGATCATCCTGTGACCTCTCCTAAATTCTAACTGGGAAAGGCTTTTCTGCCCTACCCTGCCTCACGGCTCTTCTCTGAGGCCTCCTTCACTTAATAACAATCACAATAGTAAAGAAGAGATGGACTTTGTTAATAATGATGGCTATTATCTGTCTGAGAGCCCTATTCTGTGCTGGGCCTTGTGCTAGGTGCTTTTCATGCACTCTCTCTTTTCTACTTCACAATAGTGAGATATTTATTATTACTTTCTTTTTAGAAATGAGGGAACTGAGACTTAGGTTAAGAGTAATTTATCTAGGGCTCTACAGCAAGTACACCCTGCACTGCCCTTTTTGTTTGTTTGCTTCCTGAAGGAATGGGTTGGGCATACCATCTGTAATGATTTCCAGGATGCCTTCGTAGTGGACTCCTGTGTTGTTCCGGAAGGGTAGGTATTGTTTACCTGCTGGCTTGGTTGTACTGGTGAAGTTACATCAATTCTGTCAGTAGCTGATACAAACTTCAGAATACCCTTGACCTCAGCCACAGCTGTCCAGTCCCACAGCTTCTTTCCTCCCAACCCCAGCACCCCTGCACCCTTAGCTCCAAAATTCCTAAAAGGTTCACTGTTTGTTCTTCTAATTTCGCCCCATGATGTTGTGTTTGAAATTGGTTTGCTCTAGTGGTTTTCCCTGTAGCCTTGCGTATTCCTGAGCTGCAACATCAGATTCTGGTTTTTCTCTGCAGTGACTTTCCATTTCCTGTGAAAGCACTGTACGGACTGGAAGAATACGACACTCAGGATGGGATCGCCATAAACCTCCTGCCACTGCTGTTTTCTCAGGACTTTGCAAAAGATGGGGGTCTGGTGACTTCACAGGAATCAGGCCAAAAGTCAGTATAGTTTTCTTTTCTAAACCTGTTAGTGTTTTGAATGTTCATGGGGACCAAATTCCACAGTTCTTGGTGGGGAAGTTGAGTCAAAAAAGTTTCTCTCGAGACAAATGGTATTTGGAGAGGTTAGGGAGAATGGAGCAGATTCCTTGTTTTTTCTTGGATCCTTGGCTTGAGATTTATATTGCCTTGTGTGAGCCAGCAGATATTCTGAGATTACTTTCTGGCCAACGTGGTGAAACACCGTCTCTACTAAAAATACAAAAATTAGCCGGGCAGTGTGGCATGCACCTATAATCCCAACTACTCAGGAGGCTGAGGCAGGATAATTGCTTGAACCTGGGAGGCAGAGGTTGCAGTGAGCTGAGATCATGCCACTGCACTCCAGACTGGGCGACAGAGCAAGACTCTGTCTCAAAAAAAGAAGTTGTGCTCCCTGTGTATGTGGAGTAATATCTCCCTATGTACGTGGAGTAATACACCTATGAAGTGTGGTCTAGAAATTTATTTCTCCTTCTCAGATTGGTGTCTCCGCTGTGCCTGGCTCCGTATTTCCGGTTACTGAGACTTTGTGTGGAGAGACAGCATAACGGAAACTTGGAGGAGATTGATGGTCTACTAGGTATGGGATGAAGTCATCAGATCCTTTCTTCTTTATACTCTTCCTTTGGTAAACTTAGGAAAAGGGCAGATCAATACATGGTGTATGTGGGGAGGAATTTTCTAACTTCAGCAGAATAGTTTATCATTGGAATTCCAAAGACAAAATAGTACAAACAGAATCCCATTATGTTAACAAATCAATTGTTGCAAAAACTTTCTAGTTATATTTGTTGATTGCTATATGATATGCAAATATTTTAATCAGATCTTGGCCTTCTAATATGAGTTAAAGGGGAAAGTAAATAGCAAGGAGAACTAGCTCCAGAGGCAACCTCCAGGTTTTATTGGCTTGCACTAAAGGTAGTTGGAAATGTTTGTTCTCTCTCAGATTGTCCTATATTCCTAACTGACCTGGAGCCTGGAGAGAAGTTGGAGTCCATGTCTGCTAAAGAGCGTTCATTCATGTGTTCTCTCATATTTCTTACTCTCAACTGGTTCCGAGAGGTGAGCAGAGTTAATAGGATGTTTCACTTATTGTGCATAGTTTTTCTCAAAACTATTTTCTTAGTTCCCAGAAGACTCCCTAGAAGTCCTCACCAAGCACTAATCCCCGTGTGCTTCTCTAGCTGTTATGTCCCACCACTCCCCAGTTATATGAACCTCCTTAGGTAACCAAATGAGAATACTTAGAATTCACTTCACATTGCCCATGCTTTATTTTCTCCAAGCTGCCTTCTGCCTAGAATGACCTTCTCACCTTCTTCACTGTGGAACTACTGTTCATCCTAGCACAGGCATATGCCTACTGTTTTGATTCGGTGAGTGGTGGTAGTTTCCCTCCCATTAGAACATATTTGTGTTTGGTGATAATGACAATGATGGCAACATCTTATATCTCTACCTCACTGTCTTCCTCTCACATATTATTTCAGGAATGTTTGTGCACTTGAATGAGCTTATTTGATTACCACATCTCTATTATGATACGGGCAGGATAGCTATTGTCCTCATTTTACACATACGAATTTCAAGTATAGGGAGTTCAAAGTCATTAAAAATTTTTAAGTACTTACACTGTACCAAGTGCTGGACTCATTTCTTTATGAAGAAATACTTAGAAAGGTTAAAGACTCAGCCAAGGTCACACAGTAAGTAGCAGTGTAGAACTTGTTTCACCAAATTGTGTGCTCTCTGGCTATTCCACCTTGTAACATAACTAGTAATAAGTAAAACTAGGGTCACAAGCCTAATCTCCTTTGTTTTTTGTTTTTTTGAGACAGAGTCTTGCTCTGTCACCCAGGCTGGAGTGCGGTGGCTCAATCTCGGCTCACTGCAACCTCCGCCTCCCAGGTTCAGGCAATTCTCCTTCTTCAGCCTCCCTAGTAGCTGGGATTACAGATGTCTGCCACCATGCCCAGCTAATTTTTGTATTTTTGGTAGACATTGGCTTTCACCATGTTGGCCAGACTGGTCTCAAACTCCTGGCCTCAAGTGATCCTCCTGCCTCGGCCTCCCAAAGTGCTGGGATTACAGACATGAGCCACCGCGCCTGGCTGAATCTCCTATATTTTGGGCCAGAGATTTTTTTTCTCTATACCACGTTGCTGAGGACAGTTCTATTACAGACTAAACTCAAAGATCTTGCTTTTCATAGACATCTCTCAGCTCAGGATAAATAATATAAACAAGGTTAAAATCTGAACATTTGGAAGTATGAGAATGTAATTTGTACTTTGCAGATTGTAAATGCCTTCTGCCAGGAAACATCACCTGAGATGAAGGGGAAGGTGCTCACTCGGTTAAAGCACATTGTAGAATTGCAAATAATCCTGGAAAAGTACTTGGCAGGTAAGAGAAGTGTCCTATACTGGTAGTACTACTAGGCCAGTAGTGAGGCAATAAAGCACTTAGCTTTCCCTGATACCAAAACCAGACAAAGACACATCAAAAAAAGAAATCTCAGGCCAATATCCCTGATGAACATTGATACAAAAATCCTAACAAAATACTAGCAAACCTAATTCAGCAACACATTAAAAATATCAGCCGGGCACGAGGTGGCTCACGCCTGTAATCCTAGCACTTTGGGAAGCCAAGGCGGGTGGATCACTTGAGGTCAGGAATTTGAGACCAGCCTGGCCAACATGGTGAAACCCTGTTTGTACTAAACATACAAAAATTAGCCAGGCGTGGCTGTGGGCACCTGTAATCCCAGCTACTTGGGAGGCTGAGACAGGAGAATCGCTTGAACCTGGGAGGCGGAGGTTGCAGTGAGCCAAGATTGTGCCACTGCACTCCAGCCTGGGTGACAGAGCGAGACTCCCATCTCAAAAACAAACGAAAGATTATTCATCATGGCCAAATGGGATGATTTATCCCAGGGATGCAAGGATTGTTCAACATATGTAAATCAATGTGATACCTCCTATCAACAGAATGAAGGACAAAAACCACATGATATTTAAATTGATGCTTAAAAAAATTTTATAAAATTCAACATCCTTTCATCATAAAAAACCCTCAGAAAACTGGGTATAGATCCATAGCTACTATTAAACTGAACAGAGAAAAACTGAAAGCCTTTCCTCTAAGATCTGGAACAAGACAAGGATACCCACTTATATAATACCACTATTATACAATACAGTATTGGAAGTCCTAGCTTGAACAATTAGACAAGAGAGAGAAAGAAAGAAAGGGCATCCAAATTGGAAAGGAAGATGTTAAATTATCCTTGTTTGCAGATGATGTGATCTTATATTTGGAAAAGCCTAAAGACTCCACCAAAAAACTATTAGATAAATTCAGTAAAGTTGCAAGATACAAAATCATCATGTAAAAATGAGTAGCATTTCTGTATGCCAACAACTAAGAATCTGAAAAAAATCAAGAAAGTAATCCATTTACAATAGCTACAAATAAAATAAACAAAAGTTACAAATAAAATAGGAATAAGCTTAACCAAAGAAGTGAAAGAGCACTATAATGAGTACTATGAAACATTGATGCAAGAAATTGAAGAGCAAATAAAAAAAGGAAAGATACTTCATGTTCATGGATCGGAAGAATTAATATTGTTAAAATTTCCATGCTACCCAACACAATCTACAGATTCAAGGCAATCCCTATCAAAATACCAATGACATTCTTCACAGAAATAGAAAAAAAAAGCCTAAAATTTATATAGAACCACCAAAGACCCAGAATAGCCAAAGCTGTCCTGAGTAAAATGAATGAAACTGGAGGAATTGCATTACCTGACTTCAAATTATACTACAGAGCTATAGTAACCAAAACAGCATGGTGCTGGCACAAAAACAGATGCATAGACCAATGGAACAGAAGAGAGCCCAGAAATAAGTCCATACACCTACAATGAACTCATTCTCAGCAAAGGTGCCAAGAATATACATTGGGGAAAGACACTCTCTTCAATAAATGGTGTTGGGAAAACTGGATATCCATATGCAGAAGAATGAAACTAGACCCCTATCTCTTGCCATATACAAAAATCAAAATGGATTATAGACTTAAATCTAAGACTTCAAATTATGAAACTACTAACAACAACAACAACAAAACATTCAGAAAACTCTTCAGGACATTAGAGTGGGCAAAGATTTCTTGAGGAATACCCTACAAGCACAGGCAACCAAAGCAAAAATGGACAAATGGGATCACATTATGTTAAAAAGTTAAGTTCCTTTCCTCTGCATAGCAAAGGAAACACCAAAGTGAAGAGACAACCCACAGAATGGGAGAAAATATTTGCAAACTATGTATCTGACAAGGGACTAATAACTGGAATATATAAAGATAGGGAAAAAAAATTATTCGGATTGAAAAATGGGTAAAAGGTCTGAATAGACATTTCTCAAAAGAAGACATACAAATAGTGGATATATGAAAAGGTGCTCAACATCACCGAGCATCAGAGAAATGCAAATCAAAACTGCCATGTGATGTCATCTCACCCTAGTTAATTAAGATGGCTTTTATCCAAAAGACAGTAACAGATGCTGGTGAGAATATGGAGAAAAGAGAACCTTTGTACACTGTTGGTGGGAATGTCAATTAGTACGAGCACTATGGAGAACAGTTTGGAGTTTCCTCAAAAAACTAAAAATAGAATCACCATATGATCCAGGAATGCCACTGGTAGGTATATACCCAAAAGAAAGGAAATCAGTATACCAAGGAGATATCTGCACTCCCATGTTTATTGCAGCACTATTCACAATAGTCAAGATTTGGAAGCAACCTAAGTGTCCATCAGCGGGTGAATGGATAAAATGTGGTCCATATACACAATGGAGTACTATTCAGCCATAAAAAACAATGAGATCCTGTTGTTTGCAACAATACAGATGGAACTGGAGGACATTATGTTAAGTGAAATAGGCCAGGCACAACATATTTTCACATATTTGTGGGAGCTGAAAATTAAAACAATATAACTCACGGAGATAGAGTAGAAGGATGGTTACCAGAGGCTGGAGAGGGTAATGGTGGTTGGGGGACTGGGAGAAATGGGGGTGGTTAATGGGTTCAAAAGTATAATTAGATAGAATGAATAAGATCTAGTTGTTTTTGTATTTTTGAGATGGAGTCTCGCTCTGTCACCCAGGCTGGAGTGCAGTGGCACGGTCTCGGCTTACTGCGACGTCTGCCTCCTGGGTTCAAGCAATTCTCCTGCCTCAGCCTCCCGAGTAGCTGGGACTAGAAGTGTGCACCACCACACCCAGCTAATTTTTGTACTTTTAGTGGAGATGGGGTTTCACCGTGTTGGCCGGGCTTGTCTCGAACTCCTGACCTCAAGTGATCCACCTTTCTCGGCCTCCCAAAGTGCTGGGATTACAGGCATGAGCCAGAGAGCCCAGCCAAGATCTAGTTTTTGATAGCACAACAGCGTGACTACAGTCAACAATAACTTACTGCACATTTAAAAATAACTAAAATAGTATAATTGGATTGTTTGTAACACAAAGAAATGATAAATGCTTGAGGTGATGGATACCCCATTTACCCTCATGTGATTATTATACATTGTGTACCTGTATCAAAATATCTCATGTGCACCATAAATATATATATACCTTTCCCTTTTTTTGTTTTTTTTGAGACAGAGGCTTGCTTTGTCGCCCAGGCTGGAGTGTGGTGGTGCGATCTCTGCTTACTACAACCTCTGCCTCCTGGGTTCAAGCAATTCTCCTGCCGCAGCCTCCCAAGTAGCTGGGATTACAGGCGTCTGCCAGCACACCTGGCTCATTTTTGTATTTTTGGTAGAGATAGGGTTTCACCATATTGGCCAGGCTGGTCTCAAACTCCTGACCTCAGGTGATCCGCACGCCTTGACCTCCCAAAGTGCTTGGGGTTACAGGCGTGAGCCACCCTGCCTGGCCACCATTTAGATTTTAAATGTTTGTTTTAGTTTTTTTCTGTTTGTTAGTTATATATCATTATTTAAAGTGGTTTTATGATAATTGATCATACTTAATATGATATTTCTGTGTTATCTCTGGCCATTTTGCTATGCCAAAGCAATGTCAGATGACTTGAATATGTCTTATAAGCATTTAGCCATGCTTGGTAATTTTGGAAACTAGTTTTTAGCCAATGGAGTGACTGAATTTCAAGTCTAATGGTGGTGTTTAATTGGTACACATTGAGCTTCAGCCTGCTGTTTGTTTCAGTCACCCCAGACTATGTCCCTCCTCTTGGAAACTTTGACGTGGAAACTTTAGATATAACACCTCATACTGTTACTGCTATTTCAGCAAAAATCAGAAAGAAAGGAAAAATAGGTAAGTATGTTCTTTTCCTCTTGTCTTGTGTCTCTAAATAAGCTTCATTGAATTAACCTAAAAGTTATGTGTATCGTGGCATCAGCAATTGGAACAATTGTATAACTGAACTCTTTCTTTATTAGATTTATATATACACTGTAATTTAGGGTTATAAAATTACCTCTTCTACCTCTAGGCAGTTTCCAACAGGTTGTTTTCTGAGGGCAATGATATTTGGCAAACATGATTATTAATTACTTGAGTCACTTTTCTCTTTTTAATATAAAAGAAAGGAAACAAAAAACAGATGGCAGCAAGACATCCTCCTCTGACACACTTTCAGAAGAGAAAAATTCAGAATGTGACCCTACGCCATCTCATAGAGGCCAGCTGAACAAGGTATTGGAATGATGGGTATCCGTGAAGGTTTGTGACATCCCAGTGAGATTAACAGAAACCCAGCTTTATTCTCGGCATTTTACAAAGAAAAAAAAAAATTAGGAAACAGCGAGCCAAAACTCTCTTAGGCCTTGGAGTAATCTCCTTAGTAGCAAAGTTCAGATTAGACTTCAGGTCCTTATTCCTGCCACACACTGTTGACTGTTTTTTCTAATTATTTTCTTGACTGTTTTACTCCCTTTTTTGTACCCCAGCAGTACATTGAATTCTCTCTTGAGGTACTTGATTATCAGTAGTTCCCTTTTACTTTACATTTGTACTGTTCGTAGAATGAGTTTCATGTGTTTGAAATTGCCTGGGCCACATGGATCCCAATTATTTCTGTTGATCAGCCACCATTTATTGTATATTTATTAGGTATAGTTTCTGTAAGAGCCCAAGTTTCATATTAATACCACATTTAATAAAGGAGGAAACTAAGATCCAGGGAGGGCAGGTGACTTGCCCAAAGTCACACAGTTAATAAATGCTGGAGCTGGGGTTTGAAGCCAGATCATTCTGGCCCCTAAGCTCACAGTTTTTTGTTTTTTGTTTTTTTTTTTTGAGATGGAGTCTCACTCTGTCACCCAGGCTGGAGTGCAGTGGCACGATCTTGGCTCACTGCAACCTCCACCTCCCGGGTTCAAGCGATTCTCCTGCCTCAGCCTCCCAAGTAGCTGGGATTACAGGCATGCACCACCATACCCAGCTAATTTTTGTATTTTTAGTAGAGACGGGGTTTCACCATCTTGGCCAGGCAGGTCTCAAACTCCTGACCTCGTGATCCACCCACGTCAGCCTCCCAAAGTGCTGGGATTACAGGCATGAACCACCACACCCAGCCAGCTCACAGTTTTCTGTACTAGACCTAAATGCCTTGATTTGCCTAATAGATCATCCCTAAATAGACGACCAGTTAAGGGTCTTGATGTGTGACTTGTATCCCCATCTTAAATTAGGTGCTCTGTCTTGGGAATATTTAGGGACTTTGGCTAGAGGAAGTTGTTACTATAATGAAAATGTAATTTTTTGCATTAAATAAATGCATATTTGCACTTTGAAGTTTTTATTAAAATTCGATTAATATAGAAGATTTATTTATTCTCTTTGTTGCTGTGACTTCCCCATAGGAGTTCACAGGGAAGGAAGAAAAGACATCATTGTTACTACATAATTCCCATGCTTTTTTCCGAGAGCTGGACATTGAGGTCTTCTCTATTCTACATTGTGGACTTGTGACGAAGTTCATCTTAGATACTGAAATGCACACTGAAGTAAGTGACAGGCTAGGATCTCAGAATTTAATCTTCTTTCAGAAAGTTCCTCAGGTCTATTCTTATTTCACAAAGAACACTGTGACACTGAGGAGAGAAGTTAGACTGTCTTTAAAAGCCTTTATATGAGAAAGCAATGATGAATAATCATCCTCATACTGGTGTTTGTAAGTCATAAGGCTTTTAGTAATGTGTCAGACATAAAATATCATGCCAATGATGTAATCCTTACATTTAGGTTACTACTACTACTACTAATAAGCTACCTAGATTATTTTTGTAGAGGAGCACTCTTCTGGTTCTTAGAAGTCAATGCCCTTTTCACTTTTTCACAACATTTGTTCAGCACCCGACAGTTGCTTACTGAGTCCTATTTTGTGTTTGCCACTAATCAAAGCACTTGCATTTCAGTAGTACATAGAGCATCATGCTTGCTTTCAAATAACTTCTAATCTAATCAAAGAAGTGGAAATAGCTAGCAGTACCGTAGCTTTATTATTATTATTTTCTTTTTTTTTTTTTGAGATGGAGTCTCGCTCTGTCGCCCAGGCTGGAGTGCAGTGGCGCGGATCTCCGCTCACTACAAGCTCTGCCTCCCGGGTTCACGCCATTCTGCTGCTTCAGCCTCCTGAGTAGCTGGGGCTACAGGCGCCTGCCATCACACCTGGCCAATTTTTTGTACATTTTTTATAGAGACGGGGTTTCACCATGTTAGCCAGGATGGTCTCGATCTCCTGACCTCGTGATCACCCACCTTGGCCTCCCAAAGTGCTGGGATTACAGGCGCAAGCCCCCGTGCCCGGCTCCATAGCTTTATTGATGCCAAATACGGCATTAATGGTCTGAACCAAGGACTAGTGAAACTCTAGTGAGAGAATGATGTTTATATTGAAGTTGGGAGTAGAGGACATTTTCACAGATAAAGTAACTTTTGAGATGGGATTTCATCAGAGAGTAGAATTTCTCCAGGTTTAAGAGAAATTGAAATAGCATTAATTTTCACCTGAAATTTACATGAATGTAGGTACCTTCAGAACAGAAATAGTATCTTTTTTTTTTTTTTTTTGAGATGGAGTCTCGCCGCGTTGCACAGGCTGGAGTGCAGTGATGGGATCTTGGCTCACTGCAAGCTCCACCTCCTGGGTTCACACCATTATCCTGCCTCAGCCTCCCGAGCAGCTGGGACTACAGGTGCCTGCCACCATGCCTGGCTAATTTTTTGTATTTTTAGTAGAGACAAGGTTTCACCATTGTTAGCCAGGATGGTCTCGATCTACTGACCTCGTGATCCGCCCGCCTTGGCCTCCCAAAGTGTTGGGATTACAGGTGTGAGCCACTGCGCCCAGCCATATCTTTTTTTTTTTTAATCTTTCTACATCATCTTGCCCTTAGGAGATGCCACATAAATGTGTATTGAGTGAGCAGTTTGCAGTGAGACTGTATTTCACCCATTCTGCTTCTGGCAGTGTAATATAGTTATTCCACTGGGATCACTCTGGGATCCTGCCCAGAGTTAATAGTAGCAAAACATTAGAGGAAAAGAAGTATGAAAGGATTATTTAATGAACAGACAAAAGTGAAATTCCCTTGAATTAGTCTTTTTTTTTTTTTTTTCCCAAACCCTGCGTGTGGCATTCAAAGTCATTTTTTAAATCACAGGATATTTAGGAAACGCATCTTGGATCCACAACTGGAAAGGTACACAGAGGAATTTATAGAGAAAAAGTATGTCTTCTAAACTATCCTGTCTTGAATTATTATTTTGCTATTCTGAATATTTATTTTGGACATGCTTGACTTTATTATATGACAGAGCATAATAGCTATCCTTTATATGAGATGGGTGCAATTTCCTCCCTTGCCTCTTTTTTCTTTTTAGAGACAGAGTCTTGCTCTGTCACCCAGGCTGAAGTGCAGTGGCAAGATCATAGCTCACTGCAACCTTGAACTCCTGGGTTCAAGGATCAAGTGATCCTCCCACCTCAGCCTTCCAAGTATCTAGGGCCACTGGCATGCCCCACTACACCCGGCTAGTTTTTTTATTTGTTTGTTTGTTTGTTGGAGACGGAGTCTTGCTCTGTCCGTCAGTCTGGAGTGCAGTGGCACGATCTTGGCTTACTGCAGCCTCTGCCTCCTGAGCTCAAGCGATTCTTCTGCCTCAGCCTCCCAAGCAGCTGGGATTACAGGTGCCCACCACCACATCAGCTAATTTTTGTATTTTTAGTAGAGGTGGGATTTCACCACATTGGCCAGGCTGGTCTCAGACTCCTGACCTCAAATGATCCGCCTGCCTTGACCTCCCAAAGTACTGGGAGTTTGAGACCAGCCTAGGTAACACAGTGAGACCTGTCTCTACAAAAAGTTTAAAAAAAAAAAAAAAAAATGTAGCGAGGCATGGTGACGCACACCTGTGGTCCCAGCTACCTGGGCGGCTGAGGTGGGACCATCACTTGAGTCCAGGAGGTTGAGGCTGCAGTGAGCTGTGAACACAATATTGCACTCCAGCCTGAGCAACAGAGCGAGACCCTGTCTCAAATATAAGTAAATAAATAAATAAAAGTCAAATTATTTACCCAGCCAGGCGCAGTGGCTCACGCCTCTAATCACAGCACTTTGGGAGGCCGAGACAGGCATATCACCTGAGGTCAGGGGTTTGAGACTAGCCTGGCCAACGTGATTAAACCCATTTCTACTAAAAATACAAAAATTAGTCAGGCATGGTGGTGGGCACCTGTAATCCCAGCTACTTGGGAGGCTGAGGCAGGAGAATTGCTTGAACCTGGGACGCAGAGGTTGTAGTGAGCCAAGATCATGCCACTGCCCTCCAGCCTGGGTGACGGAACAAGACTCTGTCTCAAAAAAAAAAAATTTTTTTTCATCCATTGGGAAGTATTAACATGAAATAGCCAGGTGTGGTGGCTCATGCCTGTCCATAATCCCAATACCTTGGGAGGCCAAGGCAGGAGGATTGCTCAAGCCCAGGATTTTGAAACCAGCCTGGGCAACAAAGTGAGACCCTGTCTGTATAAAAAAATTTTAAAATTCGCTGGGCCCAGGTGTGGTGGTTCATACCTGTAATCCTGGCACATTGGGAGGCCAAGGCAGAAGGATCATCTGAGCCCAGGAGTTTGAGACCAGCTTGGGCAATATAGTGAGACCTCATTTCTTATTAATTAAAAAAAAAAAAATGTAGCTGGGCATGGTTGCATGTGCCTATAGTCCCAGCTACTCGGGAGGCTGAGATGGGAGGATAACTTGGGCCCAGGAGTTCAAGGCTGGAATAGCTATGATCTTGCCACTGCACATTTACAAAAAAGAAAGAAAAAAAATTATCATGAAATGACTAGGACATTCCTGGAACTAATCCTTTCCTCCATGTGACAGGCTACAGAAGTTGTGCAACTTGGGCCCCCTGAGCTGCTTTTCTTGCTGGAAGATCTCTCCCAGAAGCTGGAGAGTATGCTGACACCTCCTATTGCCAGGAGAGTCCCCTTTCTCAAGGTTAGTGTAGGCAGAAGCATAGGACTTGGGCTTAGTGGATTTGGGAACAAAGGAGGTATTATGATGAAAAAGTTGTCACTTTCTTTGGCATTGTGTTTGGGTCACTGGGTAGCATGGGTGCAGCCGTATTGCCAGACAATATTCATCTTGCTTTATTTATTTATTTATTTATTTAGAGATGGAGTCTCGTTTTGTCGCCCAGGCTGGAGTGCAGTGGTGTGATCTCGGCTCACTGCAAGCTCCGCCTCCCGGGTTCATGTCATTCTCCTGCCTCAGCCTCCCGAGTAGCTGGGACTACAGGTGCCTGCCACCACGCCTGGCTAATTTTTTGTATTTTTTGTAGAGACGGGGTTTCACCGTGTTAGCCAGGATGGTCTCAATCTCCTGACCTTGTGATCCGCCCGCCTTGGCCTCCCAAAGTGCTGGGATTACAGGTGTGAGCTACCGCGCCCGGCCTCATCTTGCTTTAAATAGGAAGTCTGAAGGCTGGGCATGGTGGCTCACGCCTGTAATGCCAGCACTTTGGGAGGCCAAGGAGGGCAGATCACTTGAGTTCAGGAGTTCAAGACCAGCCTGGCCAACATGGTGAAACCCCATCTCTACTAAAAATACAAAAAGAACTAGCCAGGCATGGTGGTGCAGCTATAGTCCCAGCTGCTTGGGAGGCTGAGGCATGGGGAGGAGGAGGTTGCAGTGAGCTGAGATTGCACCACTGCACTCCAGTCTGGGTGACAGATTTCATCTCAAACAAAAAAAAAAGTCTACCTGTGCAGTGGCTCACACCTGTAATTCCAGCACGTTGGAAGGCCGAGGCAGGTGGATCACCTGAGGTCAGGAGTTTGAGACCAGCCTGGCCAACGTGGCAAGAGCCTGTCTCTACTAAAAATACAAAAAAAATTAGCCAGGTATGGTGGCGCATGCTTGTAGTCCCAGGTACTTGGGAGGCTGAGGCAGAAGACTTGATTGAACCCAGGAGGCAGACGCTGCAGTGAACCAAGATCATGCTACTGCACTCCAGCCTGGGCATTAGAATGAGACTCTGTCTCAGAAATAAAAAAAAAAAAAAAAAATAGGAAGTCTGAAACAGAAAATAGAAAGGCACTTGGAATAAGAAATGTATTTCTTTCTTTGAGACGGAGTCTCGCTGTGTCGCCCAGGCTGGAGTGCAGTGGTGCAATCTCGGCTCACTGCAGCCTCTGCCTCCTGGGTTCAAGCGATTCTCCTGCTTCAGCCTCCTGCGTAGCTGGGGACTACAGGTGCGCGCCACCACACCCAGCTAATTTTTGTATTTTTAGTAGAGACGGGGTTTTAACATGTTCATCAGGCTGATCTCGAACTCCTGACCTCATGATCCGCCCACCTCGGCCTCCCGATCCGCCCACCTCGGCCTCCCAAAGTGCTGGGATTACAGGCGTGAGCACCGCGCCCAGCCTACGAAATGTATTTCTAAATGCCCTGAACATTCCTGAATCCTGTTCTTTACTTGAATTTTGGTTTCAGTAGCCTCCCAAACCAAGCCCGGGCCCATGCCTCAGTGTAGTAGTAAGCTGTCTAGAACGTCCAGAACTTCAGATGTGTATACAGTGTAGAAATGTGCACCTAGCATCCGGGGAAGCAGTTGGACGGTACATATAACAAAATGAGAAAATCTTGGGTCTTGGGTATAAGCATTTAAACATTAATATATCCCGTTTCTTGGTTTCTTGATTCATTTTTCTTCTTCGTCTTCTTTTTTTTTTTTTTTGAGGCGGAATCTTGCTTTGTTGCCAGGCTGGAGTGCAGTGGCTTGATCTTGGCTCACTGCAACCTCCGCCTCGCAGGTTCAAGCGATTCTCCTGCCTCAGCCTCCCGAGGAGCTGGGACTACAGGTGCGCGCCACCACACCCAGCTAATTTTTGTATTTTTAGTACAGATGGGGTTTCACCATGTTGACCAGGATTGTCTCGATCTCTTGACCTCATGATCCACCCGCCTTGGCCTCCCAAAGTGCTAGGATTACAGGCAAGAGCTACAGTGCCCAGTAATTCATTCTTCTTTGTATTCACTATTGGGTCTACTTTTTGAGACAGGGCTTTGCTCTGTTGCCCAGGCTGGAGTGTAGTGGCACAATCTTGGCTCAGTGCAACTTCCACCTCCAGGATTCAAGTAATCCTCCTATCTCAGCCTCCTGAGTAGCTAGGACCACAGGCATGTGCCACCGCACTCAGCTAATTTTTGTATTTTTTGTAAAGAAGAGTTTCAGCATGTTGCCCAGGCTTCTACATTTTTTTGTTTGTTTGTTTTTCAATTATAAGAGGGAGGCAGGGCACAGTGGCTCAAGCCTTTAACCCCAACACTTTGGGAGGCCAAGATGGGTGGATTGCTTGAGCTCAGGAGTTTGAGACCAGCCTGGGTAATGTGGTTAAACCCCATCTCTACAAAAAATACAAAAACTAGCCATGTTTGTTGGCATGTGCCTGTGGTCTCAGATACTCAGGAGGCTGAGGTGAGAGGATCACTTGAGCCCAGGAATTCAAGGCTGCAGTGAGCTGTGATCGTGCCACTGCACTCCAGCCTGGGTGACAGAGCAGAACCTTGCCTCAAAAAAAAAATTATAAGAAGGAGTCTATTGCCCTACATTTGTCAACCTAAATGATTTCTACTTTTATGTGACCTTTATCTGATTAGTTATGATAGGGCTATATGTCTCAATCAAACACTCTTCCTACTCTACAAAAGCCAATCTCTCAGTCATTGGAAGATGGAGCAAGATTTTTATCCCTCTGTCAGAATACAGTCTTAGGTGAACAACTCATTTCTCCCATCTGCTCCTACCTGGTGACACAGGTTTGACTTGACTCCATTGCGAACCCTTAGTTTCTGAGACGCTATCCAGCAGTTTCTTCACTCATAACTCTGCATTTATTATAGAACAAAGGAAGCCGGAATATTGGATTCTCACATCTCCAACAGAGATCTGCCCAAGAAATTGTTCATTGTGTTTTTCAATTGCTGACCCCAATGTGTAACCACCTGGAGAACATTCACAACTATTTTCAGGTCAGAAGCCTAGCTTCTAAGCAAATATGAGGTTTCATTTTTGGCTGAGAAAAAGGAAAATAAGGACAATTACTGAAGCAACTGTCCTAAAATCATTTTTATTTTTAGTGTTTAGCTGCTGAGAATCACGGTGTAGTTGATGGACCAGGAGTGAAAGTTCAGGAGTACCACATAATGTCTTCCTGCTATCAGAGGCTGCTGCAGATTTTTTATGGGCTTTTTGCTTGGTAAGTATGTGGGAAGTGTGGAGAGAACTGAGTATATACTTGCTTTTACTTGACAGTCACCAAGGCACTGAAATGTAGAAAAGAAAGAAAAGGTTCAAAAATCTTATGTGAATATGGTTCATTAATTTTGTGGGAGTGTTTTTGTCTGTATTATTTCTTTGATCTTGTACCCTCTGAGTCCTTTGGAGCCACTATGTTAACCCATTTGACAGATTAGGTGACTTGCTGATGAGCTGATAACACATGTGGCCATCTGATCCTTAGTCCAGTTTCCTTTAGCATGCTTTAATTCCAGATTGTTTGGTGATGAGCTGAACACTGTGAGCTGGGCTATTCCATGATACCTTCATGGAAACAGTGGGACTCAAGGGAACCCCAGAAGGGTACATGGCCTTTAGAGAGATAACGGAAGGAAGTGGAAGGTACAACATGGACAAAAGTAGAACTAAGGGAGGTGTGCCCCTTAAATACTTTTGTTCCTCAGGGACAGGCATTGGGCTCTCTGTTCTCATTATACAAGATTTCTGGTCAATCCTACCCAAGCTTAAATTTAGCCAAAATTTATTTTCTGAGCTATAGGCATTTATATCCAACTGCCTACTCAGCACCTCCTTAGATGTGGCATTGACACCTCACACTCCACATCCAAAATGGAATATGTCATCCCTAGCATGCTCCTTCAGCTTTGCCTGGCTTAGTAAATGGTACCACCAGTTGCCTGAACCAGAAACCAGGAGTTATTCTTTGTCCCTCCCTCTGCTCTCCACCATCTTTTTCCCACATCTGATTGCCAAATCCTGTTGATTTTATTTTCTGTTATAAATAACATCTAGATAGCCATCTGTCCCTGTTTCTCCACTGCTTCCAGACTCCCATTATCTCTCGACCTGGACTGGGCTAGGTTCACACTTGGCCTCTCTCAGTCCATTCTTCACATGGCAGTAAGAGTGATCTTCCTAACATAAACCCAATTTGATCCTATCCCAATTTTGATTTCTGATTGCTCTTAGATTTTTCTTGAATTAAAACTCTCTTACCTAGCCTCTAGGTCTTCTTCTGACTCCTGCTATTCCACTTATTATGTTATACTCTGCCTCCAGCCTCACTGAATTAATTTGAGCACCCTATATAGCTTTTACGTGGGAGGCTTTGCACATGTTCATTCTCCTGCCAGGACCCCCACTCTTCTTGATCCCCAGCTTTTTCTGACTCATCACATCTCTTGAGATCTGAACTTAAGCATCCATCCTGCCTCTCTAACCCCCAGTTCTCTTCTAACACTCTGGTATCCGTTCGTGATAAAACTTAATCTCATTTTATTATAATTACTTGTTCATCAGTCTTTCCTGCTAGACTCTGAGCTCCATGAAGGCAGATGTCTGTCATTTTTATATCCTCATTACTTAAAAGCAGTGCCTGACAAAAACTTTGAACAATTTATCAAAGAGACTTATAGATGGCAAATAAACATGTGAAAGGGGCCTGACATCGTGGCTTATGCCTGTAATCCCAACACTTTGGGAGGCCAAGGTGGGTGGATCACTTGAGCTCAGGAGTTCGAGACCAGCCTGGGAAGCATGGCAAAACCCTGTCTCCATAAAAAATACAAAAATTATCTGGGCATGGTGGCATGCATCTGTAGTCCCAGCTACCCAGGAGGCTGAGGTGACAGGATGGCTTGAGCCTGTGAGGCAGAGGTTGCAGTGAGCCAAGATTGCAACACTGCACTCCAACCTGGGCAACAGAACCAGACCCTATCTCAAAAAAAAAAAATCTGGGCCCCATGGCCCAGTGAAGTTAACACAGAAAATAAACCATCTCTAAAAATTATAAAAACAACAATTAAATACATGAAAGGATGTTTATTACTTCTTAAGGAAATGCAAATTAAAAGCACAATGAGATAGCACAACACACTCACTAGCATAGCTACATTAAAAAGACTTAGCATGCCAAGTGTTGGTGAGAAGGTGGAGCAACTGGAGCTCTCACCTGCTTCTAGGGGGACTTTACAATGGTACATCCACATTGGGAAATAGTTTGGTAGTTTCTTAAAAAGCTAGACATGCACCTACCATGTGACTCAGCCATTCCATCCTTAGGTATTTAATCAAGGGAAATGAAAGCATATGTCCACCGACTGGGCGCGGTGGCTCACGCCTGTAATCCCAGCACTTTGGGAGGCCGAGGCGGGCAGATCATGAGGTCAGGAGACCGAGACCGTCCTGGCTAACACGGTGAAACTCCGTCTCTACTAAAAATACAAAAAATTAGCCGAGCGTGGTTGCAGGCGCCTGTAGTCCCAGCTACTCAGGAGGCTGAGTCAGGAGAATGGTCTTAACCTGGGAGGTGGAGCTGGCAGTGAGCCGAGATCACACCACTGCACTCCAGCCTGGGCGACAGAGCAAGACTCCGTCTCAAAAAAAAAAAAAAAAAGGTATGTCCACCAGGGTCTGGTACAGGAATATTTTTAGCAATTTAGCCTGTGGTTTTACATAGTATATTCTAAACTTGCTTCCCATGCTTTTGTGTGTGTGTGAGAGGCAGAGTCTCACTCTGTCGCTCAGGCTGGAGTGCAGTGGCGTGATCTCGGCTCACTGCAGCCTCCACCTCCTGAGTTCCAGCGATTCTCCTGCCTCAGCCTCCGGAGTAGCTGGGACTACAGGTGCCCGCCACCACACCCAGCTAATTTTTGTATTTTTAGTAGAGACAGGGTTTCACCGTGTTGGCCAAGATGGTCTCCATGTGTTGACCTCATGATTCGCCCGCCTCAGCCTCCCGAAGTGCTGGGATTACAGGTGTAAGCCACCACGCCCGACCTCTCAATTCTTTTTTCAAACCGTTAAACTATTGATGGTGCAGACTGGAGGCCAGGATCCTTAAATACTATCCAAGTAGTTTTCCAGAAACTAAGCTAACCCCTGTTACCTTGACTTCCTTAGGAGTGGATTTTCTCAACCTGAAAATCAGAATTTACTGTATTCAGCCCTCCAAGTCCTTAGTAGCCGACTGAAACAGGGAGAACACAGCCAGCCTTTGGAGGAACTACTCAGGTAAGTCATAACTACATAGCCAAGATTGTTGTCCCAAGAAACTCCTAGGAACAGGATTGGCAACTTTCTTTAAAATAACCTGGGTGTCTTTCAGTAGTTATAAAGGAAATTATTTTCAGCTACTCTCCTCATATATGAGCTTTCTCATCTATGTATTCTGATAAATCCTGAAGTATTAGAAACCTTGAATAATCATGCTAAATCTTCATGAATGCATCAGCCCATAAACTCAGCCTTTTCAAGTAATAATGATGAAAACATTGACCATCTGTAATCAACTCTTGATTATCCAGGGACCTACTGTCTCCCAGCAGATTTGGGTAATTAGGCAGCAGCTAGTTATCACTGATAGCCTGTTTCTTTCCCCTTGTCTTGTAGGAAGAGCTTATGTGGCTGAGGGGTAGGCAGTGGACAAGGGAGGTGACATGATCTCAGGGGCATGGCTTTCGGCCCCCTCCCGCTTCAGTCAGAGTGACTTGGTCTTTCTCTCACTTCCCTTGGTAACCTAGACCATCCCTGGGTCAGCAGTCAGTGCTTATCATCCCTGTCTATAGGTCAGGACCTTATGTCTTCTTTTTTTTTTCTTTGAGAGAGAGTCTCACTTTGTCACCCAGGCTGGAGTGATCCCAGCTCACTGCAACCTCCACCTCCTGGGCTCAAGTGATTGTACTGCCTCAGCCTCCCAAGACGCTGGGATTACAGGCGCATGCTGCCACACCCTACTAATTTTTATATTTTTGTAGAGATGTTTTCGACATGTGGCCAGGCTGGTCTCTAATTCCTGAGCTCAGGTGATCTGCCTGTCTCAGCCTAGCAAAGTGCTAGGATTACAGGCATAAGCCACCATGCCCGGCCTGTGAACCCAGATTTTAAAAATTATTTTCAGTGTATTGCCTAAGGCTTTAAAGAGCAGATAATTTATCTAGGGTTGTACATATTATCGTGGTGCTTGGGTTTCTCAGCATACATGACCCCTTCAAGGCCAACATTCCATCAGTGGGGCTGTCTTCTGCCCTGGCTTTTTCCATACAAAGGTATGGTTTTCTACCAAGATGCTTGAAGAGGGTTGCTACTAAAGCACTTGAAAATAAGGAGGATTCTGATTAGGCCGTCAAACACTTAAAGGGACTTGGGCACGTCATGTGGATTTAAATATATCTGTAACACATAGGATACTATTGCATTTGTTTGTTTTTCTTGTCTCCTTACAGCCAGAGCTTCCATTACTTGCAGAATTTCCATCAAAGCATTCCCAGTTTCCAGTGTGCTCTTTATCTCATCAGACTTTTGATGGTTATTTTGGAGAAATCGACAGCTTCTACTCAGAACAAAGAAAAAATTGGTGATGGGCCCAGATCCTTTTTTTTTTTTTTTTTTTAATGAGTAGGACTAATGTCTCACACTTACAAACTTCGGGCTTCCCAGGACATTTTTACATGTAAATCCCCACATAACCTTGGATAGGCCCTCTTGCTGTACCAGGAAGGTCATTTTCCCAGAACAACCTGACTGATTTCTGCTAAAATTGCTTAGTCTGAGTTTGGTTAGACAAGCTGAGTAGATAGTTTTCTCTTTGGCTTAAGTTTAATCATGTTCTTCCTTTTAAAAAAAAAAATATCTGAGACATTTGACAAAACGAGACATAAATCATGAGGTTAATAAAGTAGGAGATAGAGGAGAAATCAGGGTCAAGTGTAAAAGAAATACCGGCCACTTCCCTGGCCTTTTTCTTTTTTTTTGAGACAGAGTCTCGTTCTGTCGCCCAGGCTGGAGTGCAGTGGTGCGATCTTGGCTCACTGCAATCCTCTACCTCCCAGGTTCAAACGATTCTCCTGCCTCAGCCTTTCAAGTAGCTGGGATTACAGGCGCGCACCACCGTGCCCAGCCAATTTTTGTATTTTTAGTAGAGACGGGGTTTCACCATGTTGGTCAGGCTGGTCTCGAACTCCTGACCTCGTGATCCACCTGCCTCAGCCTCCCAAAGTGCTGGGATTACAGACGTGAGCCACTGTGCCCAGCCCTGGCCTCTTTCTTAAACTGTCTTTTATTGTAGCTCTTAGAATGCAGCTCATCCTAGTTGGCAGCACATCAGAAAGCAAGATAAAAATGCAAAACAAACCTTTATTTTTCCCTATTGATTAAAAGGGGAAGGTTTGGTCTCAATCTTGGAGGTGACCACTGCTATTGGCCAGCCCAGGAGGAACAAGATTGGCCTTCCCACTGCCCAGCAGCATTCCTTTTCTCTGTGTGTCTGTATTTATGTTCATGTTTGCATGTTTGTGTGTTTCAAGATGGGGTTGGGCTGGGACGTGTTGAGCCTTAGACAAATGAGTTTATGTCTGGCAAAAGGGCCAGTGGATCAGGAACGTGACAGCTTTTTGTAAGTTGCCTGTTAGACCGGGAACGTCTTAGTAAATCTAAACTAATAATCCTTTTGGTCAATAATCATCCTCCAAAACCTGAAAAGCAAGAATGAGGTCAAGTTCCCATATGTAAGATTCCTTTGTCTTCTTTTCTAACAGCTTCCCTTGCCAG
Source organism: Gorilla gorilla gorilla (assembly GCF_029281585.2). NCBI lineage: Eukaryota > Metazoa > Chordata > Mammalia > Primates > Hominidae > Gorilla > Gorilla gorilla. The sequence goes on from NC_086017.1 coordinate 19,926,165, forward strand.
ACAATTCCTCTGTCGGGTGTGGCCAAGTGGGGATAAAGAGAAGAGCAACATCTCTAATGACCAGCTCCATGCTTTGCTCTGGTGAGATGTTTGGTTTCTTCCAATGAGCCAAATAGCTTTTTTCTATTTTGCTACTGTTGTTTGTCAGAGACTGGACAAATGACCTTTTTAGTGGGAATTTGAAAACAATGAAGTAGGTTAAAAATGAACACAATTTGGAACATGTGGATCTTAAGATCCTCTGGTTCTGTTTTATACTGTCAGCTAACTGCTTATTGTTAATTCAGATCATAGAGGAATTAGAGGAATCTGTAGTTGTATTCTACTTTGTTAATCAGTGGGTCAAATATTTGACTCTCAATGCAGTATCTACCTGGAGCACACAGACAGCATTCTGAAGGCCATAGAGGAGATTGCTGGTGTTGGTGTCCCAGAACTGATCAACTCTCCTAAAGATGCATCTTCCTCCACATTCCCTACACTGACCAGGTAAGGGAGTTCTTTCCTCCAGTTTTTCCCTTAAGATAGAATCATCATCAGGCTGGGCACGGTGGCGGACACCTGTAATCCCAGCACTTTGGGAGGCTGAGGCAGGAGGATCACCTTGAGGTCAGGAGTTTTGAGACCCACCTGGCCAACATAGTGAAACCCTGTCCCTACTAAAAATACAAAAATTAGCCGGGCGTGGTGGCACATGCCTGTAATCCCAGCTACTTAGGAGGCTGAGGTAGGAGAATTGCTTGAACCTGGGAGGCGGAGGTTGCAGTGAGCTGGGATCTCGCCACTGCACTCCAGCCTGGGCAGCAAGAGCGAAAATCCATCTCAAAAAAAAAAGAATCATAATCACACTGTGCAACATATATAGCTTCCACACAACTGCCTTGCTCCTTCTCATCTAATTCTGATATAGACAGTAGATATAATCATTCATTCAATAAAGAGAGTCTGTTATGCATTCCTTTCAAGGGCTCTCAGCTAATATATTTGAGAGGACCATGGTGGTTTTTGTTTTGTATTGTTTTGTTTTGTTTTTGAGAAAACTTGTCACCCAGGCTGGAGTGCAGTGGCGTAATCTCAGCTCACTGCAACCTCCACCTCCTGGGTTCAAACGATTCTCCTACCCCAGCCTTTCAAGTAACTGGGATTACAGGCACCCACCACCACACCCGGCTAATTTTTGTATTTTTAGTAGAGATTGGGTTTCACCATGTTGGCCAGGCTAGTCTTGAACCCGACCTCAGGTGATCTGCCTGCCTCGGCCTCCCAAAGTGCTGGGATTACAGGCATGAGCCATTGTGCCCAGCTGAGATATTTTAGCCATCTTGAGAACAGGGTGCTCACATGTATGTCTCACTTAATGGGTGTGTGTCTCAGAATATCAATAGTTATCTTAACATTTGTAGTATTTTCAGTTTATAAAGCACTTTCACTTTATCTCATTTGATCCTTTTGATAATTCTGTGAGGTTGGTATCATTGCCCCTATTTTACTGCTGAGGAAAATGAGAGCTAGAGAACTTCTCAGGCTTACACGTGCAATAAAATAAACATAGAACCAGGACTCAAACTCAGATCTTCTCACTGTTACTTCATTGCTTTTTCCATACTACCATAACACCTCCTTTCATAAAGTTAATTCCACTGTTTGACAGGCAATCTTCTTGGGCTTATTACTGAGTCCTTTCTGCTCCCCCATCCTCTTACTAAGGACCCTAGTGAAAGGACATTTAGAGAGGTAGGGAAGGAAGCTACTTTTGGTTCCTGGTTCTTCCCAGGTAGTTCTAAGTGGTGCATCACGGTGTGGGCACGCATGCTTTTCCCGTCTTCTAGGCACACTTTTGTTGTTTTCTTCCGTGTGATGATGGCTGAACTAGAGAAGACGGTGAAAAAAATTGAGCCTGGCACAGCAGCAGACTCGCAGCAGGTGAGTAAGATAATAGTCACTTCAAGAAGTGGACTTTGGATTACTTGGAAGTTGCTGATTTTTTTTTTTTTTTTTTTTTTTCTGAGACAGAGTCTTGCTTGTTCTGTTGCCCAGACTGGAGTGCAGTGGCATGATCTCGGCTCACTGCAACCTCACCTCCTGGGTTCAAGCAATTCTCCTGCCTCAGACTCCTGAGTAGCTGGGATTACAGGCATGCGCCACCACACCCGGATAATTTTTATATTTTTTAGTAGAGACAGGGTTTCACCATGTTGGCCAGGCTAGTCTCGAACTCCTGACTTCATGATCCACCCACCTCGGCCTCCCAAAGTGCTGGGATTACAGACGTGCGCCACTGTGCCCAGTGGTAGTTGCTAATTCTTCTATTTCTTGGGTCCAAGTTTTCTCCTAAGCTGTTTTTTGTTTTTGTTTTGTTTTGAGTTTCTGAGATTCAGGATTTTTTTTCAAAGAGTTCCTAGTTTAATTTCCTTTCCCTCTAGTTAGAGGTGAGGAATGGGCTCTCTTTTCCTTGGCTACTGCCCAGTTTGCCTCCTGCTAACTGGCATGAGGTAAGCCAGCCTGTTTGAGATACTGTGGATCTTGGCAGCCTGCTAACCAGAACGGAGCTAGACAAGTAAGAGAAAGGGCTAGCATAGGGAAGCAGAGAAGCTACAGCCAGTATATGTTTTTTCTTTTTTTTTTTCTTTTTGAGACAGGGTCTGAGTCTGACATCCAGGTTGGAGTGCAGTGGTGCAAACTTGGCTCACTGCAGCCTTTGCCTTCTGGGCTCAGATGATCCTCCCACCTCAGCCTCCCAAATAGCTGGGACCACAGGTGCACGCCACCATGCCCAGCTAATTTTTCTATTTTTAGTAGAGGCGGGGTTTTGTCGTGTTGCTCAGGCTGGTCTTGAACTCATAGGCTCAAGCAATCCTCCCACCTCAGCCTCCCAAAGTGCTGGGATTATAGGCATGAACCACTGCACCTGGTCTGATGGCCAGTATATGTTGCAAAGGCTTTTACTTACTTGGGAATTGCTGAAGAGGAAACTTTTTAGAAAGTCTGTCCCTATGAGGTGTTCTAATGTTACCACAACATGTGCAGGCCTCAAAACCATCTTGTGGATGCACTGGTTGCTACATCTAAGGATAATTGGCTTAAATATCTGTATAGCTATGTAATTCAAGAACTATATCTTAGTGGGAATACAGTAAGGGAAGTATTTGGCTGTGACTCAGAGGTGCCCATATATTTGGCTGCCCCAGATTCATGAAGAGAAACTCCTCTACTGGAACATGGCTGTTCGAGACTTCAGTATCCTCATCAACTTGATAAAGGTGAGTATGGAGGCTGCTTGACCCATCTCACCAAATAACTGCAGAAACCAAGTGTCCTGGCTTCCAAAATGGACTCTCCTTGCTCCTCTTCCCACTCTTCCTTGGGGCCTGCTCTCCCTGAGTCGTCTTCTTCCTTTGTCCCCCTACCCATCCTGGATAACCCCTTTTCTCACTAGGCATTTTTTTTTTTGTCTTTTCCTTCCTTCCTCCTACTTATGCAACAATACTATTTAATGACTCCTTCCATCTGTAATTCCCTCACTTTTTCACCTTGCCTTGGATCCTCTATGATCTGAGCGCACATTCCCTCTTCTAACCCTGAATGCCCTCGTTCTCCTTTAAACACACTGTGCTCTCACCCACTCCATCGTGGTTTTGCTCAGCTTGTTCCTCCAGCCTAGAATGTCCTTGTCTCTCCTTTCCACCTCTTTCATGTCTTTTTTTTTTTTTTTTTTTTTGAGGCAGGGTCTCACTCTGTTGTCCAGGCTGGAATGCAGTAGGGTGATCACAGCTCACTGCAGCCTCAACCTCCTAGACTCAAGAATCTTCCCACTTAAGCCTCTGGAGTAGCTGGGACTGCAGGAACATACCACCACATCCAGCTAATTGTTCTATTTTTTGTGGAAACAGGGTCTCATTCTGTTCCCCAGGCTGGCCTCGAACTCCTGGGCTCAAGTGATCCACCAGCCTCAGCCTCCCAAAATGCTGGGATATCAGGCATGAGGCAGCATGCCCAGCCTCATCCAGTCTTTCTTAAGTCTTCAGATCAAGGTTTTGGACCTCTAATAATGCCATCTTCTCAACACTCCCAGTTGGAATCAGTTTATTTCTCTTTGCTCGTCTCTTCCTTTTCTTGAACTTCAGTTGTGATAATTACTTTATTCTGCTTTGTAATATTAATTTAAATGTTGACATTCCTCCATTTTAGAATTCTCTACAGCACCCAAAGCTGTGCTTTGCGCAGCGGGAAAGAGGCTGGAGTGCTCAAAGGAGCAGATCTCAGCCTTGGTTTCTTGTCTTTCACCTCTCCAGGTATTTGATAGTCATCCTGTTCTGCATGTATGTTTAAAGGTGAGAGATTTACTGGGCCCTGTTTCATATTTATTCTTCCTGTGGATCACTCTAGAGAGGACCTCAGCTGAGATAAATTGCTCAATTTCTTGCCCACAAGCCAGAGTTTCCAGAATCTATGCCAGTTTAGGGAAGGCAATGGATACATTTTCCCACCCTAGTTGGATGATTGGAGAAGCCAGTTTTCCTATGAATTTGAAAACTTCTGGTAAGAATCTTAGTACTAGGAGGAATGGCTTCAGGGCAGTTGAGTTTAGGAGCAGTAGTTACCTTCCGTGCCATTCCTTACCAGGCAAAAGGGAGGAAGGAGGAGTAGATGATTTTTCTTTAAAGTCTATGGGTGGCCTTACAAATGTGGGATCTGATATCCTGATAATTGCCAAACTTCTCTTTTGTGGGAATAGCCTGTATGAGCCCTACATTTGATGGGAAGTCCAGTCGGAATGTTATGGGGAGAATGCTACTTCGCCACTCCTCAAGTTTCCTTCCAAGTGGATGGTGCCCCATTCTTGTTATCTCCTGGTCACTCTCCCTTTTTACTCCACCCTTGCGCAATGTGGGAGATGGGCGAGTTGGAGAGAGGAGTCATTTATCTGATTGGGAAATTTAGAAATTGGTCATATGCTTTCTCAGCTTTACCCAGTTTTTCCCTCTTGGGAGTAAGTTATCCTCAGATAGAGCTCCCCTCTACTCCTCTGTGCTCTCACTCCTAAGCTGAGCAAGTTCCCTGTCCATCGACTGTATCTGTGGTAGGTAAGTCTGCCTAATTCTGGGGCTTAGTTAACAGGCCTATTTGATTTTTGTATTGAGTTACATTCTCCAAATAAACCTTTTGGACCCTTCCCAATTTGTTTTTTATATATATAAATAAGAAAATAAAACCCTTGGGCTGGATGAGACTATTCTGCCTCAGGGGCCTTTCAGTGAGATACCTCAGCTAGAGGTAACAGTGTGTCTCTCTTCTTCAGTATGGGCGTCTCTTTGTGGAAGCATTTCTGAAGCAATGTATGCCGCTCCTAGACTTCAGTTTTAGAAAACACCGGGTAAGAGCTAAGAGCAGAGAACAAAGATATGCACTGAAGAGTTGCTCAGAAGATATGTCCGTGGTGACTCCTGGGTGGGGCTGGGAGTGTTCTACCTGGGCTCCTCTGGTCCACTTCAGCTATAGCCAGAGATCCCCAAATCGGACTGAATATTCCAAAGTAGGCTGAACTCCTCAGGCCCACTCTGGATCAAACCCACCTTTCTACTTCTTCTCCAGATCTGACAGTGGTCTTCCTTTTAGCTTGATTTTATTGTGCTACTGCACTCTCAGGTCCTCATGTATCAGTGTGTCATTTGCTTATTCCTTTATGCTTCTGTAGGTGTACTCTCAGAAATGATTTAAAAAAAAAAAAGCTCATTTGTGTCATAAAACCCTTTGCTGTGGTAATGAACAGTCTTGACAGTTTTTTAGCCAATGGCATCCAGGGCTAGAGTGATGAAGTAAGGATAGAATCACATTATTTCCTGTACATATTTAGCAAGTTGAACAAAATACTCATCATATTTGGTTGGTCCCTCACAGCCCTGAAAGAGAAAGGGAAGGTGGCATTTTATCCTAATGTTGCAGATGGGAAAACTGAGACATGGTAACCTATGTAAAACTAAAATGCAGGTCTTATAACTCTCAGATTGATACAAGGGACAGAAATGGGAGAGTTGAGAATAAGAGGTAGCTGCTATTCCTCCTATTTGAGAGGCAAATTAAGATGATTATCAGCATAGGCTGGAAACTGCAGAGTTAATCCTCTTTGGAGCTTTTGATTGCAAGGGTATCTTCAATCTAAAATGAAATCAGGACATTTCATAGAGCATTTATAAACTTATTGGTTATAGGAAGATGTTCTGAGCTTACTGGAAACCTTCCAGTTGGACACAAGGCTGCTTCATCACCTGTGTGGGCATTCCAAGGTAAGAAGGGGAGCAGGTTCTATCAGCAGCCTGCCTGTTGGCTTAATCTGCAGTTGCTATTGGGGGATCCATGGGCTACCATCCTTCTTCCTTTATATCTGGGACTGTGTCTGTCCAAAGGCAGTTTATTCAGAGCAAATCCTTAGTTGCTCCTTGAGATTGGACAGTCCTCTAGAGGGGAATCTCTGCATCTGAAATTTGATTCAAACTCCAAAGCTCTTTTTCCTCTAGAAACTTCTTGGGTGACAGAAATAGAATGCTGGTATATGTTTACTTCTGCAAAGTCCTCTAGGTAACAGGACTGTGATGTAAGTGATGATCCTGCAGGAGACAGGAGGTGGCTCTAAAGCAGCCATCTGTAGAGGCTTTCATCTGTGCCACTTACTTTCAAGGAACTCATCTATGTCTTATGAGAACATCTTAGCATTAAAGGATTTTTCCACTTGAAGCCTTCTTATAGTTAATGAGGTATTGTCACGTTTTGTCTGAATGAACACAGAACCCTAGAGTTCTGCAGTCACTGGCAAACCAAATGATTCTTGAGTCCAGTTTCTGTTACTTACTTCCTCCTCTGGTTCTAAATTTATAAGGTCCTGAACAGTGATTTTTTTTTTTTTTTTTTTTTTTTTTTTTTTTGAGACGGAGTCTCGCTTTGTAGCCCAGGCCGGAGTGCAGTGGCGCAATCTCTGCTCACTGCAAGTTCCGCCTCCCGGCTGGACAGTGAATGTTTAAGGAATTCTCTTAGCTAAACAGGGCTACTCTATTGTTTAATATCAGTAAAATATATATTCAAGAATATTTTAGGTAAATTCATTGATGATCGGCCAGTAAGAGGTTATGAAGAGGAACTAGAGGTGGTGGTGGTATGTCTTCTAGGCTTTGAATTCTTTAGCTGCCATTCTCTTTGGATTACTCTGCCAAACTATTCCTGTTTGATGGAACATACCGTTGGCCCATATTGGCAGGGCTTGTGTTCTTATTCAATATTCAAAGGTTTCTATAAGAAATGTGAAGGCATGATGATAAACTCACAAAAGATGGATGTTATTTATTTCCATTCAGATTCACCAGGACACGAGACTCACCCAACATGTGCCTCTGCTCAAAAAGACCCTGGAACTGTTAGTTTGCAGAGTCAAAGCTATGCTCACCCTCAACAATTGTAGAGAGGCTTTCTGGCTGGGCAATCTAAAAAACCGGGACTTGCAGGTAAGCCTTGGATCCTGCTAGTGATAATCCCCCACTCTTATTCTTTGTGACAGTATCAGATGGCATGTAAGGAAGGTCACCTAAGCCCTCGTCTCTCAGTAAGGCTACTTTTCTCTTAAGTCTGTGACTGTTTAACTCTTAAAGTTATGGTACATTGCTCATGGGCCCTGGTCACAGGCTGCACCCCTCATCTTAGGCAGCAAGGCACCAAAACATGCCATTGATATAAACAATGCCTTGGACATAAAGGAGTCAGACCAGGACAAACCTCTCTCCACAGCCAGAGGAGCTCCTTTAAGCCCCACTGAGGGTAGATTCATAATAACATTTTTGTATAGGGACAAACATTTCTTTTGTTATTTTTTTTCCCCTAAGCCAGTCTGTCTTATTCCAGAAATTACAAATTAATCTCGTATCGGGGGACCTGCCCCGATAATCACGTAGGTTCTTTTCTATTTTCCTAAGCGTCGGCTGGCTTGAGAAATAAAGGGACAGAGTACAAAAGAGAGAAATTTTAAAGCTGTGCATCCGGGGGAGACATCACACGTTGGTAGGATCCGTGATGCCCCACAAGCCACAAAAAACAGCAAGTTTTTATTAGGGATTTTCAAAAGGGGAGGGAGTGTGCGAATAGGTGTGGGTGACAGACATCAAGTACTTAACAGGGTAATAGAATATCACAAGGCAAGTGGAGGCAGGGTGAGATCACAGGACCACAGGACCGAGGCGAAATTAAAATTGCTGATGAGGTTTCGGGCACCACTGTCATTGATAACATCTTATCAGGAGACAGGGTTTTGAGATCAACGGGTCTGACCAAAATTTATTAGGCGGGAATTCCTCTTCCTCATAAGCCTGGGAGCGCTATGGGAGACTGGAGTTTATTTCACCTCTGCAACCTCGACCATAAGAGACAGGTACACCCCGGGGGGGCCAGTTCAGAGACCTACCCCTAGGTGCGCATTCTCTTTCTCAGGGACGTTCCATGCTGAGAAAAAGAATTCAGCGATATTTCTCCCATTTGCTTTTGAAGGAAGAGAAACATGGTTCTGTTCCACCCAGCTCACTGGCGGTCAGAGTTTCTCTCTCCTATTCCCTGAACATTGCTGTTATCCTGTTCTTTTTTCAGGGTGCCCACATTTCATATTGCTCAAACACACATGCTGTACAATTTGTGTAGTTAACGCAATTATTACAGGGTCCTGAGACTATATACCTCCTCGGCTGACAGGATTAAGACATTAAAGTAAAGACAGGCATAGGAAATCACAAGGGTATTGATTGGGGAAGTGGTAAGTGTCCATGAAATCTTTACAATTTATGTTTAGAGATTACAGTAAAGACAGGCATAAGAAATTACAAAAGTATTAATTTGGGGAACTAATAAATGTCCATAAAATCTTCACAATCCACGTTCTTCTGTCAAGGCCTCAGCCGGTCCCTCCGTTTGGGGTCCCTGACTTCCCGCAACAATCTCTAATTTTAACTAATGAGCATTTATAAGGTTTTTTTAGTTGTCTGATTAGCTGAAATCTTGTGTTGTTTATAATACTACTTTGGAGTTACAACATTTTTCAGATAGGGTAGTATAAGCCCTTTTCTTTCATGCTTATAATATCTGAGTCTTGTAGTCAATTATATATGAAATGTATAAAATAGCACCACAGAGAATTAGCTTCCTTTCTTCACATCAACCTTATGAGGCAGATACTACTGTTTCTGCATAAAAATTGAAGCTCAGAGAAGTTAAGTAATTTACCTAATGTCATTCAACAGTGAGTGAGTGGAGCCGGAGTTTGCGTCCAAACAGTCCTAAATCCAGAGCTGATGTTCTTAAACCACCTCACTGTACTGTCCTTTAGCCTCCGCATGGCCATTCGTGCTTGGTGTGATAGTGCTCATATACCTTAAGGTATTTGGGAAATTTTAGAACCATGTTCAGCATCGACTTAGAGTCACCAATACAATCTAGCCTTTTAAAATGTAGTGTGATACTAGCATACTAAGATGAACCTTTCCTTACATTACTTATGGTATCAGGGCCACAGACATCTCAGAAACCTGGAGTTGAGTATCCCTCCTCCAGATGCTGAATCACAAGTTGGTATCCATGTTTGCTGTGTTTTGAATGGCTAAAATATCTTCCTTTGTATTGCCTGTAAACTCAACCTTCTCCCCTATTACCCTAAATGTGATCATTATAACCCACCATTTTCTTGGTCCATTCACATTTAGGGTGAAGAGATTAAGTCCCAAAATTCCCAGGAGAGCACAGCAGATGAGAGTGAGGATGACATGTCATCCCAGGCCTCCAAGAGCAAAGCCACTGAGGTATCTCTGCAAAAGGCACCAGAGTCTGGCACTGATGGTTGCATTTTGTTAATTGTTCTAAGTTGGTGGAGCAGAACTTTGCCTACTTATGTTTATTGTCAAATGCTTCTATGCCCATTTCCATTCCCTCCATAACAGCTTCTGTGCTTGCATAATTTTTGGGACCCAGAAAAAACAACGACACAATCTTAGAATCGCTCCTGAGTATCTCGAGGTGTGGCATTTGTTATAGAGTTGACAATTTTCTGCATTATAGCCTCTCATTTTCCATGATTTCATATCTGAAACCATTTTAGAAGAGAGAAGTCATCGAAGTATTTTCTGAGTGTTGAGAAGAATGAGTTAAACCATTTAAACACATTTGAAACATACAAAAATAGAAATGTGAACGCATTTGGTGAAAGCCAAAGCACAGAGTCAGAAGCTGCCACCTTAGAGAACTGAAATAAAAATAGAAGTTCTTACGCTTTTATGTGGTACAGATGCTTTCGACAATTTAAAGAAAGCCAAATAAAAATGTATACATGGCTGGCGCAGTGGCTCATGCTTGTAATCCTAGCACTTTGTGAGGCCAAGGTAGGAGGATTACTTGAGCCCGGGAGCTCAAGGCAAAGCTGCGCAACATAACAAGACCCTATCTCCACAAAAAAAATGAAAAATAAACCCGGGTACGGTGGCTCACACCTGTAATCCCAGCACTTTGGGAGGCCGATGTGGGCAGATCACAAGGTCAGGAGTTCAAGACCAGCCTGGCCAACATAGTGAAACCCCATCTCTACTAAAAATACAAAAATTAGCTGGGCGTGGTGGCACGTGCCTGTTGTCTCAGCTACTTGGGAGGCTGAGGCAGGAGAATCACTTGAACCTGGGAGGTGGAGGTTGTGGTGAGCCGAGATCATGCTACTGCACTCCAGCCTGGGCAACAGAGCGAGACTCCGTCTCAACAACAACAACAAAAAAGTGTACATTTATAAAATTTTGTCACAATTCAGGTAGGTTATAGACACCAAAAAGCTCAGATTTAAGAACCCCTGCTGTGGGGCCTCTGTCTATAATGCAATTTGAGTCTGATCCAGAAAGATCATTTAGTATGAAAAGTCTGGCCTGATGGGGTGGCTCACACCTGTAATCGTAGCACTTTGTGAGGCTGAGGTGGGAGGACCGCTTAAGCCCAGAATTTCAAGACCAGCCCGAGACCCCATCTCTACAGAAAAAAATTTTTTGAGCTAGCCAGGCATGGTGACGCATGCCTGTGGTCCCTGCTACTCAGGAGGCTGAGGTGGGAGGGTTGCTCAAGCCCAGGAGGTGGAGGCTGCAGTGAGCCATCATCACACTCCAGCCTGGATGACAGAGCGAGACCCTGTCTCAAAATAAAAAAGTTATTTTATTTACATGGTCCCCAGTTTTATTTGTATAATATACCCCTTCTACTTTTTTCTCAAAGAATTTGAGGCAGACAATATCCTATTAGTTTGGTACTTTCCCCTAAGCAGATCTCTCATACTAGTATCGTAAGCCAGACAGAATAGAATTTTGTACTGGATTCGTGTTGAGATACACCAGCACAGCACTTCTTTTTTTGAGACGGAGTCTCCCTCTGTCGCCCAGGCTAGCATGCAGTGGTGCAGTCTCAGCTCACTGCAATCTGTCTCCCGAGTTCAAGCAATTCTCCTGCCTCAGCCTTCCAAGTAGCTGGGATTACAGGTGCCCGCCACCATGCCCGGCTAGTTTTTGTATATTTAGTAGAGACAGGGTTTCACCATGTTGGCTGGGCTGGTCTCGAACTCCTGACCTCAGATGATCTACCCGCCTCAGCCTTCCAAAGTTTGGCGTGAGCCACCGTGCACTGCCATACCACCACTTGTAATAAATATTTCATTCTATATCGAATGCCCTCTTTGTTCCTATGTCATATACATGCAGTAGAGCTGGAGGACCATAGCTTGTTTAAAATTATGCAAATTGGGCTGGGCGCAATGGCTGCGCCTGTAATCCCAGCACTTTGGGAGGCTGAGGCAGGCAGATCACCTGAGGCCAGGAGTTTGAGACCAGCCTAGCCAATGTGGAGAAACCCCATCTCTACCAAAATACAAAAATTAGCCGGGCGTGGTGGCACATGCCTGTAATCCCCGCTACTTGGGAGGCTGAGGCAGGGGAATCGCTTGAACCCGGGAGGCAGAGGTTGCAGTGAGCTGAGATCACACCACTGCATTCCAGCCTGGTGACAGAGCAAGAATCCTTTAAAAAAAAAAAAAAAGTTTTAACAGTGATAATAGTACACTTGTGTATCCTCTAGGAGCTGTATTCCAGAGGTCACCCAGAGCAGTAACCTAAAATACTTATTTATTTATTCTTTGCCCCTTAGGATGGTGAAGAAGACGAAGTAAGTGCTGGAGAAAAGGAGCAAGATAGTGATGAGAGTTATGATGACTCTGATTAGACCCCAGATAAATTGTTGCCTGCTTCTGTGTCTCTGCCAGCCTGTGATCATTTTGTGTTAGAGTTTGAAATCCGCTGTTTGCCTTTCTTACTGGAAGGATCCTTTTTTGTTCCTCTTTTTTTTTTAAAAACGGGGACTCGCTGTGTTTCCCAGGCTGGAGTGCAGTGCTGCAATCTTGGCTCACTGCAACCTCCATCTCCTAGGTTCAAGCGATTCTCCTGCCTCAGCCTCCTGAGTAGCTGGGACGACAGGCACACGCCACCATGCCCAGCTAATTTTTGTATTTTTAGTAGATACGGGGTTTCACCATGTCGGCCAGATGGTCTCGATCTCCTGAACTCATGATCCACCTGCCTCAGCCTCCCAAAGTGCTGGGATTACAGGCATGAGCCACCGCTCCCAGCCATATTTTGTTCTTAAAGTGGGGTCTTTATTAACTTGTGGACATCATGGATTGTCTAACACCATCACAGTCCCTGGCTCAGGATTCTAATGTAGCATTATTTATTGGTTTGGATAAACCCAGCTGTGCTACACTGCAGAGTAAAATCTCTGAGTCATGATTCTGGACTTTGGGAGCTAGTTTTGAAACTCTGATTTATTGTAGAACTTAGGCTTGTACCAATTTTACAAATAAATTCTGTTCTAAGTTCTGCCTCAGTTGCCTCATTTATCTTTCTGGATTTGCTTCATTATTCAAGGATTAGGTGGAATTGAATTGAGATTTGTGCAGAGAAATTATGGAGACTGGTGCTAACATAGTTCTGCCGATTAAAATGTCTCCTATTGTAAGAACCAACTTCATTTGAGATGAGATATATCTGATCTTTCTGGAGGATTGACTTGATCTTGATCTTCTTTCCTTTTTTTTTTTTTTTTTTTGAAACGGAGACTCACTCTGTCACTCAGGCTGGAGTGCACTGGCACGATCTCAGCTCACTGCAACCTCCACCTCCCAGGTTCAAACAATTCTCCTGTCTCAGCCTCCTGTATAGGTGGGACTACAGGCACACGCCACCATGCCTGGCTAATCTTTGTATTTTTTAGTAGAGACAGGGTTTCACCATATTGACCAGGCTGGTCTTGAACTCCTGACCTCGTGATCTACCCACCTCGGCTTCCCAAAGTGGTACGATTACAGGCGTGAGCCACCATGCCCGGCCAACTTCAATTTCTTGTCAGTGCCCAAAGAAAGTCAAAAGGAATGTTTTGGCTGCTTTTAAAATTGTTTTGATTGGTGTAATAGTATAAGACCAAAAAAAAAGCCGGGCGCGGTGGCTCGCGCCTGTAATCCCAGCACTTTGGGAGGCTGAGGTGGGTGGATCAGGAGATCCAGGAGATCAGGAGATCAAGACCATCCTGGCTAACACAGTGAAACCCCGTCTCTACTAAAAAATACAAAAAATTAGCCGGGCTTGGTGGCGGGTGCCTGTAGTACCAGCTACTTGGGAGGCTGAGGCAGGAGAATGGTGTGAACCCGGGAGGTGGAGCTTGCAGTGAGCCGAGATCGTGCCACTGCACTCCAGCCTGGGGAACAGAGCGAGACTCCGTCTCAAAAAAAAAAAAAAAAAAAAAAACAAAATAAAATAAAAAAGCAGCATCAAACTCATGTTAACTTTGTATATGTAATGTTTATTTCCATTTTCTGAGTTATACCTAACCTAGTTACAAGAACGCTACAAAGGCCAGGTACAGTGGGTCACCGCTGTAATCCCAACACTTTGGGAGGCCGAGGCCAAGGCATTGCTTGAGTCCAGGAGTTCAAGACCAGCTTGGGCAATGTGGTGAAACTCCATCTCTACTAAAAAAAAAAAATACAAAAATTAATGGCCGGGCGCAGTGGCTCATGCCTGTAATCCCAGCACTTTGGGAGGCTGAGGTGGGCAGATCACCTGAGGTCGGGAGTTCGAGACCAGCCCGACCAGCCTGGAGAAACCCTGTCTGTACTAAAAACACAAAATTAGCTGGGCGTGGTGGCACATGCCTGTAATCCCAGCTACTAGGGAGGCTGAGGCAGGAGAATTGCTTGAACCCGGGAGGCAGAGGTTGCGGTGAGCCGAGATGGCGCCACTGCACTCCCTCCTGGGCAACAAGAGCAAAACTCCATCTCAAAAAATAATAATACAAAAATTAGCCAGATATGGTGGCCCGCACCTGTAGTCCCAGCTACTCAGGAGGCTGAGGTGGGAGGATCACTTGAGCCTGGGAGTTTGAGGCTGCAGTGAGCCAAGACCATGCTACTGTAGTCCAGCCTTGATGACAGAATGAAACCCTGTCTCCAAAAACCAAAAAAATGCTACAAAATTACATTAGGAGTACATTTCAGCTAAAATGGAGACTCATGAGTTCCATGTAGCCTACCAGAAAGCCTAGCTTCAGTGCTGCTACCAAGATCTTTCTTGCCAGGCTGTAAGTATTGTTTAATATCAGTATTTCTACCCACTTTTGTACACTCTAGTGGTATTAGGGTGTGATTAGTTAGGGTTTTTTTTTCTTATTTTCATTGTTTTGGTCGGAGGGGGGGGGGGTTTAAACTAATCCTTGACCTATATATATAGATTTTTGACATCCCCTGGTACATAGAAATCCATACATCTTTCTCCTCTACACCCCTTTTCCCCCCAGTTCATTGTGGTCGTAGGTGTTTATGTGAGTTCACACTAGGCTCATTGGTTTATATCATTTGTTTAATGGTTATCACATGTACATGTCAATGCTAGTTTGACTCCAAATGGTTCAACCTTACAATGGGAATGTTCTTCCTTGTTCTCTATTATTGGTCCTTTTTTGGAGGGGAAGGGATGAAAGGGGCTCCTGAATCATCACTGCTTGAAACAAAAGCAAGATGGCTGGAACAATGTCACAGTTTCATTTACATGGACAGGTTTCTGTAAGCTTTAGGTACATACCAAAGGGCATGGTGTGAATAAATGGGGATCAAATGAGGACCCTTTACTTGGA
This sequence comes from Gorilla gorilla gorilla, assembly GCF_029281585.2. Taxonomy (NCBI): domain Eukaryota; kingdom Metazoa; phylum Chordata; class Mammalia; order Primates; family Hominidae; genus Gorilla; species Gorilla gorilla. The sequence continues at coordinate 19,941,390 of NC_086017.1, forward strand.
GTGCTGCAAGGCAAAGGTGCACTTTTTGTAAGTTGCATACAGCAAGAGGATAGAGCGCAGCATCTGTTTGCACATAGTGACTGTCATCTGAATCTGAGGCTCCTTCAGTCCAATGGGCCACTGGTGCTCCCTGCTAATGATTTTGCAAAAGGCTGACTTGTCTGAAACTCTGAAAGTCCCGGTCCACTTTGGTGGCTGAGCTGTGATAACCCTGCCAAAGACAGAATCTACTCCACTGAGGCGGATGGGCTGGGGCTTCCTGACCAGTCCTTTGTTGTTCATCGTGCGCAACTCTGATGTGTGGCAGGGTGACTTGGGACTCACTCCAGATTCCAGGAATGGGCTGTCTAGGACTAGAGTGACCTCTTGAAAGCACAGCTGCACTTCAAGGTCAGATGGTGTGTGTGGGAAGCAGGGGGAGGCCTTGAATGGGTGCTTGGAGGAAGGTGTAGGTGTCGTGTGCCGCAGCCATTGGAAACTCTCATCCAGTGGGGTCCATGGTGACCAGAGCTGGTATCCTGCCATTGACAGTCCTAAAGGAGGGAAATCAGAGCATGGAATTTCCCTGACATGCTTTTCATGAGAGCATGGACTTTCAAATTCCCATCTCTGTCTCACTATAGACATAAACTTGTTCTATGGTTCCCATGAATAGATTCCAACAGGTGTTAGGATATTAGTAATTCTTTTATTTTATTTTATTTTTTCTTTTTTGAGACAAGAGTCTCGCTCTGTCACTCAGGCTGGAGTGCAGTGGAGCGATCTTGGCTCACTGTATTTTTTTGTAGTGACAGAGTTTTGCCATGTTGGCCAGGCTGGTCTCCAACTCCTGACCTCAGGTGATCCACCTGCCTCGGCCTCCCAAAGTGCTGGGATTACAGGCGTGACCCACTTCGCCCAGCCTAGGTATTAGTAATTCTAATAAAGGGAAGTAGGGAATGATTACAAGTATTGATCTGGCAACTGCTATGTGTACTAAAACTTTATATTAAACTTTTTCACAAGCCTTTGGAAGTAGGTCTTAACCCATTTTATAGATGAGGCAATGGATTTGTCTGAAATGAATATAGGTCCACTGTTAGGACCTATGCTGTGTTGTTAGCTGCTAATGACAGAGTCTTTATCTTCTGAGGTGACAGAAGCTTCTGGGACTTCATGATGAGACCTTATTACTTGAGATTAGAAGAAGCTCAGAAAAGTCATGTCTTAAAAATATTTGTGGCTGGACACAGTGGCTCATGCCTATAATCCCAGCACTTTGGGAGGCTGAGGCGGGCGGATCACTTGAGGTCAGAGTTCCAGACCAGCCTGGCCAACATGGTGAAACCCTGTCTCTACTAAAAATACAAAAATTAGCCGGGCGTGGTGGCGCATGCCTGTAGTCCCAGCTCCGTGGGGAGGCTGAGGTGTGAGAATTGCTTTAACCCAGGAGGCGGAGGTTGCAGTGAGTCAAGATCGCACCACTGCACTCCAGCCTGGGTGAAAGAGCAAGACTCCATCTAAAAAAAAAAAAAAATATATATATATATATATAGTGAGGTTCGCGATGTATGAACCCTGTAGTAGCAGCTTCAGCATCATTTGGAAACTTGTAGAAATGCACATTTTTGGGCCCCACCTCAGACCAACAGGAACAAACTCCACGTGGGACCCAGCAATCTGCATTTATACAAGCCCTCTTGCATTGTCTATTTTGAGAATTTCTTATGCTATTCCTTTCAAACAACTCTAGCTTTCACTATTCATTACTGAGATCATCTCCTGGCCCCAAAGGCCTCTGCATTTTCTAGCACAAGGGAGCAACTTGCAGACCCCTGGGTTATTTATATACCACCTCAGAGGAGCTACACCAGGCTGGGAGAAAACACTTCCAAAGTCCAGTCAAAAAATTGTTAAAGATTTTTGTTTTTCTAGGTGTGGGTGTGGTTTTAAATTTGTTTTTCTGATTTGTTTGTTTTCCATCTATGGAAGACCTACTGGTTCCATAAGACCTTAATTTTCTTTTTCCTTTGAAGATTAAAAAGGGCTGTGAGGATATTGCTAACTCAAAATTTATGCAAGTAAAATTAGAATTTTCCATCATTCTCCTTCAACATTGCCAGTATATAAGAAGTTTTACTAAATTCAGAAGCTAATTTTTTTTAGCACGTACCTATTTTGTTAGTGGGCATAGCAGGTCCCTTTTCTTTCTAGCCAAGTGTATTTCTCTGCCCCTTCTTCTCCCACAGAAGATAGCAGCAGATCTCATCCTATCCAGTAATTGCCCCAGAAATACTGTGAAAATTTTGACACCTTCACCGCCGTTTGTGAGACAGAAAAGTTCGTTTTAAAAAAAGAACTGTTGGCCGGGCACAGTGGCTCACACCTGTAATCCCAGCACTTTGGGAGGCCGAGGTGGGTGGATCACTTGAGGTCAGGAGTTCAAGACCAGCCTGGCCAACAGGGTGAAACCCCGTCTCTACTAAAAATACAAAAATTAGCCAGGCGTGGTGGTGGGTGCCTGTAATCCCGGGTACTCAGGAGGCCGAAGCAGGAGAATCACTTGAACGGAGGCTGCGGTGAGCCGGGATCAAGCCATTGAACTCCAGCTTGGGTGACAGAGGGAGACTCCGTTTCAAAAAAGAAAAAAACGTTGGTGACATTTCAGACCAGAAGACCTGCTCCTGACAATGGTTAGTATAGGGAGATTTGTTGATTTTCTCCAACTAGTATGTTTCTCATGATCTATGTAGGCTCTTTGCAAAGTACTAAGTGTTCAAATATCTGGGCTGCCTTAGAATGAGAAAGGGACACCCAAGGGACAGTTATCTATTCCAAACACCCTGTGAAAGGCTTCTGGTGCTTGATATCTTGACCTTCAGAGCACATATCCAAGAGAGGGACTACTGTGGTACACCACCATGGCAAGGTGGGCGGAGGGTATGAATGCTGTCAAGCATATTTTTAATCCCATAATATGGGATTTAAAAAAGTATTTAATCCCAGGATCCTTTTCTTTCTTTCTTTCTTTCTTTTTTTTTTTTTTTTGAGACAGAGTCTAGCTCTGTCGCCCAGTCTGGAGTGCAGTGGCGCGATCTCCGCTCACTGCAAGCTCCGCCTCCCGGGTTCACGCCATTCTCCTGCCTCAACCTCCCGTAGTTGGGACTACAGGCGCCCGCCACCACGCCCGGCGAATTTTTTTGTATTTTCAGTAGAGACAAGGTTTCACCGTGTTAGCCAGGATGGTCTCGATCTCCTGACCTCGTGATCCGCCCGTCTCGGCGTCCCAAAGTGCTGGGATTACAGACGTGAGCCACCGGTCCCGGGCCCCCCCGGATCCTTTTCTTGCCACATCTTCTAAGAGGAAGTAGAGGTAGAAGTAAAAGTCTGTCAAATGTCCAGCCTAGGTCGCGGCGCCGTGGCTCAGGCCTGCAATCGCAGCACTTTGGGAGGCCAAGGCGGGCCAATCACTTGAGGTCAGGAGTCAGCCTAAATATTCGGCAGAACCAACATGGGACGAGAGCGCTTCTAAACCTAGGTCCCTGCACCTCTTCGCACAAAGTTTAAAGATGGTTCACCCCATCCCCACCGCCCAGAAGTCACTGTCAACCACTCCAGAAGGGCTCGAACCTACAAAGTCTGCTCAAGCTGCTCAATAGCTCCCAGATATGGAACACCTGATTCTCCTGGCCAAAAAGGTTTCCCCTTCACACCCCACTTCCCATTCCAAGGAACCCCATCTCTTGATTTCCCCACCTGGGAAACAGGGCGTTAGCGCCAAAGTGCAGCTGAGGTCCTGAACTGTAAACGGAGATCCCGAGGGTCTGAAGCTGCCGAGAGTGCGAGAGGCTCCCACTCCCCGCCAGAAGAAGTGGCTTGGGCCTCCTGGGTCCCTATCCGGGGGCGGGGACCAGAAGGTTCTGGCTGAGGCGGACGATGCGGTGGGAACCCGGGCCCAGTCCCACCATCCGGGCCCGGGGCTCACCTGCTGAACTCTGAGGGTCTCACGCTCCAAAGTGGCGGCCGCTGTTCGTGGCGCCTGGCAACCGCCTTTGTGACCCAGGACCGCAGGGCAGCCCGAGCCGCGGCGGGGATGGGGGCTCGAGGCGCCCTGCTGGGAGGCGTCAGGGCCACACTCCCCGCCCCCACCTCATTGGAATGCCTTGTCCAGGACTTGGCCTTCAGGAGGGCTGGTCCGAATCCTGTCCCCTCCATTGTCCTCCTCCCAACCGTGCCACACCTGTGTGCCTTTGATCAAGCCACAGAGGACAGGCGACCCCTACTTCAATGGCCGTGGTCAGAGGCCTGCATAAAAGTCCCAGGACCTGTAGTTAGTGTTAAAAGTTAGTCCCAACTCATCACACTCTGCTCAGTGGGTGCTCAGGCAGAGTGACCCAGAGCTCTGTCAGGTTTTGTTGCTCTATTTGAATGATCCCAGTGGCAAAGAAAGAGAATTAATAAATGTTCACCTGTCAAGAGCAGGAGGAAACGCACGTCTTTCCTTGATTTCCTGACAGAAAACCTTTCTCAGCCTTGCGTTAAACCTGAGAGTACCTGTAATCCCAGCTATCTAGGTGGCTGAGACGGGTAGACTGCTTGAGCCCAGGAGTTCAAGACCAGCCTGGGCAACGTAGTGAGATTCCTGGCTCAAAAAGAAAACAAAAAAATCTCAAAAAGAATGATTTTGTCTCATTCTTATAATGCAGAAATACACTTTCGCCATATTAGTGAAGGAGTGATTTGACAACTTTGTAATCATCACTTAAAATAATGACCCTGGATGGCAGAGGGAAGGGAGGAGTCTACCCAGCTGATGTCTGTATTCCCAGTACCTGGCTATTGCCGTGTCTGGCAGCATGCAGTATTTGTGGGAGGAAGTAACTAATGGCCTACTTGGCCTTCCCTTGTACACCCAGAATTGCCCTTGCATTTTACAAACTATAGAACACACACCACAAATAAGACTTGTCACCTTTGTTCTGGTTTTTTGGGTAAAGCTGATGGAGAAAGACTGAGGGTCTGAGAATAGTCAGGCAAGATCCTGATTTAGAAGACACACACCCACTGTGTGTACATGTGCACCTTTTGGAAGAAGAGGTAAGTGGAGAAGAGTTTGGAGGGCATGTCGGGTCAGAACATGGAGAGAGAGGCACAGAATAGTGAGACTTGGAAGAGACACAAATGATTTTGAATTACAAAACTTTTTTCCCCAGTTAGTTCATTTTTATTTCCCTCTTTTTTTTTTCTTTCTTTTTTTGAGACGGAGTCTCACCGTGTCACCCAGGCTGGAGTGCAGTGGCTTGATCTTGGGTCACTGCAACCTTCACCTCCTGGGTTCAAGCGATTCTCCTGCCTCAGCCTCCCAAGTAGCTGAGACAACAGGCGCGTGCCACCAGGCCCAGCTAATTTTTGTGTTTTTAGTAGAGACGGGGTTTCACCATGTTGGCCAGGCAGGTCTCGAACTCCTGACCTCGTGACCTGCGCACCTCGGCCTCCCAAAGTGCTGGGATTACAGGCGTGAGCCACCACACTGGCTTTATTTCCCTCTTGAATAAAAAAGACTTTTTTTTTTTGAGACGGAGTCTCACTCTGTCACCCAGACTGGAGTGCAGTGGCGTGATCTCCACTCATTGCAAGCTCCGCCTCCCGGGTTCACACCATTCTCCTGTCTCAGCCTCCTGAGTAGCTGGGACTACAGGCGCCAGCCACCACGCCTGGCTAATTTTTTTGTATTTTTAGTAGAGACGGGGTTTCACTGTGTTGGCGAGGATGGTCTTGAACTCCTGACCTCGTGATCCGCCCGCCTCGGCCTCCCAAAGTGCTGGGATTACAGGCTTGAATCACCATGCCCGGCCAACATTTTTATTTTAAAAGAAAACAGTCGTTTTCATTTAGGTTTTAATTGCATAGTGGTTTTTGTTTTGTTTTGCTTTTTAAATGAAAGTCCTCAATGCAAAATTGTATGTTTAAAAATTATTGGATAGATAGGGCTTCATACTGTTATAAGAATTCGGGCTGGGTGCAATGGCTCACGCTTGTAATCCTAACACTTTGGGAGGCCGAGGCGGGTGGATCACCTGAGGTCACAAGTTCAAGACCAGCCTGGCCAACGTGGTGAAATCCCATCTCTACTAAAAATACAAAAATTAGCCGAGTGTGATGGTGGGCGCCTGTAATCCCAGCTACTCGGGAGGCTGAGGCAGGAGAATCGCTTGAACCTGGGAGGCGGAGGTTGCAGTGAGCCATCGTACCATTGCACTCCAGCCTGGGCGACAGAGTGATACTTCGTCTGGGAAAAAAAAAAAAAGAATTTGTACAATAGTCCCCTGTGCAGTCTGCCCAGCTCTAAAGGATGTGTTCTCAGAAGTGCCATTCACCATCACCTCCAAGTCTGATAGCATGCTCTATATGGAAAACCAGAATGTGATCTGTATCTTCCAGTGCTCAACATTCTGGTTGCACTGTTCATGGATTCCCATGACAATAGCCACATTTACTCTGCCAAATGCTGATTCAATGCTTTCAAAGCAGGCAGCAACATTGCTATGGTGCACAAGCTGTATCCATCCTTAGATGTCTCAGCACATGTTACATTTATTGTGGCACAAACATGGTGTCACAAAGTGTTAGTAGGAATTTGAAATACTGACTTAACAGGGCCAGCTGTGATGGTCCAAGTGCATATGACTGAAAAGGAGGCTCAAATGAGCAGGCTTAATACAAGTGCTATATTTCTTCAAGCTTTGATTCCACATTGATTCTTATACCTGAAGTCATCAATGAGATCCCCAAGTTCCATGAAGTGTATGACCAACTCAAAGTGAAGACAGGGGCTGGGCACGGTGGCTCATGCCTGTAATCCCAGCACTTTGGGAGCCTGAGGCAGGCGGATCAGTTGAGGTCAGGAATTTGAGACCAGTCTGGTCAACATCGCGAAACCCTGTCTCTACCAAAAAATACAAAAATTAGCCGGGCATGGTGACACATGCTTGTAATCCAAGCTATTCAAGAGGCTGAAGCAGGCAAATTGCTTGAACCCAGGAAGCAGAAGTTGCAGTGAGCCAAGATCGCGCCACTGCACTCCAGCCTGGGCAACAGAATGAGACTCTGTCTCAAAAAAAAAAAAAAAAAGTGAAGACAGGGACCTGGTTTCCCTATGTTAACTGTAGCACTCACTCCTTGTTGCATCAACAACATTTCCAAAGCTGGCCTCTGCAGCCCTGTGTCACTCATCAGAAACAATTCCTACAATGAAGAACTATCGGCCAGGCACGGTGGCTCACGCCTGTAATCCCAGCACTTTGGGAGGCAGAGGTGGGCGGATCACCTGAGGTCGGGAGTTCAAGACCAGCCTGACCCACACGGAGAAACCCCATCTCTACTAAAAATACAAAATTAGCTGGGCTTGGTGGCACATGCCTATAATCCCAGCTACTTGGGAAGGCTGAGGCAGGAGAATCGCTTGAACCTGGGAGGTGGAGGTTGCGGTGAGCCGAGATCATGCCATTGCACTCCAGCCTGGACAACAAGAGCAAAACTCCGTCTCAAAAAAAAAAAAAAAAAAAAAAAAAGAACTATCATGCTAGCAAACCCATAACTAGAGGACTGTCTGACAGCAAGCTCTGTAAAGCATTTAGGAAAAGGCTCCTGAGGTCCAAAGGAACCATCTTCACTCAAGAACAGCATCATATCCTTGAGTCATTTGGAATTACAGGGGAGATTCTGGAACAGGTGTATAGAAAGTCAACCAAAAGGACAAGACTTGAGTCTGACCTGTCCATGGAAGATGTTCGTTAAAAAATAATTGTTGGATATAGTTTTCTGCCGTCTGCATAATAAGAAAATATAAACTGATCCTGAGTGCATGATTTATGAAGAGCTAGGCATTGTGCTTAGTGTTTTATTTATACTTTCTCACATAATCCTCCAACAATCCTAATTCATCAGTGTTGTTATCCTTGAATTATACATAAAGAAACCAAAGCTCAGAGAGGTGAAATGACTCCTGGATGGTAGATTTAAGATTTCAAACGATGGTGCAATACCTTTATTTTTTATTTTTTTTTTTGAGACGGAGTTTCACCGTTGTTACCCAGGCTGTAGTGCAATGGTGCGATCTCGGCTCACTGCACCCTCTGCCTCCCAGGTTCAAGCAATTCTCCTGCCTCAGCCTCCCTAGTAGCTGGGATTACAGGCGCCTGCCACTACCCTCAGCTAATTTTTTTTTTTGTATTTTTAGTAGAGACAGGGTTTCACCACGTTGGCCAGGCTGGTCTCAAACTCCTGACCTCAGATGATCCACCTGCCTCGGCCTCCCAAAGTGCTGGGATTACAGGCATAAGCCACCATGCCCGGCCGATGCAATACCTTTAAAGGAAAAGCAGGTCTATCTGACTTTGTGATATCTAAGCAAAATGCCACTTCAACAGCATCACTTAGGATACAGGGCCTTGAGCAGCAGATAGCCTACTGCATGCTTAGGCTTCCCTAATTCTCTATATCTATTATTTATCTTATAAATCATTTATATGTAGGCTGGGCGTGGTGGCTCATGCCTGTAATCCCAGCACTTTGGGAGGCCGACGCAGGTGGATCACCTGAGGTCGGGAGTTCAAGACCAGCCTGACCAACATAGAGAAACCCCATCTCTAATAAAAATACAAAAAAAAATTAGCCAGGCGTGGTGGCACATGCCTGTAATCCCAGCTACTTGTGAGGCTGAGGCAGGAGAATCGCCTGAACCCGGGAGGCGGAGGTTGCGGTGAGCCAAGATGGCGCCATTGCACTCCAGCCTGGGCAACAAGAGCGAAACTCCGTCTGGAAAAAAAAAATCATTTATGTGTATTCATAGGAGAGCTCAGACAGACTTTAACCTGTTTTCAGAGCGGTATAGTGAAGAGATAATGAAGTCTGGAATCAGCTGGTTAGGGTCTACCTTTTAATTGGCTTTGTTACCTTGAACATCAGATTTCTGATTTTTTATTTTCAAATGAGAAACTTCTTCCTGGCTTCCTTCCACAGGGTTTGTGAGGGCCCAGTGAGGTAATAGCTATAAAAGCATCTTTATAAGTTATAAAATTCTCTACTGGGGTAAATAACTGTTAGTAATGGTTTCTTCCCAGTTAATGCTAATACTGGTAGTAATCTGACTCTTCAGCCACTTTTTTTGAGACAGGGTCTCACTCTGTCACCCAGGCTTGAGTGCAAGAGTGCAATTACTGCTCACTACAGCCTTGACCTCCCTCGGCTCAGGTTATCCTCCCACTTCAGCCTCCCAAGTAGCTGGGATTACAGGCACATGCCACCATGCCTGACTAATTTTTCTATTTTTTGCAGAGACAGGGTTTCACTGTGTTGGCCAGGCTGGTCTCGAACTCCTGGCCTCAAGCAACATGCCCGCCTTAGGCTCCCAAAGTACTGGGATTAACAGATGTGAGCCACCACACCCAGCCACTCAGCCACATTTTTTCTTTTTAATAAAAACCATTTACTGGCCAGGCACAGTGGCTCACGCCTGTAATCCCAACACTTTGGGAGGCTGAGGCAGGTAGATCATCTGAGGTCAGGAGTTTGAGACCAGCCTGACCAACATGCTGAAACCCCGTCTCTACTAAAAAATACAAAAAATAGCCAGGTGTGGTAGCGGGCACCTGTAATCCCAGCTACTTGGGAGGCTGAGGCAGGAGAATTGCTTGAACCGGGGAGGCAGAGGTCACAGTGAGCCAAGATCGTGCCATTGCACTCCAGTCTGGGCATTAACAGAGAAACTCTGTCTCAAAAAAAAAAGTAAGAAAAGGAAGGAAGGAAGGGAGGGAGGGAGGGTATTTTGTTTTTCCCCTCAATTTATTGTATGTGTTTTCATGTTGCTTGTGTTCATAATTAGCATTTAAATACTGCATAATAGGCCGGGCATGGTGGCTCATGCGTATAATCCCAGCACTTTGGGAGGCCGAGGTGGGTAGATCACCTGTCAGTTCGAGACCAGCCTGGCCAACATGGTGAAACCCCCTGTCTACAAAAAAACACACAAATTAGCCAGGCGTGGTGACGTGAGCCTGTAGTCCCAACTACACCAGAGGCTGAGGCTGGAGGATAGCTTGAGCCCAGGAGTTCGAGCCCAGGAGTTCGAGGCTGCAGTGAGCCATGATCATGCCATTGCATTCCAGCCTGGGCGACAGTAAGATCTTGTCTCAGGCTGGGCGCGGTGGCTCACACCTGTAATCCCAGCACTTTGGGGGGCCGAGGCGGGCGGATTGCCTGAAGTCAGGAGTTCGAGACCAGTCTGGCCAACATGGTGAAACACCATCTCAACTAAAAATACAAAAAAATTAGCCAGGCGTGGTGGTGTGCGCCTGTAATTCCAGCTACTCGGGAGGTTGAGGCAGGAGAATAGCTTGAACCTGGAAGGCGGAGGTTGCAGTGAGCCAAGATCACACCACTGCACTCCAGCCTGGGCGACACAGCGAGACTCCGTCTCAAAAAAGCAAAAAACAAGAAAAAACCTTGTCTCAAAAAACAACACAAAAACACAAATTTCCTTCTGAAAGGGACTGTTCCAGTTTGCAGTGTACCCAGCTATTTATGACCATATTATTTTTTAGACTCCGTCTAAAAAAAAAAAAAGACTTGTATTTAATGTGATTTAATCGACTGTGCCCATCTCACTGCGGACACTGACTGCGCAACCTGAGCCTGGAGCAGTTGAGGGAGACGGCAAGACCCCACGCGCCGTTTAACGACCATAACGCGCGTGCACTACAACCTCGCCGCCGGCGTCCAGGCTTCTGTTTTCTATAGCGTGGGAGTAGAGAGCAAACGCCGGCGAGGACGTGACATTGCACAGGCCTATCACAGTGCCCGAGAATTCGTGGGTGCTCAAGAGGATGGGTGTGGCCTGGCAGCGCAGGCGCACTAGAGGCCTGTAGGGTCGGGGCGCCTGCGCAGTCGCTCTTCCTCAGGCGGCGGCCATGGCGGGACAGGAGGATCCCGTGCAGCGGGAGATTCACCAGGACTGGGCTAACCGGGAGTACATTGAGATAATCACCAGCAGCATCAAGAAAATCGCAGACTTTCTCAACTCGTTCGGTCAGCGGGCTAGCAAGGGGAGGCGGGGAGGAGGGAGGCCGCTGAGGTGCTTGGGCTGGGGCGCCGGGGAGATGCTTTGAGAGGACTCCCGCAGCGTTCGGCTGTTGCGGGTTTTTACTTCCTCCTTCAGGTCCCACCTTCTCCCTCCCGCCCTGACCCTCAGGCTCCGGTAGACAGTCTCTGTAGGGTTATCCTGCCCTACGCTGAGCTCATGGCTTCCTGCCATCCCTCTGGATCCATTCTACAAGTCCTCCTAGACGCGTCAGGCAGCCCCATCCTCGCTCCGTGGTTCTCCTAAGTGGTCTCCCTGCCTCCTTTGTACTCTGCATCCATTCCGGTCCCCACTTAGCACTCAAAGTGAGCATCCGGGACCGTGTCACTCCTCTGTTTCAAGACTGTTGACCGTTCCCCATCTTCAGGATCCGGTCGATACCCTCTAGCGTCGTGCCTTTTAGTTGGACCCGTTGTCAACCACTCGCGTCTTGTCCATTCCTTCCTGTTTCCTGTGTCTGCTGCGGTGAGAGTGGTGGGAGATGAGGTCAGAGGGATGCCAGGATCTTGTAGGACCTTGGAAGTCCTCTCTGTGTTGCTAGTATATAGCTTATGGTAGGTGTTCTGTCTGCTTCTAGCCCATTCCTCAGAGGTAACACAGGTCGGGTGCCTTCAGCAGAAAGACATCTTTACCAGAATCTTTCCTAGGCGTGGCCTGCTTGTGACAGCCTTAAATTCTTCCTTATGAACAGCAAGCAAAGTAATCGAGACTCCTACCCCTTCTTCTCCAAGTGTTTAAGAGAACTTGGCACTGGTTAGACTTTCTTGTGTAATTACAGGATATAGGGACTAGTGTACTTTGGAAAGATTTTTAAATGAATGATTCTCTAGCTAAAGGACTGATGGCCTTAGGAGTACAAAGGTGACAGAGCAAGAGATTGTCAGCAAGCATCAGCGAGAGATGCTAGAGCTCCATATGAGGCCCTCTCTTAAGGCATAGTGGGAGACACAGAATAAGAACCACTTCCTACATTCAAAGAAGTTCTAATCTTGAAGATGAAATAATGACAACTTCAGGACAAAGAAGAGCATCATTTTTGTATTAAAGTATTTTCATACAGGGTGTTTAGGACTATAATCGTGGCTGAGTTCAGTGGCTCATGTCTGTATTCCCAGCACTTTGGGAGGCCAAGGTGGGAGGATTGCTTGAGCCCAGGAGTTCGAGACCAGCCTGAGCAACATGACCAGATCCTATCTCTACAAAACAACAACAACAAAAAAATTAGTTGGGCATGGTCATGCACACCTGTTGTCCCAGCTACTCGGGAGGCTGAGACAGGAGGATCACTTGAGCCCTGAAGGCAGTGAGCCATGTTCATGCCACTGCACTCCAGCCTAGGCGACTGACTGAAAATTGAAAAGCCTAAGCTTAGGATTTGCAAAGGAGAAATGTCCCTTTTCTTGCTTTATAGGCAAGGAGATATCAGCTTGGATATTTTTATGTCTGATTTGTAAGAGTCACATTTTATGATCAGGTAGAGAGTAAAGACTTTATTTGGGCTTTTCAACAAATTCTTTTTTTTTTTTTTTTGAGACAGGGTCTCACTCTAGCCCAGGCTGGAGTGCAGTGGCGTGATCTCAGCTCACTGCAACCTCTTCCTCCTGGATTCAAATGATTCTCATGCCTCCGCCTCCTGAGTAGCTAGGATTACAGGTGTGCACCACCACACCTGGCTGATTTTTGTGCTTTTTAAAATAGAGGCAGGTTTTGGCCATCTTGCCCAGGCTGGTCTCAAACTCCTGAGCTCAAGTGATCCACCTGCTTCGGCCTCCCAAAGTACTGGGATTACAGGCCTGAGCCACTGTGCCCTGCCCCCAAAAATTCTAAACTAAGGAATTAGACATACAGAAGTCCAGTCTTTAGGAGCCAAAAGAAATGACTTCCCTTAGCTTAGATCATTATCCTCCCTTGAAGTGATGATAATGGCCAAATGTTTGGAGTAATTACTAGGTGGTTTTTAAAGATTTTAGAAAGTGAATTTAGAGAAAATAACAATTAAATACAACTAAGTAAGAAGAGAATTATAATGCAGGATTAACAGTCAAAGGAATTTGACTTAGCAGTTAGGTGTCCCTGAGGCAAGTTCTTAAAGATTGGCATGGTGGCTCATGCCTGTAATCCCAGCACTTTGGGAGGCTGAGGCGGGCAGATCACCTGAGGTCGAGTTTCAGATCAGCCTGGCTAACATGGTGAAACCCTGTCTCTACTAAAAATACAAAATTAGCTGGGCGTGGTGGTGCACACCTGTAATCCCAGCTACTCAGGAGGCTGAGGCAGGAGAATTGCTTGAACCGGGGAGGCAGAGGTTGCAGTGAGCAGGGATCGTGCCACTGCACTGCAGCTTGGGCAAAAGACGAGACTCTGTCTCCAAAAAAAAAAAAAAAAAGATTGACAATATCACAATGCAAGAGTTTAGAAAAAGACCCCACAGGCTGCAAAACTGGATAAATTATAAGGATAGACTTGAGTATGTTGTCTTGGTATTGAATGAGTCAGGATGACTATGTATGGGATGTTTTTTTCCCATCCTAAGCCATTAGTAGGCTTGTACAATTGTCCCTTGAACAATACATGTTTGAAGTGCATGGATCCATTTACAGGTAGATTTTTTTTTTTGAGACAGATTTTCATTCTGTCACCTAGGCTGAAGTGCAGTGGCATGATCTCGGCTCACTGCAACCTCCACCTCCCAGGTTCAAGTGATTTTCTTGCCTTAGCTTCCTGAGTAGCTGGGACTACAGGTGTGTGCCACCATGCCCGGCTAATATTTGTATTTTTAGTAGAGACAGGATTCGCCATGTTGGCCATGCTGCTTTTGAACTCCTGGCCTCAAGTGATCCACCTCTGTTCAACCTCCCAAAGTGCTGGGATTACAGGCATGAGCCACTGTGCCTGGCCATAAGTGGATTTATTGCGATAAAAGTTATACAGTATGCCTACCTCTCCTGCCTCCCCTTCCACCTCTGCCACCCATGAGGTAGCAAAACCAACCTCTCTTCTTCCCCCTCTTCCTCAGCCTACTCAGCAGGAAGACAATGAGGATGAAGACCTTAATGATGATCCACTGCCATTTAATGAATAGTAAATATATTTCCTTTTCCTAATGGTTTTTTTTGTTTGTTTTGTCTTTTTTTTTGTTTTTTTCGAGACGGAGTCTTGTTCTGTTGCCTGGAGTGCAGTGGTGCGATCTCGGCTCACTGCAAGCTCTGCACTTGCGCCACTGCATTCCTGCCTGGGCGAAAGAGCAAGACTCCATCTCAAAAAAAAAAAAAGAATTTACTTTGAGGCCAGGCACAGTGGCTCATGCCTATAATCCCAGCACTTTGGGAGGCCGAGGCAGGTGAATCACTTGAGCTCAGGAGTTCGAGACCAGCCTGGCCAATATGGCGAAACCCCATCTCTATAAAAAATACAAAAATTAGCCAGGCATGGTGTCTCATGCCTGTAATTCCAAGCTACCTGGGAGGCTGAGGCATGAGAATCACTTGAACCCTGGAGGCAAAGGTTGCAGTGAGCCAAGATCGTGCCACTGTACTCCAGCCTGGGTGATAGAGTGAGACTCTGTCTCAAAGAAAAAGAATTTACTTTGAGGGAGCATCTGAAGTTCTTCAAATATGTTAGCAATTCTGTAGTCCTTACCCTGACCGCAGAGAATCTGCTTGGGCCATGTATTTTGGAGAGAGAACTGTTGTTCTAAGATAGTGAATGACTTTCTGAAAAGCATTACCTTGTGATTCCAGCTGGTGAGAGTAGAGTCACAGTCTCCCACGTGAACTTGAGGACATACAAATCGTAATGTAGCAAAAATATCATAACACTAGGCCTATTTTGTACTTTGGAATTGGTGAAGTTTCTAAAAATAGATGGTTAGAGATTATCGCTTTTTATTCTTATGCTATTTTTTTCTGGTTCTAAAGGTAATATATGCAGAGAAGTATAAAGAAAAAATAGAGAATGTGGCTGTTTTTTACAAATCTTAGTTTCTGTACTAAGCCAACAAATGTAGCATGCCTGGTGTGTGTCAGATGCTGTGAGAAAGGAATAAATATGAATAAATGGGTATGATACCCACTCCTAAGACATTCAGAATTTTGCTGGAAAAGTAAGACTTAACTACAAAAACATTCCAAAAGAAAGACAGTTTTTGTTTTTTTTTTTGAGACGGAGTCTCACTCCGTCACCCAGGCTGGAGTGCAGTGGTGCAATCTTGGCTCACTGCAACCTCCGCCTCCCGGGTTCAAGCGATTCTTCTGCCTCATCCTCCTGAGTAGCTGGGACTACAGGCATGCGCCACCACGCCCGGCTAATTCTTTTTTTTTTTTTTTAAGATGGAGTCTTGCTGTGTTGCCCAGGCTTGAGTACAGTGGTGCAATCTTGACTCACTGCAACCTCTGCCTCTTGGGTTCAACTGATTCTCCTGCCTCAGCCTCCTGAATAGCTGGGATTACAGGCACACGCCACCATGCCCAGCTACTTTTTGTATTAGTAGTAGAGATGGGGTTTTGCCATGTTAGCCAGGCTGGTCTCAAACTCCTGACCTCAAGTGATCTGCCCACCTCAGCCTCCCAAAGTGCTGGGATTACAGGTGTGAACCACCGTGCCCGGCCTGACAGTATTGATTTTTGTAATGCTAAAGTTATATGCATTAAGTTCAGAGAAGGAGCTGTCTGATAACAGCATTTGTTCCCTAACGAGAACTGGTATTTTCAGTTAAAGGCTGGTGATGATGTACACATACTTGTGCTCTGGTTTCAGATTTATCCAGCTGCTGAATGCTTTCTCAGTGTTTTTTATTTGAACCAGCGTATACTTATTAGGATTTGAAATATGACCAAGGTTTCTGCAGTTGAGCATTTTCTATTTCTCAACAGTGTTTATCCATGTAGGCCAGGAGCATAGTATTGTTCTTGAATTCTAATTCATTACCAGATTGACAGCTAGAACAGAATAGCCACCCAGGAAGGAAACTTCCCTCTCTCCTACCTCCCCCAATAATTTTGGTATGTCTTCATGGGAAATGGCAGGTTGTCAGAGATAATATTCATGCTCTTACTCAGTAGCATACATAACGTGCTTTCAGACTTCCAAAAACCAGACTGAAAAGAGGCTTGGTCCTGTTGGGCAGTTCCGACAGAAAGTGGCAGTATATCCAGGAAAAGGGGGATGCTGAAGTGATCATACTTGAGCTAGACCTGGGAATTCAAGCAGCACAAACGTAAAAAGAATGAAGAATGTCCAGAAATGGCAAATCCATAGAGACAAAGATTAGTGGTTCCCAGGGACTGAGGGGTGACAGAATGGGGAGTGACAGGACTAAGAGGTATAAGGTATCTTTTGGGGATGATGAAAATATTCTAAAAGTAGATTATAATTATTGCACAACTCTGTAAATATACTAAAAACCACTGAATTGTATACTTTAAGCAGGTGAAAGAATGGAAAGTGGCAGAGTTGGGCTGGAGACCTGGGGTATAAATTATAGCCCTGGAGGCACAGAAAGATGATAGTAGTGTGCATTGGGATGCACACAGTATGGGAAAGAATACCAGTGACCCAACATGGGCCCTCAGCTTACCTAGACCTCAGTTTTCCCACTTGTAAGGTGAATAGAGTTACACTAGAGTCAATCTTTTGTTCCACTAACATACCAGAATCCATCTTTTTTTTTTGAATCAACATCTATGTACCAGGCAAGATGCTAAGGTTACAAGAGGCAATATGTACTTCTTTCGATTAACTTGTTCTAACGGTGAAACAGACATGTAAATAAATTGTAAATTACAAGTACATAAATATCATTTGGCTTCGTAACATGAACATTTTCCTATTTCATTAAATATTCCTCAAACTTTTTTTTTTTTTTTTTAAGACAGAGTTTCACTCTTGTTGTCCAGGCTGCAGTGCAATGGTGCAATCTCGGCTCACTGCCTCAGGTGATCCACCCACCTCGGCTTCCCAAAGTGCTAGGATTACAGGCGTGAGCCACTACACCCGGCCACTTTTTTTTTTTTTTTTTTTTTTTTTTTGAGGTGGAGTCTCGCTCTGTTGCCCAGGCTGGAGTGCAGTGGTGCAGTCTTGACTCACTGCAACCTCCGCCTCCTGGGTTTAAACCATTCTCCTGCCTCAGCCTCCAGAGTAGCTGAGACTACAGGTGTGCGCCACCATGCCTAGCTAATTTTGTATTTTTAGTAGAGACAGGATTTCTTTTTTTTTTTTTTGTATTTTTAGTAGAGATGGGGTTTCTCCACGTTGGTCAGGCTTGTCTTGAACTCCGACCTCAGGTGATCCGCCCGCCTCGGCCTCCCAAAGTGCTGGAATTACAGGCATGAGCCACCACGCCTGGCCACTTGTAACTTTCAATGGCTATTTTAATAGTCTCATTAATACGCTATATCAAACCATTCCAATCATGGGCATTTGGTTTTGTTGCTTTTTCACCATCTTAAATAGTAGTGATGCACATTCTTATTTGTAAAATCTTTATCCAAAGAGGGAAGTCATAACCAAAGACCAAGTACATGAATAACTTACAAATCAGAAATTCAGAGGCTGGCATGGTGCCTCACGCCTGTAATCCTAGGACTTTGAGAGGCCAAGGCAGGGGGATTGCTTGAGTTCAGGAGTTTGAGATCAGCCTGGGCAACAAAGTGAGACCCCCATATCTACCAAAAAAAAAACAAAAAAATTAGCCAGGCACAGTGGCATCCACCTACTGAGTAGTAATTCCAGCTACTCGGGAGGCTGAGGTGGAAGGATCACTTGAACCTAGGAGTTGGAGGGTGCAGTAAGCTATGATTGCGACACTGAACTCTAGCCTGGGTGACAGAGCAAGACCATGTCTCTTAAAAAAAAAAAAATTCATCTGTAAATGTTTAGATAAATACAGAAGAGGGAGAATTATTATGTCCATCTGGCAAGACCTCTCAGAGATAGAATTTGAACTTAGCCTTGAAGGAGATAGGCAGGCAAGATGAGTAAGATTTGGACATAATAAGATGAAAGTTGAGGCAAGATCAGGGTGTAGGAAGATTTGTCAAAATGGATGCTGAAGCGCTTTTGCAAAACAGCCAGGGAATAGATGAAAAGGAAACTTGTTAGCTAAGTGTTAAATCATTGCGTGGGAGAGTCTCAGCGAATATTTCAGACTTGAAAACTGAAGGTTATTGAGAGATGACTGAACAACAATGTTGGAGGAGAGAGTAGAAGATAATGACCATGCTAAGATACCTTTTCTCTCATATGTTGAGAATAGTTGGAAAAAGAATAGTTCCTGTTACAGAAGTTTGCAGAGAAAAAGTTGTTTTAAATTAAATCTGGTTTCATTTTGAATGAGATGGTAAAAGAAGATTGGAAAAGCTAGAGGAAGAAGAATAATTTTGGCTGTTTTCACAGATGGAATGTGGGCTTTATCGGGTATTTGATGCTCTCCAACTTTTCTCTAGTTCTGAAAGGCCTTTGCCTCTAGGAGCAACAGTAGTGACATGGCTTTAATGAGCTCAGAACTCTCACACCTTCCCTCCCCATAATTTCTGCTGCTTTCTTGGCCTCTACTTTATTTCTTTTTTTTTTTTTTTTTTTTTGAGACAGAGTCTCACTCTGTTTCCCAGGCTGGAGTGCAGTGGTGCAATCTCGGCTCACTGCTACCTCCATCTCCTGGGTTCAAGCAGTTCTCTGCCTCAGCCTCCCGAATAGCTGGAATTACAGGCGCCCGCCACCACACCCGGCTAATTTTTGTATTTTTAGTAGGGACGGGGTTTCACCGTCTTGGCCAGGCTGGTCCTGAACTCCTGACCTTGTGATCCACTGCCTTGGCCTCCCAAAGTGCTGGGATTACAGGCCTGAGCCACCATGCCTGGCCTTTTTTTTTTTTTTTTTTTTTTTTTGAGATGGAGTCTCACTCTGTCACCCAGGCTGCAGTGCAGTGGTGCAATCCCGGCTCACTGCAACCTCCGCCTCCCAGGTTCAAGTGATTCTCCTGCCTCAGCCTCCTGAGTAGCTGGGACTAGAGGCGCCCTCCACCACACCCAGCTAATTTTGTATTTTTAGTAGAGATGGGGTTTCACCATGTTAGCCAGGCTGGTCTCAAACTTCTGACCTCAGTTGATCTGCCCACCTTGGCTTCCCAAAGTGCTGGTATTACAGGCGTGAGCCATCACACCCAGCCTCGTTTCTTTCCTGTTGAGATTATTTTCTTATTCTTGCCATGTCCCCTCTCTTGAAAGTCTTAGTTAGGCCATTAGTAAATGGCTGTACAGCCTTGGTGTATTCATTTGCTATTCCTGGCATAACAAATTACCACGCAGGCTGGGCACAGTGGCTCACACTTGTAATCTCAGCACTTTGGGAGGCCAAGGCGGGCGGATCACGAGGACAAGAGATTGAGACAATCCTGGCCAACATGGTGAAACCCCATCTCTACTAAAAATACAAAAAAAAAAAATTAGCTGGGCATGGTGGCGCACACCTGTAGTTCCAGCTACCTGGGAGGCTGAGGCAGGAGAATCGCTTGAACCCGGGAGGCGGAGGTTGCAGTGAGCCAAGATTGTGTCACTGCACTCCAGCCTGGAAACAGAGTGAGACTCCATCTCAAAAAAAAATACCAAAAAAGCAAATTACCACACATTTTGTGGCTTAAACCACATATATTTATTATTTACCATGTGTAGGTCATAAATCAAACACTGGTCACTGGGCTAGCAATCTTCACACCTTGGCCAGCAGTCTTCACACCTTGGCCTTCTGAAGTATTAGGATTATAGGCATGGGTCACTGCTCCTGGCCTGGGCTCCAATCAGGGTTTCAGCAGGACTGCCTTCCTTTCTGGAGGCTCTAGGAGAGGGTCTAGTTCTCGAATATTGGGTTGTTGGCAGAATTCAGTTTCTCTTGGTTGTAGGACTGAGATCTCTGTTTTGTTGCTGGCTGTGAGCTGAGAGTTGTTCCCAGCTTCTAAAGGTCACTTACATCGCTTGGTTCATGGCTCCCTTCTTCCACTTTCAAAGCCAACAATGGCAGATTGCATCCCCTTCACACTTTGAATCTCTTTTTCTTCTTCCATTTCATCTCTGACCCCCTTCCTCTGCCGTTCTCACCTACATTTGTGGACTATGATTAGATTGGGCCCAAATGGACAATCCAAGACAAACTCTAGGATCTCAAGGTTCTTAACCTTAATCATACCTGCAAAGCCCTGTTTCCTCATGTATAATCCATATTCACAGGATCCAGGGATTAGAGAAAGGACTTTTTTTTGAGACAGAGTTTTGCTGTTTCACCCAGGCTGGAGTGAAGTGGCGAGATCTTGGCTCACTGCAACCTTTGGCCCACCGGTTCGAGTGATTTTCCTGCCTCAGCCTCTTAAGTAGCTGGGATTACAGGCATGTGCCATCATGCCTGGCTAATTTTTGTATTTTTAGTAAGAGACAGGGTTTCATGATGTTGGCCAGGCTGGTCCCGAACTCTTGACCTCAGGTGATCCACCCGCCTAGTCCTCCCAAAGTGCTAGGATTACAGGCGTGAGCCACCGTGCCCTGCAGGAAAGGACGTTTTTGTGGGGCCATTATTCTCTACTTGCAACACTTGATAGGAAGTTCAGCAGATCCACTCTAAGCAACTGTGCTATGAGTGGATCTTAGCACTGTATCCATTTCCATTTGTATTCTGTGTATTATTCCTCTTTTTCATTGTAGGTGTTGCGTGTGTCTGTGTCTGTGTTTGGAGTGACATTAATCCTGAACACCAGTCTCTTTTTCTCAGATATGTCTTGTCGTTCAAGACTTGCAACACTAAACGAGAAATTGACAGCCCTTGAACGGAGAATAGAGTACATTGAAGCTCGGGTGAGTTTGATGGGCAAGGGCATTCCAGAGAGAATGCACATTTCCACTTATTGCTGAAAAAAACCTGAAAGCAGAAACAGTCTTAGGAAACTTAAGCACTGGCCGGACATGGTGGCTCACGCCTGTAATCCCAGCACTTTGGAAGGCCAAGACGGGTGGATCACTTGAGGTCAGGAGTTCGAGACCAGCCTGGCCAACATGGTGAAACCCCATCTCTACTAAAAATACAAAAATTAGCCAGGCATGGTGGCTCACACCTGTTGTCCCAGCTACTCGGGAGGCTGAGGCAGGAGAATCACTTGAACCTGGGAGGTGGAGGTTGCAGTGAGCCGAGGTCACACCACTGCGCTCCAGCCTGGGTGGCAGAGTGAGACTCCATCTCAAAAAAACAAAAGAAAAGAAAAGTTAAGCATGTTGCCTGGATTTGAACCATGTTTCTGTGACTTCACAGCTATCTTCTTTTCTACTATTTCTCACTGCCTAGGATCTAAAGTAAGATTTTTTTTAGACCTCTCTAATCTTTTTTAATTTATCTAAATGTCAGTTTTCCTTTCCTTTCACAGGTGACAAAAGGTGAGACACTCACCTAGAACAGTGCCGTGCTGCTGCTGGGAAGTTGCTTTACACAACACAGGCCACATGGGAAAGGCCCCAGCAGCCTTCAGCTCCTTCCTTTCTCCTTAAAGAGCAACAGGGCTTATTCTTGTTTTTCTTTTTTCAAAAGTGTGGCCTTTGGGCTCTGCCATCTGGGGTGTGGTGTGGTATGTGGGAAGAAGTTCAGAGGAACCATTGGAAACGACGTTAGGCATTTTACCTTTTCAGTAACATTTTATACATCTACTTGTCAACGTATTTGAGACATTCATAGCCAAAAGCCTGGGACTCTTTGTGGAGGTCCTCCTCACCTCTGTCTTTCTTTCTCTCTCTCTCAAACTTTCCTTAAAGTTCTCATTGCCTTTGCACTGCTTCTGTGAACAGTCTTTGTCTCCTCCCCACCTTTGGTGGGAAGTGCGGGGCAGTCCTGGTCAAGACATTCATGCCCTGGCAATGTGGCTGCCAGAGAATGTTGTTGCTAACCCACCAGTTTCTTGTTGATTTGGAGAGGTCAAGGCCAGGTCCCCACTTGGCTTGAAGGGACATTTTCAGACTTTTCTTTCTGTCACTTGGAGTGTCTATGCCTCTCATATTTCCCTAATAAACTCCTCAGCTTTTTATCTGACTGCTGTGATTATGGTGGGGAGAGGAGCTAGAGATGGGCTCACTTATTGCACAGAAATGTAATATATGGCGTTATTATTCTAACATGAAACTTTCAGATGTAGCTGTTTGATTCAAAGCCTAGGTGGCTTACCAGCCCAAGACCCCATGTTTGGACTTTCAGCTGACTAGCTCATCCTGGGAATCATTTGGTCATTCAGCACATTTACCAAGTATTTACTATGTAGGCATGTTAAACTCCAATAAAACATACAGCATTGAATCAGACATGATGCTTACAGTCTGTTGAAATACCAGCATTCACACAATTTAGCCACAATCCAAGGATGATTATTGGTTTTATAAGGCACAAGCTAAATATCTACTCTTTGAAAAGCAGATAGCCGGGTTCAGTGGCTCACGCCTCTAATCCCAGCACTTTGGGAGGCTGAGGTGGGTGGATCACAAGGTCAGGAGATCGAGACCATCCTGGCTAACACGGTGAAACCCCAGCTCTACTAAAAAAAAATACAAAAAAAATTAGCCAGGAGTGGTGGTGGGCCCCTGTAGTCCCAGCTACTCGGGAGGCTGAGGCAGGAGAATGGTCTGAACCCGGGAGGCGGAGCTTGCAGTGAGCTGAGATCGCGCCACTGCACTCCAGCCTGGGCGACAGAGTGAGACTCCATCTCAAAAAAAAAAAAGTCTACCTCAAGCCAAATTTCCCCCTGAAAGTTCTCCTGGACTTGACTTTTTCATTTAGTATTGCCCTTTTCCTCTTCTCAGTTCCTCCCAATCCTACCATGCTGACACTGTGCTTCAGCTCTGGATTTGATCTTGATATGGATTTATCTCTGATTTAGCATGTGCATCCTAGAATAGAAACGAACATCTTTGGCCAGGTGCAGTGGCTCATGCCTGTAATCCCATCACTTTGGCCGGGTGGATCACTTGAGGTCAGGAGTTCAAGACCAGCCTGGCCAACATGGCGAAACCCGGTCTCTACTAAAAATACAAAAATTAGCTGGGTATGGTGGCAGGCACCTGTAATCCCAGCCACTCAGGAGGCTGAGGCAAGAGAATCGCTTGAACCTGCAGAGATTGCAGTGAGCCGAGATCACGCCACCGCACTCCAGCCTGCTGGGCGACAAAGCGAGACTCTGTCTCAAAAAAAAAGTAGTTCTAAAGTTCAAGTTTTAGGTTATCTGGTGCCGTCAGTTTAAAAGACACATTGATTTAATAGCAGACAGGTGCTTAAGAAAAAAGCATTGAGTTCCTGCTATATGCAAGGACTAGCATGATATAGTAATAGTGGCAAAAGTGATGGTATACTAGGCAGAAAAAGCTCTTCTTTTTATGACATTACATGTGAAAATGCTCAATACATTTTTTATTGGCTTCTAGATATTAATTGGCTGGGCACAGTGGCTCATGCCTGTAATCCCAGCATTTTGGGAGGCTGAGGCAGGTGGATCACTTGAGGTCAGGAGTTTGATACCAGCCTGACCAACATGGTGAAAACCCATCTCTACTAAAAATACAAGAAAAATTAGCCAGGCATGGTGGTGCCTGCCTGTAATCCCAGCTGCTTAAGGGGCTGAGGCAGGAGAATCACTTGAACACAGGAGGCAGAGTTTGCAGTGAGCCAAGATCGCACCACTGCACTCCAGACTGGGCAACAAGAGCAAAACTCCATCTCAAAAAAAAAAAAATCTTAATTTATTGTTATTAAAATAATATGCTCTAAACAAGTTAGTGCCCTTAATAGTACCATACTGCTGGGTGTGGTGGTGTGCGCCTGTAATCCCAGTTTTTCAGGAGGCTGAGGTGGGAGGATAGCTTGAGCCTAGGAGGTCAGCACAAGCCTCAGCAACATAATGAGACCCGTCTTTATTTTTTTTTTAAATTTTTCTATTTTTTTAGTTAGCTTTTTTTTTTTTTTTTTTTTTTTTTGAGACAGAGCCTTGCTCTGCTGCCAGGCTGGAGTGCTGTGGCACAATTGCGGCTCACTGCAACCTCCGCCTCCCGGGTTCAAGTGATTCTCCTGCCTCAGCCTTCCAAGTAGCTGGGACTACAGGCACATGCCACCACGCCTGGCTAATTTTTTGTATTTTTAGTAGAGACGGGGTTTCACTGTATTAGCCAGGATGGTCTTGATCTCCTGACCTCGTGATCCGCCTGCCTCAGCCTCCCAAAGTGCTGGGATTACAGGTGTAAGCCACCGCGCCCGGCAGCTCTTTTTTTCTTTTTATGTCCAGCCAACTCATCATAATTTTTTTAATTATAATTTTTTTAATCTACCTTTTTTTTTGAGACGGAGTTCGAGACCAACCTGCGCAATGTGGCAAGACCCCTATCTCCACTAAAAATACAAAAATTAACTGGGCATGGTGGCACCCACCTGTAGTCCCAGCTGCTCAGGATGCTGAAGTAGGATTGCTCAAGCAATTCGCCTAGGAGGTGGAAGCTGCAGTGAGCTGGGATTGCACCACTGCACTCCATCCCGGGCAACAGAGTGTGACCTTGTCTTAAAAAAAAAAAATCTTGAGTGGAAAATGAGCTAAATTTTAAATTTTCCTCTAAGCCATTCATAGGCACCTTCAAGGGAACCTCTTCACGCCCATATACTTTGAAATGTTTTTTACCCTATAATTTGGTTTAATTCACTTATTTGCTGAAAAGCTGAAAAGTAAGAGGTTTGAACCCATGAGCTATTAGGCATAGATTGCAAGTCCCTTGATAATAAAGCAGTTTTCAGTCTGTCTTTAAAAATTAAGCTTGGGCCGGGCGCTGTGGCTCACGCCTATAATCCCAGCACTTTGGGAGGCCAAGGTGGGTGGATCACGAGGTCAAGAGATCAAGATCATCCTGGCCAACATGGTTAAAGTGGATTTCAGAAGCAGGAAAAAATAGGGAGCTTATTGTCTGGCTGATCGTTACAGAAGTACCCAGTTCTGTCATTCCACTTTTGTTACTCAGACCTTTAACTACCCATGTTTATTTCACCAAGCTAAAGAAGTATACTACAGGTTGATGATCCCCATTCTGAAAATCTGAAATGCTTCAAAATCTCAAACTTTTTGAGCACTGACATGGCACTCAAAGGAAATGCTCATTGGAGCATTTTGCATTTCGGATTAGGGATGCTCAATGAGTAAGTATGTAAGGATGTTCCAAAAGTATTTCAGATTTCCAAATGCTGAAAAAATCCCAAATCCAAAACACCTCTGGTCCCAAGCATTTCAGATAATACTCAGCCCGTACTATAAGCCACACTAAGTGGAGTACAGGCCAGGCGTGGTGACTCACACCTATAGTCCTAGCACTTTGGGAGGCTGAGGCAGGAAGATTGCTTGAGCCCAGGAATTTGAGACCAGCCTGGGCAACGTAGTGCAACTCCTCTCTATAAAAGCAGTTTTTAAATTAGGAGGGTGTGGTGGCACAAGCCTATAGTCCCAGCTACTGGGAAGGCTGAAGTAGGAGGATCACTTGAGCCCAGAAGGTCAAAGCTGCAGTGAGCTATGATCATGCCACTGCATTCCAGCCTTGGTGACAGAGTGAGACGCCATCTCAAAAACATGGTGTGGGGGCTGGGTGCTGAGGCTTATGCCTCCCAGCACTTTGGGAGGCCGAGGCGGATGGATCACTTGAGGCCAGAAGTTCCACACCAGCCTGGCCAACAGCAAAACCCTGTCTCTACAATAAAAAGAAAAATAGAAAAAATAAACAAATAAACATGGTGGTGGGGACAGGAAGCCTGTTGTTCATCTCTAGGCTCTTTCCCAGTATTTATACTCAGATTCATGCTGTTGCCTGCAAAAAAGTTGGCCCCCAGTTGCCTCTGGATAATATGATTTAGAAAATTTGCTCTGGCAGTTTGCAGACAATTGCTGCCGTCAATAATTGTTCAAGACTTCATGGCTGGGTGCGGTGGCTCACACCTGTAATCCCAGCATTTTGGGAGGCCAAGGTGGGCAGATCGCTTGAGGTCAGGAGTTTGAGACCAGCCTGGTCAATATGGTGAAACCCCATCTCTACTAAAAATGAAAAAAAAAAAAAATTAGCCAGGCTTGATCATGTGTGCCTGTAATCCCAGCTACTCGGGAGGCTGAGGCACAAGAATCGCTCGAAACTTGGAGGTGGAATTTGCAGCAAGTTGAGGTCATGCCACTGCACTCCAGCCTGGGCAACAGAGCTGGATTCTGTCTCAAAACAATAATAACAGCAACAACAACAACTAACATCTAAAGGCCATATGACTGTCAACTAGATTATACAATAAGAAAGGCTGATTTAGAGTTCTCAGGTTTTTTTTTTGTTGTTGTTTGTTTTTTGTTTTTTTTTTTTGAGACAGGGTCTTTCTTTGTTACACAGGCTGGAGTGCAGTGGCGCAATCTTGGTTCACTGCAACCTCTGCCTCCCAGGTTCAAGCGATTCTCATGCCTCAGCCTCCTGAAGAGCTGAGATTACAGGTATGCACCACCAGGCCCAGCTAATTTTTGTATTTTTAGTAGAGACAGGGTTTCACCAGGTTGGCCAGGCTGGGGTTTCTTTATTTAATTTTTCTTTATTTATTTGTTTTCTTTGTTTTTAGAGACAGGGTCTCACTATGCTGCTTAGGCTGGTCTCAAACTCCTGGGCTCAAGCAGTCTTCCCGCCTTGGCCTCCCAAAGTGTTGGGCTTACAGGCATGAGCCACTGTGCCCAGCTGGTTTATTTTCTAATGAAAAGTTACCCTGGAGGATCACTTGAGGCCAGGAGTTTAAGACCAGCCTGGGCACCATAGTGAGACACTGTATCTGCTAAAAAAAAAAAAAAAAAAAGTTAAGTCACCCTGTGCACTAAATTGGCAAAAGATTAGGACTAGCAAGAATTAAAACTCACAGAACATTAGGGTGAGAAAGAATCTTAGAGATAATCTAGTCTGCCCCTGCCATTCTAGGAATATAGAAGCAAACCCAGACAGGTTGAGTGACAGACATGTCCATCCTGGTGGCAAAGCCAAAACTAAAACCTTATTCCCAGGTCAGTGCAGAGCCACTCAGAGTCTCATAAATAAGTTTTGTGTTTTCTGTACCATACCGGCCCTCTATTAGCCTCTCCCTGGATCTCACTGATACCTTGAGAGTGCAAAAAAGCAATTGTTCGTTACATTTATCTAAGTGGTGGTATCCATTGGCATCAACATTTGCATTTAGGACAAAGTTATCTTTGGCTCCTTTGAGCTTGCTACGACTGTCAAGCGTGAAGTTTGTATTGTGCGTCAGCTGCATTTTCCAACCATAACAGTTTTTAAAAAAATAATTTTATTGGATAGGTGTGGTGGCTTATGCGTGTAATCCCGTTACTTTGGGAGGCTGAGATGGGAAGATTGCTTGAGCCCAGGAGTTTTGAGGACAAACTGGGCAACCCAGAGAGACCGCCACCACAAAAAATAAACAAAATTAGGCTGGTGTGGTGGTGCATGCCTGTAGTCCCAGTTACTCATGGGGCTCAGGTGGGAGGATCACCTAGGCCCAGGAGGTCATGGCTGTAGTGAGCCAAGATCACACCACTGAACTTCAGCCTGGGTGACAGAGCAAGACCCTGTCTCAATAAATGAATAAATGAAATGAAACGTTTCAATTCAATAAATGATAAATGCTTCAGTGTGGCTTTCACAAACATTTTGCCTAAGAAGTTGTTTATTAGCATTAAGTACATTGTATGTCTATTATGTGTGAGGCACTGGAGATAAAATGAGAAACAGACAGTTTCTACTCTTATGGAGCTTATAGTATAGTCATTTATTCACTGCATGTTCTCAAAGCAAAAGACACTAGAATGACATTTGCAGAAAAACCTCAGGAAAACACAACATACACAAAGGAGCAATGCGGTATCAACTTCACTGCATGATAAAGATACCATAGGCCAAAATTGTATTGTACATGGAAATGATGTTTGGGTTTTTGTTGCTGTTGTTATTTTTGTTTGTTTACCATTGTAAAAGTAATATATCACCACATATACATTATGGACATACACATGCATTTGAAAAGCGTTAACAATTGGCCTGAATAAATATATAAAGAACTATTAAAACTCAGCAGAAAGAAAACAGCTAAATAAATGGACGAAATATTTGAACTGACACCTTGAAGACAAAAAATAGGCTGGGCCCGGTGGCTCACACCTGTAATCCCAGCACTTTGGGAAGCCAAGGCGGGTGGATCACCTGAGTTCAGGAGTTCGACATCAGCCTGGCCAACACGGCTAAACTCCGTCTCTACTAAAAATATAAAACTAGGCCAGTTGTGGTGATGCACATCTATAGTCCCAGCTACTCAGGAGGCTGAGGCAGGAAAATCACTTGAACCTGGGAGGCAGAGGTTGCGCCACTACTCTCCAGCCTGGGCGACAGAGTGAGAGTCCGTCTCAAAAAAAAAAACAAGAATGGCAAACGAAATACAACAGAGTTTTTCATAGTTCATAAGCATGATGAGTGGGTTTTCATGTTCATGTGTGAGGTGTGCCTTCCTCAAACCTTGTTATGATGTCAACACATTGCCTATCTGATGTGAGAAGAAGTAAAAAAAACAGTGAAAAGGCAGTTTACAGAATGGGAAAAAACATTTGCAAATCATACATCCAATAAGGAGTTAATATTCAAAATATATAAGGACCTCAATAGCAAGGAAACAATTTTAAAATGGGCAAAGGACCTAAGTAGACATTTCTCAACAGAAGACATTAAATGGCCAAAAGATAAGTGTTGGTGAGGACGTGGAGAAAACAGAACCCTCCCAGGTTCTTGGTGGGAATGTATATTAGTACAGCCATTATGGCAAACAGTTTGGAGGTTCCTGGAAAAACTAAAAATGGAATTACCATGTGATCCAACAAGCTCACTTCTGGGTATATATACACAGGAAATGAAAATCAGTATTTTGAAGAGATATCTGCACTCCCATGTTCATTGCAGCACTATTCACAATAGCCACACTATGGAATCAAGTGTCCATTGCCAGACGAATGGATAAAGAAAATGTGCGCCGGGTGCAGTGGCTCATGCCTGTAATCCCAGCACACTGGGAGGCCAAGACGGGCAGATCACTTGAGATCAGGAATTTGAGACCAGCCTGGCCAACATGGCAAAACCCCATCTCTACTAAAAATACAAAATTAGCCGGGCGCAGTGGTGGGCGCCTGTAATCCCAGTTACTCTGGAGGCTGAGGCAGGAGAATCGCTTGAACCCAGGAGGCGGAGGTTGCAGTGAGCCGAGATCATGTCACTGCCCTCCTCTTGGGCAACAAGAGCGAAACTCTGTCTCAAAAAAAAAAAAAAAAAAGAAAGAAAAAGAAAAAAAGAAGATAAATACTGCATGTTCTCACTTATATGTGGATTTTTTTTTTTTTTTTGAGACAGAGTCTCACTCTATCGCCCAGGCTGAAGTGCAGTGGCGTGATCTCAGCTCACCGCCACCTCTGCTGCCTGGGTTCAAGCGATTCTTCTGCCTCAGCCTCCTGAGTAGCTGGGATTACAGGCGCCTTCCACAGCGCCTGGCTAATTTTTGTATTTTTAGTAGAGACGGGGTTTCACCATCTTGGCCAGGCTGGTCTTGAACTCCTGACCTCGTGATCCACCCGCCTCAGCCTCCCAAAGTGCTGGGATTACAGGTGTGAGCCATCACACCCGGCCGGAATCTTTAAAATAAATTGGCCGGGTGCGGTGGCTCACGCCTGTAATCCCAGCACTTTGGGAGGCCGAGGCAGGCAGATTACCTCAGGTCAGGAGTTCAAGACCAGCCTGACCAACATGAAGAAACCCTGTCTCTACTAAAAACACAAAATTAGCCAGGCGTGGTGGCGCATGACTATAATCCCAGCTACTCGGGAGGCTGAGGCAGGAGAATCGCCTAAACCCGGGAGGCGGAGGTTGCGGTGAGCCGAGATCACACCATTGCACTCCAGCCTGGGCAACAAGAGCGAAACTTGGTCTCAATCAATTAACCGATCAATAAAATAAGTTGAACTCACAAAAGCAGGGAGTACAATGGTGGTTGCCAGGGCCAGGGGAGTTGAGATGAAACAGGGAGATATTGGTCAAAGGGTACGAGTCACCCTTTTGGTTGGGAGGAATATATTCTGGACATCTGTTATACAGCATGATGACTATAGTTAATAAATAATGTATATTTGAAAATTGTTAAGAGTGTAGTTTTTGTTTTTTTTTTCTAAGACAGGGTCTTGCTCTGTCACCCAGGCTGGAGTGCAGTGGTGCGATCTCGACTCACTGCAACCTCCGCCTCCTGGGTGACAGAGCAGGAGCACCGTCATCTTGGACAAACACCACCACTTTAAGTTCCAGCTCCCTTTCTAACCTCATACATTTCAAGGAAATCACTTCTCTTCTAACCACAAGCAGCCAGAAAGAGCAGACAGTAAAACACAGATAAGACAGCTTGCGCACAGAGAGAAGTAGGGGGAAAGTCTCTTGGGTAACTGCCAAACTTCACCCTCATACAATGTGCCCCAGTAAAACAGTGGGCCTTAATAGGCACATTTCTTTCCCTCAGGTGCACTAAGGGAAGCTAAAAGCAGACTCAGGGGATATGCCTGCAGCTGCAGAAAGATGTACGGGAACAGACAAACAACTCTCCCTCCCAGGTAAGCACAACGAAGAGACACAGAAGCAGTTGAAGCCTCTGATAAACTCTCCCACCCTGAATCCTTAAAAACTCTTGTAAGATTGTGCAGCTTCTGACCTAACTTGGTCAGAAATCCCTCCCAGGTTTGAACTAAACCTGTTGACTGTCAACCCACCCTTCATGTTTCTCTCCTTTTTCTTTAATTCTGACACTGGGTTCAAGCGATTCTCCTGCCTCAGCCCCCCGAGTAGCTGGGACTACAAGCACCCACCACCATGCCTGGCTAATTTTTGTATTTTTAGTAGAGACAGGGTTTCACCATGTTGGCCAAGCTGGTCTCGAACTCCAGACCTCAGATGATCTGCCCACCTTGGCCTCCCAAAGTGCTGGGCTTACAGGCATGAGCCATTGTGCCCAGCCAAAAGAGTAGATCTTAAATGTTCTCACCACAAAAAAACTGAGGTGATAGATACATTAGCTTTATTTTTTAAATTTTTAATTATTTTACAAAATAGAGATAGGGTCTCACTGTGTTGCCCAGGCTGGTCCTGAACTCTGGGCTCAAGCAATCCTCCCACCTGGGTCTCCCAAAGTGCTGGGATTAACAGACGTGAGCCACTTCACTTGGCCAGCTTGATTATTTTTTAATGGCAAACAAGCTCATGAAAAGATGCTCAACATTGTTAGTCACTAGAGAAGTGTGTCCAGAATTGGTGGGTTCTTGGTCTCACTGACTTCAAGAATGAAGCCGCAGACCCTTGCAGTGAGTGTTACAGTTCTTAAAGGTGGCCTGTCCGGAGTTTGTTCCTTCTGATGTTCGGATGTGTTCAGAGTTTGTTCCTTCTGGTGGCTGCGTTGTCTCGCTGGCTCAGGAGTGAAGCTGCAGACCACGGCGAGTATTACAGCTTTTAAGGCACTGCCTCTAGAGTTGTTGGTTCCTCCCAGTGGGTTTGTGGTCTCGCTGGCTTCAGCAGACCTTCATGGTGTTACAGCTCACAAAGGCAATGCAGACCCAAAGAGGGAGCAATAACAAGATTTACTGCAAAGACTGAAATGACAAACCTCCCACAATATGGAAATGGACCCAACCAGGTTGCCACTGCTACCTCTGGCAGCCTGCTTTTATTCTCTTACCTGGCCCCACCCACATCCTGCTGATTGGTCCATTTTACAGAGAGCCGATTGGTCCATTTTACAGAGAGCCAATTGGTCCATTTTACAGAGAGCTGATTGGTCCGTTTTGACAGGGTGCTGATTGGTGTGTTTACAATCCCTGAGCTAGACACAAAGGTTCTCCAAGTCCCCACCAGAGTAGCTAGATACAGAGTGTCGATTGGTGCATTCACAAACCCTGAGCTAGACACAGGGTGCTGATTGGTGTGTTTACAAACCTTGAGCTAGATACAGAGTGCCGATTAGTGTATTTACAATCCCTTACCTAGACATAAAGGTTCTCCAAGTCCCCACCAGACTCAGGAACCCAGCTGGCTTCACCCAGTGGATCCTGCACCGGGGCCGCAGGTGGAGCTGCCTGCCAGTCCCGCGCCCTGCACCTGCATTCCTCGGCCCTTGGGTGGTTGATGGGACTGGGCTCAGTGGAGCAGGGGGTGGCGCTCATTGGGGAGGCTCGGGTCGCACAGGAGCCGGGCTCAGGCATGGCGGGCTGCAGCTCCTGATCCCTGCCCGGCCGGGAGGCAGCTAAGGCCCTGCGAGAAATTGAGCACAGCAGCTGCTGGCCCAGGTGATAAGCCCCTCACTGCCCTGGGCTTGCGGGCAGGCTGAGCCCATGCCCACCCGGAACTCGTGCTAGCCCACAAGCGCCACTGCAGCCCCGGTTCCCACCCGCACCTCTCCCTCCACACCTCCCTGCAAGCTGAGGGAGCCGGCTCTGGCCTTGGCCAGCCCAGAAAGGGGCTCCCACAGTGCAGCCGCGTGCTGGAGGGCTCCTCAAGCGTGGCCAGAGTGGTGGCCAAGGCCAAGGAGGCGCCGAGAGCGAGCAAGGGCCGAGAGGGCTGCCAGCACGTTGTCACCTCTCAGAAGTACAAATTAAACGTCAATAAGATACCACTATACATCAATTAGAATGGCTAAAATTTTTTTATTTTTAAAGAACAAAACCCCAGGCCAGGCGTGGTGGCTCACGCTTGTAATCCCAGCACTTTGGGAGGCCGAGGTGGGTGGATCATGAGGTCAGGAGATCGAGACCATCCTGGCTAACACGGTGAAACCCCATCTCTACTAAAAATACGAAAAGTTAGCTGGTCGTGGTGGCGGGCGCCTGTAGTCCCAGCTACTTGGGAGGCTGAGGCAGGAGAATGGCATGAACCCCGGAGGTGGAGGTTGCAGTGAGCCGAGATTGTGCCACTGTACTCCAGCCTGGGCGGCAGAGCGAGACTCTGTCTCAAAAAAAAAAAAAGAACAAAACCTCAAATCTGATAATACCAACTGTAGACAAGAATGTGGAACAACTGGAACAGTCATACATTGCTGGTGAGAATGCAAAATGATACAACTGCTCTGGGGAAACAGGTTAGCAATTTCTCATGAAGTTAAACATGTACTTAGCGTTTGACCTAGCAATCTCCTAGGTGATTCTCACCCAAGAGAAACAAAACTTATGTTTGCAAGAAACCTGTACACTAATGTATATAGCAACTTTATAATTACTAAAAACTGGAAACAAACCAATATCTTGCAGTTGGTAAGTAGATAGTATGGAATACCCTTGGCAATAAAAATGAGTAAGTTGTTATATACTACAACTTGGATGAATCTCAAATGCATTATGCTAAGTGAAAAAAAGCCAAACTCAAAAGTCTACATATGATACGATTTTGTTGTGTGACATTCTGGAAAGGCAAAACTATAGGGACAGAAGACAGACAGACCAGTGGTTGCCAGGGATTAAGAGTGGAAGCAGGGTTTGACCATGAAGGAGTTTTGGGGGTGACAAGATACTCTGGTTTTTTTTTTTTTTTTGAGACAGAGTCTCGCTTTGTCGCCCAGGCTGGAGTGCAGTGGCACGATCTCAGCTCATTGCAAAAACTGGAAACGAAGTAAATATGGCAACATGCTAATTACACATTGTGACATTATCAGTATTTGTTTTATTATTGTACTTGTATATTTTAATTGGTCGACATACAAACAAGGCAAAATATATCCCCCTTAGAGAAAATTTAGAAAAGACAGAAAAGGAGATAGAAAAAATCACCAGTTGTCTTTATTTATTTATTGAAACGGAGTCTCGCTCTGTCGCCCAGGCTGGAGTGCGGTGGCGCCATCTCCGCTTACTGCAAGCTCTGCCTCTCGGGTTCATGCCATTCTCCCGCCTCAGCCTCCCGAGTAGCTGGGACTACAGGCGCCCGCCACCATGCCCGGCTAATTTTGTTTTTGTATTTTTAGTGGAGACGGGGTTTCACTGGGTTAGCCTGGATGGTCTTGATCTCTTGACCTCATGATCTGCCTGCTTTGGCCTCACAAAGTGCTGGGATTACAGGCGTGAGCCACTGCGCCCGGCCCACCAGTTGTCTTTAGACATTGTATTTTTTATTCTTTTCTACATGTCTTTTTGCCTAATGAAAAGTGTACTGTAAGAAAAATTTTGCCTGTGGTTTTACTTAGTATATTCTAAACTTGTTTCTTTTGCAACTTTTTCTTTTCTTTTTTCTTTTTTGAGACAGAGTCTCGCTCTGTTACCCAGGCTAAAGTGCAGTGTCACTATCACAGTTCACTGCAGCCTTGACCTTCCTGAGCTCAGGTGATCCTCCAGCCTCAGCCTCCTGAGCAGCTGGGACTACAGGTGCACCCACGCCCGGCTAATTTTTTGTAGAGACAGGATTTCATCATGTTGCCCAGCCTAGTGTCGAGCTCCTCAGCTCAAGTTATCCGCCTACCTCGGCCTCCCAAAGTGCCGGGATTACAGGCATAAGCCACCGTGCTTGGCCACCCCTTCCTCTTAAATGATCTTTGAAACATTATTTGCAATCTCAAAGCCTGCATTTATCTAAGCAACTGGTTTCATTTTAGGGATGTAGGCATTTCTGTAATATTAAACTGTTATATTTCACCTCGCTGGCATGGGAGTACAACTGAGGGGATGTTTGCATGAATCTTGTGAATTATGATGGCTCTAAGCCATTGTAATTTGATTAACAGAAGTCCTACTTTGGGGTTTATTTTATTTTTATTATTTATTTATTTTTTGAGATGGAGTCTCACTCTGTTGCCCAGGCTGGAGTGCAGTGGTGCTATCTGGGCTCACTGCAACCTCCGCCTCTGGGGTTTAAGTGATTCTCCTGCCTCAGCCTCCCGAGTAGCTGGGATTACAGGCGCAGGCCACCATGCTGGCTAATTTTTTGTATTTTTAGTAGAGATGGGATTTCACCATGTCGGCCAGGCTGGTCACAAACTCCTGACCTCAAGTGATCTGCTCACCTTGGCCTCCCAAAGTGCTGGGATTACAGGCGTGAGCCACTGCATCTGGCCTACTTTGGGATTTTTCTCTACAGTGTTTTCATGTTGTTAATGTAGCTGGGGGTCCAGCATCACTGCTGGTCACTTAATCCTGCTGGAGGCCACCAGGATACACCATGTCTGTGTAGTGAGCTGTCAAGGAGAGCCCTAGGCAAAATTACTTAGGTTCATGGTGTCAGTGCTTTTGTGGAGATGTCCAACTCCTGAGGTTCACTCGTACTGTCATTTTCTCCTAAGGCATCAGGTGATGAGCCTCTCTGATCCAGCATTTTGACTACCCTTTTCACATTTTTTTTTTCTGAGACAGAGTCTGGCTCTGTTGCCCAGGCTGGAGTGCAGTGGCATGATCACGGCTTACTGCAGCCTCAACCTCCCAGGCTCAAGTGATCCTCCTGCTTCAGCCTCCTGAGTAGCTGGGACTACAGGTGCACGCCACTATGCCTGGCTAATTCTTTCATTTTTTATAGAGACAGGACCTCGCTATGTTGCCCAGGCTGGTTCCAACTCCTGAACTCAAGTGATCCACCTGCCTCGGGCTCCCAAAATCTCGGGATTACAGGCGTATAGTGCTAGGCCTTCACATTCTTATATACCCTTCTGTTTCCTTAGCTGTGAAATGGAGATAATGACATAGCCTTAATTCATGTGGGATGCTTAGCACAGTGTCTGGCACTTGATAGATTTTTTTCTTTCTACTTGAAATTTATTTTTGAGCTGGGCACGGTGGCTCACACCTGTAATCCCAGCACTTGGGAAAACCAGGGCAGGCAGATTACCTGAGGTGAGGAGTTCAAGACCAGCCTGGCAAACATGGTGAAACCCCATCTCTACTAAAAGTACAAAAATTACCCGGGTGTGGTGGCACACATCTGTAATCCCAGCTACTCCAGAGGCTGAGGCACGATAATCACTTGAACTTGGCAGATGGAGGTTGCAGTGAGCTGAGACTGAGCCACTGCACTCCAGCCTGGGTGATAAAGTGAGACTGTCTAAAAAAAAATTATTTTTAACTAATATAAAACTCTCTGAACCCTTCTTTTTCTGAGCTGCTTCTCCACTTGAGTCCATCCCACATCACTGAACATTTAATTACACAGAATTGTGTACCATCTTCCTTGACCCCCAGATCTTTAGCCTTCTATAGTACCTTGTCTCTTTTACAGTTGCACTTTTTTTTTTTGAGACAGAGTCTCACTCTGTCACCCAGGCTGGAGTGCAGTAGCACAATCTCAGCTCACTGCAACCTCCGCCTCCCGGGTTCAAGCAATTCTCCTGCCTCAGCCTCCTAAGTAGCTGGGATTACATGCGCGCACCACCACGCCAGGCTAATTTTTGTATTTTTAGTAGAGACAAGGTTTCACCATGTTGTCAGGCTGGTCTAGAACTCCTGACCTCGTGATCAGCCCACTTCGGCCTCCCAAAGTACTGGGATTACAGGCATGAGCCACTGCACCCGGCCATAGTTGCTATTTTATTTGTGTGATTGATTACCGTATGACGCTTTTATTGAAGTGCAGTGAAGGCAGGAAACAAGACCGGTTTTTACAATATTTTCAACACTTATCACCATAGGTGGTACATAGTAGGGCCTTAATAAATATTTGTAAAATGAACAAAGTTAATGAGTGTTTATGTTTGTAGTTTTGATTGCCCTAAAGTAAGTATCTGATTTTCCAATTTCCACCAGAGTGCTCTGCACATAGTAGGTCTAATTATTTTTCCCTCTTTACTAATCACCCATGCCTTGTAAGAATTCAGTTAGTTGACTTTTTGTACTTTATAAGCGTGATGACTGGGTGTTCCCGTGTGAGATGAGCCACCCTCGAACCTTGTTACGACGTCAGCACATTGCGCGTCTGACATGAAGAAAAAAAAATTCAGTTAGTCCACCAGGCACAGTGGCTAAGGCCTGTAATCCCTGCACTTTGAGAGGCCAAGGCGGGAGGATCACTTGAACCCAGGAGTTCGAGACCAGCCTAGGCAACATAGCGAGACTCCGTTTCAAACAACAAATAAAAATAATTAGTCGGGCATGGTGGTGCGCGCCTGCAGTACCAACTACTCGGGAGGCTGAGGCGAGACGATCGCTTGAGCCAGGGAGGTCAAGGCTGCAGTGAGCCAAGCTCGCGCCACTGCACTCCAGCCCGGGCGACAGACTGAGACCCTGTCTCAAAAACAAAACAAAACAAAACAAAAAAACCAAACCTTAGAGGGGTGAAAAAAAAATTTTATGGTGGAAATACAGTAACGAGTTGGCCTAGCCTCGCCTCCGTTACAACGGCCCCTGGTGCAGGAGGATCCTTTTGCGCACGCGCACAGCCTCCGGCCGGCTATTTCCGCGAGCGCTTTCCATCCTCTACCGAGCGCGCGCGAAGACTACGGAGGTCGACTCGGGAGCGCGCACGCAGCTCCGCCCCGCGTCCGACCCGCGGATCCCGCGGCGTCCGGCCCGGGTGGTCTGGACCGCGGAGGGAATGCCCCGGAGGGCGGAGAGCTGGGACGAGGCCGAGGTAGGCGCGGAGGAGGCAGGCGTCGAAGAGTACGGCCCTGAAGAAGACGGCGGGGAGGAGTCGAGCGCCGAGGAGTCCGGCCCGGAAGAGTCCGGCCCGGAGGAACTGGGCGCCGAGGAGGAGATGGAGGCCGGGCGGCCGCGGCCGGTGCTGCGCTCGGTGAACTCGCGCGAGCCCTCCCAGGTCATCTTCTGCAACCGCAGTCCGCGCGTCGTGCTGCCCGTATGGCTCAACTTCGACGGCGAGCCGCAGCCCTACCCAACGCTGCCGCCTGGCACGGGCCGCCGCATCCACAGCTACCGAGGTACGGGCCCGGCGCTTAGGCCCGACCCAGCAGGGACGATAGCACGGTCTGAAGCCCCTCTACCGCCCCGGGGTCCATTTTGCAGACGGGGAACTGAGAGGCCCCTTGAGGCAGGACACATCCAGGGTGACGCTGCTCGCAAGCGTCAGAGCATTCTGGTTTTTTTTTTTTCTGAGACGGAGTCTCGCTCTGTCGCCCAGGCTGGAGTGCAGTGGCGCGATCTCGACTCACTGCAGCCCCCGCCTCCCGGGTTCAAGCGATTATCCTGCCTCAGCCTCCTGAGTAGCTGGGATTACAGGCGTGCGCCACCGCGCCCGGCTGATTTTTATATTTTTAGTAGAGACGGGGTTTCACCATGTTGGTCAGGCTGGTCTCGAACTACTGACCTCGTGATCCGCCCGCCTCGGCCTCGCAAAGTGCTGGGCTTATGGGCATGAGCCTCCGCGCCCGGCCCAGAGCATTCTTTATAAGGCCGAATAGTTTGCATTTGAAGGTGGCTCCCCCCAGTCCCCCACCCCGCGTGTATTTTCCCCTAAAAGAAAAGCTGCATCCTTAACACCCCATCTGTTCAGTCCTGATGACTCCAGTGGGCCAGTTCTGCGTAGTCCCTGCCCTCATGGAGAACACATTCCTCCTGGGGAGACTGACAGATGCAAAGACAGGAACAAGCCAGGGTCATGTTGGCGCCGGAAGAGCCGACCGTGTGTGGCGTGGGAAATTGACCTACCTGCCTGCTGGGAGATGGAGGGGTTGCGGTTGTGTGGTTTCAGTTAAGGAGCACTTCCCGGAGAAGGAAGAGAGCAGGATGGAGTAGGAACTAGCCAACCCTAGGTAAGAGGTTCTAGACATGCGTGCGTTGAGACCTGGAGTCTTGGGAGAGGACGCTTAAAAGGTGATTTTACCCCTAGGAATATGGGAGCATTGAAATTTTTTTTTTTTTTTTGAGACGGGAGTC
This sequence comes from Gorilla gorilla gorilla, assembly GCF_029281585.2. Taxonomy (NCBI): domain Eukaryota; kingdom Metazoa; phylum Chordata; class Mammalia; order Primates; family Hominidae; genus Gorilla; species Gorilla gorilla. The sequence goes on from NC_086017.1 coordinate 19,980,410, forward strand.
TTGCTCTGCAAGCTGGAGTGCAGTGGCGCAAGCTGGAGTGCAGTGGCCCAAGCTAGAATGCAGTGGCGCGATTGCGGCTTATTGCAACATCTGCCACCTGGGGTCAAGTGGTTCTCTTGCCTCAGCCTCCCGAGGAGTGGGGATTACAGGCGTGCGCCACCACTCGTGGCTAATTTTTTTTTAGTAGAGGCGGGGGTTTCGTCATTTTGGCCAGGCTGGTCTCGAACTCCTGACCTCAGATGATCCACCCGCCTTGGCCTCCCAAAGTGCTGAGACTACAGGTGTAAGCCACTGCGCCCAGCCCTTTGAAAGTTTTTCAGTATTTATGTATATATATTTTTGAGATGGAGTCTGGATCTGTCGCCAGACTGGAGTGCTGTTGCGCAATCTTGGCTCACGGCAATCTCCGACTCCCTGGTTCAAGCGATTCTCCTGCTTCAGCCTCCCAAGTAGCTGGGATTACAGGCACGCACTACCATGCCCAGCTAATTTTTTGTATTCTTAGTAGAGACAGGGTTTCACCATGTTGGCCAGGATGGTCTCCATCTCCTGAGCTCGTGATCTGCCTGCTTCGGCCTCCCAAAGTGCTGGGATTACAGGCGTGCTGGGATTTCGGCCACAACGTCCGGCCGAAAGTTTTTAAGCAGGGACATGACATTGTCAGATTTATATACTGAAAAGCTCACCCAGCTTGCCAAGTGGTTTGGAGGGGAAAGACTACTGTCGAGGAAGCAGTTAGGTAGTTGTGAAAACCCAGGTGAGGAATAACTAGGCCTTACCTAAGGTGCAGGCAGTAATCTTGCCATGGCCTTTAAGCAGAGAAGTAGTCCTAGTGTCACTTAATCTTTACAAAGGATTTTTGCAAGGATCCCGATAGATCTTTTCTTCCTTGAGGGTGGTGTACTTAATACACTTTTACACCAGACTTCTAATGTTAGATGAAGAACACAGTATTTCCAGGGATCAACATTTCTGTAGGCTCCTATTTTATATAGGAAATTGTATGAATTTTGCATTTTACTCCAAAATTTTTCTGTGCCCGATTTAATATAAAAATTTACTGAGCCTGGGTGCAGTGGCTCATGCCTGTGATCTCAGCACTTTGGGAGGCTGAGGCAGGAGGATTTCTTGAGCCTGGGAGCTGGAGACCAGCCTGTGCAACATAGTGAGACCCTGTCTGTATTTAAAAAAAAAAAAAAAAATTCTTGAAAAATTAGCAGGGCACATTCCTGACTTTAGTCCCAGCTACTTGGGAAGCTGAGGCAGGAAGATCACCCGAGCCCAGGAGTTGGAGGCTACAGTGAACTATGATGGTGCCTCTGAATAGTTGCTGTACTCTAGTCTGGTAACACAGCAAGACCCTGTCTCTCTGTCTTGTCTTTTTTTTTTTTTTTTTGAGACAGGATGTCCTGCTGTTGCCTGGGCTGGAGTGTGGAGGCTGGAGTTTGGTGGCATGATCACGGCTCATTGCACCCTTAACCTGGGCTCAAGCAGTCCTCCCAGAGCTTCAGCTTCCCAAAAGTAGCTGGGACTATAGGCATGCTCCACTATGTCTGGCTAATTTCTTTTTTTATTTTTATTTTTAGTAGAGATGAGGTCTTGCTGTGTTGCCCAGGCTGAGACCTCATCTCTTTTTTATTTTTTTAAAATTTTTTATTATACTTTAAGTTCTAGGGTACATGTGCACAACGTGCAGGTTTGTTACATATGTATACATGTGCCATGTTGCTGTGCTGCACCCATAGAGACCTCGTCTTAAAAAAAGAAAATAAAATTACTTTTGAAGGTACTTAATGCACTGAATTGTACATTTAAAAATGGTTAAAATGGTAAATGTTTGAGGCAGGTAGATCCACCTGAGGTCAGGAGTTCAAGACCAGCCTGACCACTATGGTGGAACCCTGTCTCTACTACAAATACAAAAGTTAGCTGCACGTGGTGGCATGCGCCTGTTTAGTCCCAGCTACTCGGGAGGCTGAGGCAGGAGAATTGCTTGAACCTGGGAGGCGGAGGTGGCAGTGAGCCAAGATCACACCACTACACTCCAGCCTGGGCCACAGAGCAAGACTCCGTCTCTAAATAAATAAATAAAATGGTAACTTTTATGTATATTTTACCAAAATTTAAAAAATTACCAGTTTACATTTCTTAAAATTTCCCACCAAATCTGTAAGTAAATTTATGCCCCGAGGAACAAGTGCTATATTTATTCTGAGAGAACCTCCTCCTTCCTTAAACAGAATCTTAGGGCTGGAGGATTGCTTCCTGCCCTCTTTTGTATGTGATGTATGCATTTTGAAAATTCTGGGCCGGGCGCAGTGGCTCACTCCTGTAATCCCAGCACTTTGGGAGGCCGAGGCGGGCGGATCACAAGATCAGGAGATTGAGACCATCCTGGCTCATATGGTGAAACCCTATCTCTACTGAAAATAACAAAAAATTAGCCGGGCGTGGTGGCGGGCACCTGTGGTCCCAGCTATTTGGGAGGCTGAGGCAGGAGAATGGCATAAACCCGGGAGGCAGAGCTTGCAGTGAGCTGAGATCGTGCCACTGCACTCCGGCCTGGGCGACAGAGCGAGACTGCATCTCAAAAAAAAAAAAAGAAAAAGCAAAGAAAATTCTGGTATAATTTACATACAGTAAAATGCACAGATCTTAGGGTTTGATGAGTTTTCTTTCGACATGTTTTTGCACTTCCTTGTTTTTGAGAAGCACTGATTTGAGAAGTCAGTGGCTTTCTCTCTTTAGTTTGCAGGGTTTGCTGTGATTTGCAATCACGTACTTGACCTAGGCTTCCCTTTTCCACCATGGTAGCAGAAAGGGCACGGGATTTACAGCTTCAAGTACGTGCTCTTTGCTTACTGTCTTATACCTTGAGCATGTCACTTCTCCTCTCAGACTTGTTTTCTCATCTGTAAATGGATCTGTTGTGAGGACTGACTGACAGATAATGTTACTAGAAGGGCTTTGTATAATATTTAAGCAGAGTGAGAGGTAAGCTTTTTGTGTAGGTCAGGGGAAATGGAGAAAATAGGTGCCCTGACTCAGACCAGTCTGGCTCTTTTTTTTTTTTTTTTGGAGACACGGAGTCTTGCTCTGTCGCCCAGGCTGGAGTGCAGTGGCGCGATCTCGGCTCACTGCAAGCTCCACTTCCTGGGTTCACACCATTCTCCTGCCTCAGCCTCCCGAGTAGCTGGGACTACAGGCGCTCGCCACCACACCTGGCTAATTTTTTTGTATTTTTAGTAGAGACGAGGTTTCACCGCGTTAGCCAGGACGGTCTCGATCTCCTGACCTCATGATCCGCCTGCCTCGGCCTCCCAAAGTGCTGGGATTACAGGTGTGGGCCACCGCGCCCGGCCACCAGTGTGGCTCTTTAACAACCTTTGCTTGTCCTGATAGGTCACCTTTGGCTCTTCAGAGATGCAGGGACACACGATGGGCTTCTGGTTAACCAAACTGAATTATTTGTGCCATCTCTCAATGTTGACGGACAGCCTATTTTTGCCAATATCACACTGCCAGGTACTGACGTTTTACTTTTTAAAAAGATAAGGTTGTTTGTTGTAGTAAGTACAGGATAGGCCACTTGAAAAATTAAGCCCAGTTCTTAATTTTTGCCTAATGTCAGGGAAGGTATCCAATCTTTTTGTATCCTATTCTCTACCATAAATAAAATGGAAGTGATGTATTTGTATGTTATGTGTTAAAGGTGTTATGGTGTCTCAAAAGCACTTTGGGCTCTTAAGAGACAAGCGAAATTAAAGTATCATATCATAGGTTAGTTTTGTAGAATTGTAGAATTACGAATGCCTTTTGTTTCCCTGGCCAAATTGTGCCCTGGAGTTCCAGGAGAACAATGTGTAGAGCATGAGATATTTTGGCTTATTTGTTGTTGACTTCTAATTTTTTTTATTTTTTTTGAGACAGAATCTCGCTGTGTTGGCTAGGCTGGAGTGCAGTGGCGTGATCTCGGCTCACTGCAACCTCCGCCTACTGGGTTCCAGCGATTCTCTTGTCTCAGCCTCCCGAGTAGCTGGGACTACAGGCATGTGCCACTCACTCTGCTAATTTTTTGTATTTTTAGTAGAGACGGGGTTTCACCGTGTTAGCCAGGATGGTCTCCATCTCCTGACCTCATGATCTGCCTGCCTCGGCCTCCCAAAGTGCTGGGATTACAGGCATCAGCCACAGCACCTGGCCTATGTATTTTCAATTTAACACAATCAAGCTCACAGTGCCAATCAGAGGTGTTTTTTTTTTTTTAATTTTTATTTTTAGAGAGTCTCACAGTGTCATCCAGGCTGGAGTGCAGTGGTGCGATTTCAGCTCACTGCAACCTCTGCATCCTGGGTTCAAGTGATTCTCCTGCCTCAACCTCCTGGGTAGCTGGGGTTATAGGTGCCTGTCACCACATTTGGCTAATTTTTGTATTTTTAGTAGAGATGAGATTTCACCATGTTGGCCAGGCTGATCTTGAATTCCTGACCTCAGGTGATCCGCCCACCTCAGCCTCCCAAAGTGCTGGGATTACAGGCGTGAGCCACTGCGTCCAGCCTGTTTTTTTTTTTTTTTAAATCATTGAAGATTGGTATAATACTTCACTATTTGTTTGAAGCTCAAATGATTTTATCAGGGTAAACCCTAATAAACTGATGTTCCTGTGGGTAAAAAAAGAAACTCACTAAAGACCAGCAGTGTGTGGTGGCTCCTGCCTGTAATCATGCCTGTAATTCCAGCACTTAGGGAGGCTATGGCGGGAGGGTCGCTTGTGACCAGGAGTTCTTGACCAGCCTGGACAACAAAGTGAGACTCCAGCTCCACAAAAAAAATTTTTTTTAATTACCTGGGCATCTTAGCATATGCCTGTGGTCACAGCTGTTTGGGAGGCTGAGGTGGGAGGATCCCTTGAGCCCAGGAGTTTGAGGCTGCAGTGAGCCATGATCATAGCACTGCACTCCAGCCCAGGTGACAGAGTGAGATCCTGTCTCAAAAAAAGAAAAAAAACCTCACAAACCCCCCAAATACATGGGTTTCATAGGATTCAAACTACTATGTGTGTATAGATCCTGTTTTAAGGAAGTAGATATATAAAAATGAGCATTGCTGAGTTAAATTTGGTAAATTTGCCTTATAGAATACCCTTGAGTACGTTTCCAGTGAGTGTAAAATAGGAATTGGGATACCCAATTCAGTTGTACTAGATTTTCTAAGTACACATTGTTTTGGTTATGTGTTTTGTGACTACCACCCCAAAACTAATAACCACCTTTTTTTTTTTTTTTTTTTTTTGAGACAGAGTCTCACTGTGTCACCCAGGCTGGAGTGCAGTGGCGTGTGATCTTGGCTCACTGCAACCTCTGCCTCTTGGGTTCAAGCGATTCTCCTGCTTCAGCAGCTGGGACTACAGGTGTGCACCACCAAACCTGGCTAATTTTTTGCATTTTAGTGGAGACAGGGGTTTCACCATGTTGACCAGGCTGATCTTGAACTCTTGAGCTCAGGCAGTCTGCCTGCCTCAGCCTCCTAAAGTGCTAGGATTACAGGCGTGAGCCACTGCGCCCAGCCCACCATTTTATTTGTTCATAATTCTGTAGTCCAGGCTGGGCTCAGCTAGGCAGTTACTCTGCTGGTGGTAGTCGTTGGTGTGGCTGCCTTTTGCTGGCAGCTGGGGGCTGGGCCTGTCCCTCTTTTTTTTTTTTCTCTTTTTTTTTTTCTTTTTTTCGAGATAGAGTCTCACTCTGTCACCCAGGTTGGAGTGCAGTGGCATGATCTTAGCTCACTGCAACCTCTGCCTCCAGGGCTCAAATGATCCTCCCACCTCAGCCTCCCCAGTCGCTGGGACCACAGGCATGTGCCACCATGCCTGGCTAATTTTTTGTGCATTTTGTAGAGACAGGGTTTCGCCATGTTGCCAGGCTGGTCTCGAACTCCTGAGCTCAGGCGATCTACTCACGTTGCCCTCCCAAAGTGTTGGGATCACAGGCATGAACCACCATGCCTGGCCAGGGCCTGTTCCTCTTTATGTGGTCTCTCTAGCAGGATAGCTCAGGGCTTTCCAAAGTATAAAAGCAGAAGTCAACAGGCCTTTTTAAGGCTTCGGCCTAGAATTGCCAGTGTCGCTTAATCCACATTCAGTTAGTTAAAGCAATCACAAGCCCAGCCCATTTCAAGGCGAAATTACTATAGAGGCATGAACACCATGAGGTGTCCATAGGGGGCCATCAGCATAACACACTGCCACATACATGCACTCACTTTTTTTCTTTAACCTAAAGTGAGATCCATCAGTAGTACAGGTAGTTGTTGGCAAAGCCTCTTGTTCGTTCCTTGTACTGAGACCCTAGTCTGCCACTGAGGATTTGGTTTTTGCCCTTCCAGTGTATACTCTGAAAGAGCGATGCCTCCAGGTTGTCCGGAGCCTAGTCAAGCCTGAGAATTACAGGAGACTGGACATCGTCAGGTCGCTCTACGAAGATCTGGAAGACCACCCAAATGTGCAGAAAGACCTGGAGCGGCTGACGCAGGAGCGCATTGCACATCAACGGATGGGAGATTGAAGATTTCTGTTGAAACTTACACTGTTTCATCTCAGCTTTTGATGGTACTGATGAGTCTTGATCTAGATACAGGACTGGTTCCTTCCTCAGTTTCAAAGTGTCTCATTCTCAGAGTAAAATAGGCACCATTGCTTAAAAGAAAGTTAACTGACTTCACTAGGCATTGCGATGTTTAGGGGCAAACATCACAAAATGTAATTTAATGCCTGCCCATTAGAGAAGTATTTATCAGGAGAAGGTGGTGGCATTTTTGCTTCCTAGTAAGTCAGGACAGCTTGTATGTAAGGAGGTTTGTATAAGTAATTCAGTGGGAATTGCAGCATATCGTTTAATTTTAAGAAGGCATCGGCATCTGCTTTTAATGGATGTATAATACATCCGTTCTACATCCGTAGTGGTTGGTGACTTGTCTGCCTCCTGCTTTGGGAAGACTGAGGCATCCTTGAGGCAGGGACAAGTCTTTCTCCTCTTTGAGACCCCAGTGCCTGCACATCATGAGCCTTCAGTCAGGGTTTGTCAGAGGAACAAACCAGGGGACACTTTGTTAGAAAGTGCTTAGAGGTTCTGCCTCTATTTTTGTTGGGGGGTGGGAGAGGGGACCTTAAAATGTGTACAGTGAACAAATGTCTTAAAGGGAATCATTTTTGTAGGAAGCATTTTTTATAATTTTCTAAGTTGTGCACTTTCTCGGTCCACTCTTGTTGAAGTGCTGTTTTATTACTGTTTCTAAACTAGGATTGACATTCTACAGTTGTGATAATAGCATTTTTGTAACTTGCCATCCGCACAGAAAATAGGAGAAAATCTGCATGTTTGATTGTAGTATTAATGGACAAATAAGTGTTTGCTAAATGTGAGTATTTCTGTTCCTTTTTGTAAATATGTGACATTCCTGATTGATTTGGGTTTTTTTGTTGTTGTTGTTTTGTTTTGTTTTTTTGAGATGGAGTCTCTCTCTTGTCACCCAGGCTGGAGTGCAGTGGCGCCATCTCGGCTCACTGCAACCTCTGCCTCCTGGGTTCACGTGGTCCTCCTGCGTAGCTGGGATTACAGGTGCCTGCCACCACGCTGGCTGATTTTTGTAGTTTTAGTAGAGACAGTGTTTCGCCATGTTGGCCAGGCTGGTTTCAAACTCCTGACCTCAGGTGATGCGCCCACCTCAGCCTCCCTAAATGCTGGGATTACAGGTGTGTGGGCCACCGTGCCTGGCTGATTCAGCATTTTTTATCAGGCAGAACCAGGTGGCACTTCCACCTCCAGCCTCTGGTCCTACCAGTGGATTCATGGAGTAGCCTGGACTGTTTCATAGTTTTCTAAATGTACAAATTCTTATAGGCTAGACTTAAATTCATTAACTCAAATTCAATGCTTCTATCAGACTCAGTTTTTTGTAACTAATAGATTTTTTTTTCCATTTTTATTCTACTCCTTCCCTAATAGCTTTTTAAAAAATCTCCCCTGTAGAGAAACATTTGGAAAAGACAGAAAACTAAAAAGGAAGAAAAAAGATCCCTATTAGATACACTTCTTAAATACAATCACATTAGCATTTTGAGCTGTTTCCTTTCAGCCTTTTTAGGGCAGATTTTGGTTGGTTTTTACATAGTTGAGACTGTACTGTTGATACAGTTTTATACCCTTTTTCATTTAACTTTATAACTTAAATATTGCTCTATGTTAGTATAAGCTTTTCACAAACGTTAGTATGGTCTCCCTTTTATAATTAATGTTTGTGGGTATTTCTTGGCATGCATCTTTAATTCCTTATCCTAGCCTTTGGGCACAATTCCTGTGCTCAAAAATGAGAGTGATGGCTGGCACGGTGGCTCCCGCCTGTAATCCCAGTACTTTGGGAAGCCAAGGTAAGAGGATTGCTTGAGCCCAGAACTTCAAGATGAGCCTGGGCTCATAGTGAGAACCCATCTATACAAAAAATTTTTTAAAATTAGCGTGGCAGCACACATCTGTAATCCTAGCTACTTGGCAGGCTGAGGTGAGAAGATCATTGGAGTTTAGGAATTGGAGGCTGCAGTGAGCCATGAAAATCAGGCCGGGCATGGTGGCTCACGCCTATAATCCCAGCACTTTGGGAGGTCGAGGTGGGCAGATCACCTGAGGTCAGGAGTTCGAGACCAGCCTGGCCAACATGGTGAAACCCCGTTTCTACTAAAAATACAAGAATTAGCTGGGTGTGGTGGCGCACGCCTGTAATCCCAGCTACTCAGGAGGCTGAGGCAGGAGAATCACTTGAACCCAGGAGGCAAAGGTTGCAGTGAGCTGATATCGCACCATTGTACTCCAGCCTGGGTGACAGAGCGATACTCTTGTCTCAAAAAAAAAAAAAAAGAAATTCAAATCAGAGTGAAGTGAATGAGACACTCCACAGTTTTCCTTCTACTCCAAATTTCAACTGATTTTTGCTCCTCCTTTCAACATTCAACAAATAGTCTTTTTTTTTTTTTTTTTTTGAGATGGAGTCTCGCTCTGTTGCCCAGGCTGGAGTGCAGTGGTGCGATCTCTGCTCACTACAAGCTCTGCCTCCCGAGTTCAAGTGTTTCTCCTGGCTCACCCTCCTGAGTAGCTGGGATTACAGGCGCCTGCCACCATGCCTGGCTAATTTTGTGTTTTTAGTGGAGACGGGGTTTCACCATGTTGTCCAGGATGGTGTTGATCTCCTGACCTCGTGATCCACCCACCTCAGCCTCCCAAAGTGCTGGGATTACAGGTGTGAGCCACCGCGTCCAGCCGGCTTTATTTTTTTTTTTAAAGCTGTATTTGTGTCAAAATGATGGTTCATGCTCCTCTTGTTAAAACATGCAGGCCGAGCACGGTGGCTCATGCCTGTAATCCCAGCATTTTGGGAGACCAAGGCGGATGGATCACCTGAGGTGAGGAGCTCAAGACCAGCCTGGCTAACATGGTGAAACCTCATCTCCACTTAAAATACAAAAATTGCCGGCCACAGTGGCTCACGCCTGTAATCCCAGCACTTTGGGAGGCCTAGGCGGGTGGATCACGAGGTCAGGAAATCAAGACCATCCTGGCTAACACGGGTGAAACCCCGTCTCTATTAAAAAATAGAAAAAATTAGGCGGGCGTGGTGGTGAGCGCCTGTAGTCCCAGCTACTCGAGAGCCTGAGGCAGGAGAATGGCATGAACCTGGAAGGCGGAGCTTGCAGTGAGCTGAGATGGTGCCACTGCACTCTAACCTGGGCGACAGAGTGAGACACCGTCTCAAAAAAAAACCAGAAAACAAAAATTATCCAGGCGTGGCGGTGGGCGCCTGTAATCCCAGCTACTCGGGAGGCTGAGGCAGGCAAATCTCTTGAACCCGGGAGGCGGAGGTTGCAGTGAGCCAAGATCACAGCATTGCACTCCAGCCTGGGAACAAGAGTGAAATTCCATCTCAAAAAGAAACCAAAAAAACGAAAAAACCATGCCGTTTGAGTACTGTGTTTTTGGTGTTGTCCAAGGAAAATTAAAAACCTGTAGCATGAATAATGTTTGTTTTTCATTTCGAATCTTGTGAATGTATTAAATATATCGCTCTTAAGAGACTGTGAAGTTCCTATTTTAAGTTTTTTTTTTTTTTAAAGCTATTCTTTAATACATTAAATGGTGCTGAGTAAAGGAAATAGGCAGGGTGTGTTGTGTGGTGTTTTAACCAGGCACTTCTCTCTCAGAGAGTTTTGAAACCTGTTTACATAAAGGCCCAGGATGGGAAGGAGATCCAAACATAAGCCACCAGCCTCATTCCAAGTCTCTTTTCTTTCCAACCCTGGATTTTTTTTTTTTTTATTTAACATTGTTTCTTTTAGCTTTATTTTTCTTATAAAAGAAATATATCACTATAAAAAATTACACACACTACAGAAAAATATTAAGAAGAAAAACATTCACATTGGAAACAAAGTTTTTTCCCATGAAAACAGAACCCAAAAGTGTAAGTGGTTAATATTTCACCAGCAATTAATTATGTTGAGAATAAGGCCAGGCGAGGTGGCTCACGCCTGTAATCTCAGCACTTTGGGAGGCCAGGGCAGGCAGATCATCTGAGGTCAGGAGTTTGAGACCAGCCTGGCCAACATGGTGAAACCCTATCTCTACTAAAAATTAAAAAATTAGCTGGGTGTGGTGGCATGTACCTGTAATCCCAGCTATTCAGGAGGCTGAGGCGGGAGAATTGCTTGAACCTGGGAGGCGGAGGTTGCAGTGAGCTGAGATTGCACCATTGCACTCCAGCCTGGGCGACGAGTGAAACTCCGTCTCAAAAGAAAAAAAAAAATATATATATATATATATACGTATATATATGTGTATATATATACGTGTATATATATGTGTATATATATATGTGTATATATATGTGTATATATATGTATATATATGTGTATATATATATGTGTATATATATGTGTATATATGTGTATATATATGTGTATATATATATGTGTATATGTGTATATATATATGTGTATATATATGTGTATATATATATGTGTATATATATGTGTATATATATATGTGTATATATATGTGTATATATATATGTGTATATATATATAGAGAGAGAGAGAGAGAATACCACAGTGAGGGCATGGGCTAGAAATCAGTGCACTAAGGATATGAAATAGATGTCAATGTGAACTTTTCGGATACTTTCACCCTGGGTCTTTGTATCCTATTCTTAGCACCTCAGTCCCATGCTCTGCTAGTCATTGGCTTCCTGATACCCCTTCAATACAGGTTGAGTATCCCTAATCCAAAAATTCCAAATCCAAAGCACTCCAAAATCCAAAAGTTTTTGAGTCCCAACATGACGCCACAAGTGGAAAGTTCCACATGTGAGTACTTAACACAAACTTTGTTTCACGTGCAAAACTGTGGAAAATATTGCTTACAATTACCTTCAGCCTTTGTCTATAAGGTGTTTATGAAACTGGTGTTATGATGTATATGTTTTCTTTTTTTGTTCCTGGCTCATAACTCCCATAGCCCTTGTTACGGATGTGAGCCACCTTGCCTGGCTAATTTTTAAGTTTTTTGTAGAGATGGGGTCTTGCCGTGTTGCCCAGGCTGATCTTTAACTCCTGGGCTCAAGCGATCCTCCCATCTTGGCCTCCCAAAGCCCTGGGATTACAGGTGAGATTACAGCCCTCATTTCAGAGAAGGTCCTACCCCATACCCTGGGGGAAGGAATGGTGACATCATAAAGCATCGTTAAAACCCATGAGGACAGTGGAGAGTGTCAGGATAGCTGAACTACGTGTAGAGGTTCCTGGAGGGTGGTGCGCCCAGGGAGGGGACAGAAGCTCTGCGCCCCTTATCCCATACCTTGGTGTACGCATCTCTTCATCTGTATCCTTTGTAATGTCCTTTATGATAAACCAGGTAGGCCGGGCGTGGTGGCTCACACATATAATCCCGGCACTTTGGGAGGCTGAGGTAGGAGGATTGCTTCAGCCTGGGAGTTCAAGATAACATCATAGTGAGATCCTGTCTCTACTAGAAAAAAAAAAAAAAAAAAAAGAACAACCAGGAGTGGTGGCGCATGCTTGCAGTCCCAGCTGTTCAGTTTGCACTCCAGCCTGGGAGACAGAGCAAGACCTGCTGTCTCAAAAAAAAGACTGGTAAACATTTTTCACTGAGTTCTGTTAGCCACTCCAGCAAATTAAACCCAAAGCGAAGGTGGTGGGAACCCCAACTTGAAGCTGGTTGGTCAGAAGTTCTGGAGCCCTAAACTTGCTACTGGTGTGTGGGTGGGGGCGGTCTTGGGGACTGAGGCCTCAACCTGCAGGATCTGATATTATTTCCAGAAAGATGGTGTTGGAAGTGAATTAGAGGATACCTAATTGGTGTTCACTGCAGCATTGATTGCTTGCTCGCTCTCGGGAAGAAATCTACACATTTGGACACAAAAGTGTTCTGGGTTGGTATTGTGTTAGTGTGGAATCTAGAGGAAAAACAGTTTTTCTGAAACAGGTAAAGGAATTTCGCCTTTAGACTTGGGTCCCATCCTCAAGATACCTCATATATGCACATATTCCAAAATACAAAAAAAATCTGAAATTGGAAACACCTCCGGTCCCAAGCATTTCCAATGAGGGACATTCAACTTGTTGTTCCCCTTTCTTTCGGCACTCCTAAACTGCCTGCCCCAACAAAACATTTTCTTGTCCCCACCCCTCACCACACATACCCAGTAGTCCATTGGCAGGTCACAGAAAATTGAGGTACACGTATTATGGTCATGAGAAGGACTGGGCAATAGCACTCAATGTATGAGAGGGAGAAAAACCCACAAAACTTATTTCAAAATTCAAAATATGAAACCGCAGGAAAATATAAGTCTGCTTGACATACAAACTAATGGCAGTAATCTCTCTCCCTGTCTGTCAGAAGGAAAAACACGAAAGATTGTTTCGTTCCGATTGGGAAAAGTTGAATCCTGGAGGCCTGGAGCTGGCCCCACAAATGCTGATAACAGAGCTGAGGTTACTGAAAGGCTGGGGGGAAGTCCTGTTGAACCATTTCATCTTAACATAAGTTGGAGGAGACTTAATTGGGCAAAAGACAGTTTAGCAATTTGCTTGATGGGGAGTGACATGAGTTGATGGATCTTCCCTTGCAGGAGGGTGTTCATTACCTAGGCCCAACCCAAGAATTTTGAGAACTCTTATTGTAGCTATTCCATGCTCAGAAACCTCTGATAGGAACTGTGGTAAGGGCTCATATTAGTCTGTTCTCATGCTGTTATGAAGGAATACCCAAGACTGGGTAATTAATAAAGAAAAGAGGTTTAATTGACACAGTTGCTCACAGCTGGTGAGGCCTCAGGAAACTTAACAATCATGGTGGAAGGCACCTCTTCACAGGGCAGCAGGAGAGAGAATGAATGCCAGCAGGGGAAATGGCAGATGTTTATAAAACCATTAGATCTCATGAAAACTCTGTCACTATTGGCCAGACGTGGTGGCTCACGCCTGTAGTCCCAGCACTTTGGGAGGCCGAGGCGGGTGGATCACAAGGTCAGGAGTTCACGACCAGCCTGGCCAAGGTGGTGAAACCCCGTCTCTACTAAAAATACAAAAATTAGCCAGGCGTGGTGGCGGGTGCCTGTAATCCCAGCTACTCGGGAGACTGAGGCAGAGAATTGTTTGAACCTGGGAGGCGGAGCTTGCAGTGAGCCGAGGTTGTGCCACTGCACTCCAGCCTGGGCAATAGAGCAAGACTCCGTCTCAAAAAAAAAAAAGTTTTTTGTAGAGATAAGATCTTCCTATGTTGCCCAGGCTTCTACTTTCATTCTCCAACATAGCTTATCTGCCTATTTTTATTGCTTGTTGTCTGTCTCCCTCCAGGACAAGGATTTTGTCCTTCTCTTCAGAGGTATTCCCAGCATCTACAACAGTGCCTGGCACATAGTAGCTGCACGATACATATTAGCTACTATAGTAAAGTCTACCTGACTATCCTATTTAATAGAATATTCCCCATGCTCAATCTGAATTCCTGATTCCCTTTAACCAACTTTTTTCCTTTTTTTTTTTTGCAATAGTACTTATTACCTTTAAGACACTCTGTAACATACTATATTTATTATTTATTGTTAGTCTTTCTCTCCACACCTAGATTGTAAGTCTTATGAAAGCAAGGGCTTTTGTAGGCTTTTTTTTTTTTTTTTTTTTTTTTTTTGAGACAGAGTCTCACTCTGTCACCCAGGCTGGAGTACAAGGGCGAGTCTCACTCTGTCACCCAGGCTGGAGTACAAGGGCACAACCTGGGCTTACTGCAACCTCCGCCTCCAGGGTTCAAGCGATTCTTCTGCCTCAGCCTCCCAGGTAGCTGGGACTACAGGCGTGCGCCACCGTGCCCGGCTAATTTTTGTATTTTTAGTAGTGACGGGGTTTCACCATATTGGCCAGGCTAGTCTCGAACTCCTGACCTCGTGATCCGTCCGCCTCGGCCTCCCAAAGTACTGGGATTACAGGCGTGATCCACCGCGCCCGGCTGTAGGGTTTCTTATTCAGGTGTTACCAACACCTAGGGAATTGCCTGGCATACAGTAGGTAATTAATGGAGTATTTGATGAGCGCATGATACATGGTGTAGTGCCGATGGAAGTGGGGTCAGAAGGCCTCCTGCCGCTGCGGCAGAATTCCCGTGTGGCCTTCTCCCACCAGGGCCTCAGTTTCCCCTCGCAGTTCCGATCCTCTGGCCGGCGCTGGGGTGGAGCCGGCGGGGCCGTCGTGCCGCCCGTGGCCGCTGGGGACGCTGGTGCCCTCCCGCCACGCCCACTTCCCCGCCGGTCCGCCCCTGGCTAGAGAAGCCGCAGCCCGCAGTGTCCGACCCAGTCGTCCCGCGCCGGAGCCGGCCCCGTAGCGTGCCATGGCCTGCTACATCTACCAGCTGCCCTCCTGGGTGCTGGACGACCTGTGCCGCAACATGGACGCGCTCAGCGAGTGGGACTGGATGGAGTTCGGTGAGTGCGGCCCGGGGAGGGGAGGGGACCAGGGCGACCGGAGCCCCCAGCGATCCCGCCTGGAGCGGCCGCCAAGCTCCCTCGGGCACCCGAGTTCAGCGGGTCCCGATCCAAGGGCGTGCGAGCTGAGCCTCCTGGACCGGGTCCGCCGCGGACCTCGGCCCGTCACCTGAAGGTGCCGCGTGGTCTCTGAGGACGTCTGTCGACGAGCAGGGGCCGCCGCCACTGCGCTCTGAGTCCAGAGAACGGTGGGTGCGGGGGCCCTCCTGTCAGCGCTGCTGGCTCGGTGACGGCCCCGGGTGGCCTCTCATCCAGCCCACAACAGCCTGCGAAGTGCGAGCCTCGACCCTGTGGGGACCCACGGTGCTGTCACTTCTTGGGGGGGTGTGTGTGTGTGTGTGTGTGTGTGTGTGTGTGCGTGTGTTTAGTTTTAGTGTATATTAGAAGGATCTATTATTTAACGTATATATATATATATATATATATATATATATATATATATATATATATATATATATATATTGAAACGGAGTTTCGCTGTTGTTGCCCAGGCTGGAGTGCAATGGCACGGTCTCGGCTCACTGCAACCTCCAACTCTGGGATTCAAGCGATTCTCCTGCCTCAGCCTCCCGAGTAGCTGGGATTACAGGCGCCCGCTACCACCCTGGCTAATTTTTTGTATTTTCAGTAGAGACCGGGTTTCACCATGTTGGCCAGACCGGTCTTGAACTATTTTTTTTTTTTTTTTAAGACGGAGTCTCACTCTGTCGCCGAGGCTGGAGTGCAGTGGCGCGATCTAGGCTCATTGCAACCTCCGCCTCCCGGGTTCACCCCATTCTCCTGCCTCAGCCTTCTGAGTAGCTGGGACTACAGGCGCCCGCCACCACGCCCAGCTAACTTTGTATTCTTAGTAGAGACGGGGTTTCACCGTGTTAGCCAGGATGGTCTGGATCTCCTGACCTTGTGATCCGCCCGCCCTGGGCCTCCCAAAGTGCTGGGATTACAGGCATGAGCCACCGCGCCCGGCCTCTGGAACTCTTGATCTCAGGCGATCCACCTGCTTCGACCTCCCAAAGTGCTGGGATTACAGGCGTGAGCCACTGCATCCAGCCTATTTATCATATTTGTGATTAAATGTACTTTACCATTATAGTTTTAAAATCAGATATTTACTTTTAGTATACATTTTTTTGATCACAGTATTTATGACTATCAACCTGTTTTGAGATCAGATGTGTCCTAATAGATTCAGTGTGTATAATGGGGCCTAAGCACAAGCACTTACTTTCACTCTATTGCAAGGTGCACAGTTCTAGATAATTCCGTGGGAAGGCACTCAAACAGCCTCCATATGTTTTATTTGTTGGTGCCTGATGGATGACTGGCGGAGAGGGCCATGGACTCTGCGGGGAGGCCGCTTGCCTGTTGTCTCTGCTTTCCAGGTGGAGATCTGCATTCCAGGCTCTTGCTGTATGACTTTGGGCCAGTTTGTTAACCTCTCTGAGCCTCAGCTTCTGAATCTGTTTGTAAACTGGAGATGATAATTATAGCTTCTTCATAAAGTTGTGAGGAATGAAAATACTGTATAAAAGCACTGACACCTAAGTGTTAAATATTCTTATAAGTCATAAGCTGTAATATTCTCTTTTCATTTTTATTTTTTTGAGACAGTCTCATTCTGTGGCCCAGGCTGGAATGCAGTGGCGCGATCTCGGCTCACCACAGCTTCCGCCTCTTGGATTCAAGTGATTCTCTTGCCTCAGCCTCCCGAGTAGCTGGGATTACAGGCATGTGCCACCACGCCCACTAATTTTTATGTTTTTAGTAGAGATGGGGTTTCGCCATGTTGGCCAGGCTGGTCTCGAACTCCTGACCTCAGGTGATTTGCCCGCCTTGGCCTCCCAAAGTGCTGGGATTACAGGCGTGAGCCACTGCGCCTGGACCTGGCTTCACTACTTTGAATGTTTCCTGGACAGTAAACAAACTTTGTGTGAGACTCCCTCTCATTTTTTCCACATTGGCCCAGCCCTCAGTTACAAATGCCAGAACAACTTCTGTTTCTAGGAGATTCAATTAGAAGGCATACCTATGACTTAAAAAAAAAAAAAAAGCTTTACTGAGATATTCACATACCATACAATCCACCTGTTTAAGGAGTACAATTTAGTGGTATTTAGTATATTCACAGGGCTGTGTATCTATCTTCACAATCAATCTTAGAACATTTTAATCACCCCAAGAAGAAACTCTGTACCCGTTAACTTCCAATCCCCTCCTTCCATTTTCCTGAGTTTTAGACATTGCCTATTCTGGACATTTCATATAAATGGAATCATATAATATATAGTGCTCTGTGACTGACTTGTTTCAGCTAGCATGAGGTTCGTCCATGTTGTAGCATGCGTCAATACTTAGTTTCTTTTTTTTTTTTTTTGAGACGGAGTCTCGCTTTGTCACCCAGGCTGGAGTGAAGTGGCGCAATCTCGGCTCACTGCAAGCTCCACCTCCCGGGTTCATGCCATTCTCCTGCCTCAGCCTCCCTAGCAGCTTGGACTACAGGCACCTGCCACCATGCCCGGCTAATTTTTTTGTATTTTTAGTAGAGATGGGGTTTCACTGTGTTAGCCAGGATGGTCTCGATCTCCTGACCGTGTAATCCACCTACCTCGGCCTCCCAAAGTGCTGGGATTACAGGCGTGAGCCACTGCGCCCAGCCAGTTTCTTTTTATTGTAGGATAATGTTCCATGGTATGGATATACTACATTTTATTCATTTATCAGTTGTTGGGCATTGGGTTCCTTTCACTTTTGGGCCATTGTGAATAGTGCTGCTGTGAACACTCACATACAAGATTTTGTGCAGTGGTGCAAATGTAGCTCACCACAGCCCCAACTTCCTGGGCTCAAGTGATCTTCCTGTCTCCTGAGTAGCTGGACTACAGGTGTGCACTGCCGTGCCCAGCTAACTTTTGTATTTTTTGTAGAGACAGGTTTCACCATGTTACTCAGGCTGATCTTGAACTCTGGAGCTCAAGCGATCTGCCCATCTCACCTTCCCAAATTGCTGGGATTACAGGTGTGAGCCACTGCATCTGGCTTTATGTTTAACGATTTGAGGAGCTACCAGATGTTTTCTAAAGTGGCTGAACCACCAGTGTATGAGGATGACCATTTCTCCACATCCTTGTCAACATGTGTTATTTTTTTCTTTTTTTAATTTTTTTTTTTTTGAGACAGAGTCTCGCTCTGTCGCCGAGGCTGGAGTGCAGTGGCATGATCTCGGCTCGCTGCAACCTTAGCCTCCTGGGTTCAAGCGATTCTTGTGCCTCAGCCTCCCAAGTAGCTGGGATTACAGGCGTGCACCACCGTGCCTCATTAATTTTTGTATCTTCAGTAGGGACAGGGTTTCACCGTGTTGGCCAGGCTGGTCTCAAACTCCTAACCTCAGGTGATCTGCCTGCCTCAGCCTCCCAAAGTGCTGGGATTACAGGTGTGAGCACCATGTCCGGCCTTATTGTTGCCTTTTTGATGGTAGCCACCTGAGCCAGTGTGAAGTGGCATCTTACTGTGGTTTGATTTGCATTTCCCTAATGACTAATGCTGTGGAGCATCTTTTCCTGTGCTTATTGGCCATTTGCACATCTTCTTTGGAGAATACCTCTGCGAGGCTTCCTACTGGGATGGATATGGTCTGAACACCTCGCCAGGCATGTTGACTCTGACACATCTGCCCAGTGCTGGCCTCTCTGACCTCCTCTTCTTCCACACCCACTGTCACTCCCCTGCTCCAGCCACACTGACCTCCCTGGGCCAGACACAGGGTCTTTGCAGGTGCTGTTCCCTCTGCCTGGGACGTTCTTCCCCCTGTGTTACCCGGGGCTAGCTTTCTAGTCTATTAGTTTCCTCCTGTTGCAGTTATAGATTACTACAATATCAGGGGAACCAGCCCCCAGTATTTCAATGTAGGTTCTTTTCTATTTTCCCTAAGTGTCAGCCGGTCTGAGAAATAAAGAGAAAGAGTACAAAGAGAGAAATTTTACATCTAGGCCTCTGGGGGTGCTGTTACACATTGGTAGGACCGTGATGGCGACCCCGAGCCAGAAAACCAGCGAGTTTTTATTAGGGATTTCAAAAGGGGAGGGGTGTACGAATAGGGAGTAGGTCCCAGAGATCACATTCTTCAAAGGGCAATAAAAGATCACAAGGCAAAGGTGAAATTAGAATTACTGATGAAGGTCCATGTCCCACTGGGCACGCATTGTCTTGATAAACATCTTAACAGGAAACAGGGTTGGAGAGCAGACAACCCGTCTGACTAGAATAACAGGCTGGAATTTCCCAATCCTAGTAAGCCTGAGGGCACTGCAGGAGACCAGGGCATATTTCATCCCTTATCTCAACTGCATAAGACAGACACCCCCCCCAGAGTGGCCATTTATAGACCTACCCTGGGAATGCATTCCTTCCCCAGGGTTATCAATTATTAATATTCCTTGCTGGGAAAAGAATTCAGTGATATTTCTCCTACTCACACGTCCATCTATAGGCTCTCTGTGAGAAGAAAAATATGGCTCTATTCTGCCCGACCCCACAGGCAGTCAGACCTTATGGTTATCTTCCCTTGTTCCCTGAACATCACTGTTATTCTGTTCTTTTTCAGGGTGCCCTGATTTCATATTGTTTAAACAGCCACGTTTTACAATCAGATTTCATATTTTTCAAACACACATGTTTTACAAACAATTTATACAGTTAATGCAATCATCACAGGGTCCTGAGGTGACATACATCCTCAGCTTACGAAAATGATGGGATTAAGAGATTAAAGACAGGCATAGGAAATTATAAGAGTATAAATGTCCATAAAATCTTCACAATTTATGTTCAGAGATTGCAGTAAAGACAGACGTAAGAAATTATAAAAGTATTAATTTTGGGAACTGATAAATGTCCATGAAATCTTCACAAGTTGTATTCTTCTGCCGTGGCTTCAGCCGGTCCTGTTCGGGGCCCCTGACTTCTCACAACACTACAAAGTTGGTGGCCTGTAACACCTCAAGTTTATTATCTCAGCATTCTGGAGGTCAGAAGTCCTAACTCAGGGTGGCTCTAGGGAGGAGTCGGTCTCCTGGCCTTGACTGGCTTCCTGAGGCCTGCAGCATCCTGTGGCTTATGGCCCCTTCCTCCATCATCAAGGCCATGGGTGTATATCATCACATCTGTCTCCGTGACTTCTGCTTCTACCGTCACCTCATCTCTGAATCTGATGTTCTGGACTCCCCCTTACAGGGACCCTGGCAATTACCTTGGCCAGACCCAGAGAATCCAGGATAATCTCATCTCAGAATCCTTAATTTAATCTAACCTGCAAAGTCTCTTTTGCTATGTAAGGTACCATATTCACAGGTCTCGGGGCTTAGGATGTGGATGTTTTCCAAGGGTATTATTCTGTCTGTCACAGTCCTTCAGGTAAGCTCCTGTGGCACCTCTTTGAAATCAAGAGGACTTTCCTGCCCCTGTTCCTCTCTAGCCCATCACCGTGTTTCATTTCCCTCATTCCGCTTCACAGCCTTTGATGTCCCCTCGTTCCTGAATTTTTTCCACCTGTCTCTCCCTATGGAATGGAAGCCTCATGTGGGCAGGGGCCTTACCTGTCTAGTTTTTCACTGCTGTATTCCCAGAGCCTGGGACAGTGCCTAGCTAGAGGGCAGGTGCCAGAGTGAATGATGAGCTGCCAGGCCTTGGTGTGGTGAGGATGCGGGCTGCCCACTCTTACCCATTGGAGCTGGCCTGGAGCCTTTGGTCAGCCCACTTCCTACACTGGATCAGAGCCAGCGGTGCCCCCAGCCCACTGCTCCTCGCCCAGTCCCAGTGCTCCAGTTCCCTCTTCAGCTGAATGAACGAGTGACTGTGATTGACCCTTCAGTCCTAAAAATTCTTGGCTTCCTGTGGGTCATTTTAGAAAGAAGACAGTCCCTCGGAGCTGATGGTGATACTGGGAGAGTGTAGTGAGAACGCTAAAGTGATTCAGAAGATCCCACAGCCACAGACAGCCACGCTCTTTCAGACCCGACACTTGTTGGCAGATAATCCGGCCACGCCTAGTTCTTGTCTCTGTGATGGCAGCTGCCTCTGTTGGGCTTTGCCTGAGCCTGTGTAAAAAGGGTTTCCTACAGCTTCAGCCCCAGGTGTGTGCAGAGGGGCTCGGCGCAGGGGCTCTTCTGTGTGTGACTGTTCCCCGTCTCGTTCACTCATGCGTGTGCCAGCCTTTGTGCACAGCCCTGCTTTGCCCCTGCCCAGCTGTGTGACATCAGGCAGGTGACTATCTCTCTCTGAGCCTTTAGTTTCCTCATCCATGAAGCACCCTCACAGTGTTGCTGAGAGGCTTAGGAGACTCAGCTTATTGTAAAGGGTCAATTTAGGGCTTTCCTCATCCCCCAGGATGAGGTGTGTGGGCATTTGATTCTAAGATGGGTCATTTCAGGAGGCTGTGCCAACCCTGCTGTGGAGGACTTTGAAGATAGGCAAGGTTTTCTACTGCCTCAGGTGAACTCCTGCAGGATTCAGGAACTCAAGAGTGATAGTCCCTGTACTGTTAACCATCAGGGATAAAAACATTTTCAGGCCAGGTGCAGTGGCTCACGCCTCTAATTTCAACACTTTGGGAGGCCTAGGTGGGAAAATTTATTGAAGCCAAGAGTTTGAGACCAGCCTCGTGATCCGCCCGCCTCAGCCTCCCAAAGTGTTTGGATTACAGGCGTGAGCCACTGCACCCAGCCTTTTTTTTTTTTTTTGAGACGGAGTCTCACTCTGTTCCCAGGCTGGAGTCCAATGATGCAATCTCAGCTCACTGCAACCTCGGCCTCCTGGGTTCAAGTGATTCTCCAGCCTCAGCCTCCAGAGTAGCTGGGACTACAGGCGCCCGCCACCACACTCTGCTAGTTTTTGCATTTTTAGTAGAGATGGGCCGGGCGCAGTGGCTCACGGCTGTAATCTCAGCACTTTGGGAGGCCAAGGTGGGAGGATCACGAGGTCAGGAGTTCGAAACCAGCTTGGCCAACATGGTGAAACTCTGTCCCTACTAAAAATATGAAAATTGGCCAGGTGCAGTGGCTCATGCCTGTAATCCTAGCTCTTTGGGAGGCTGAGGTGGGTGGATCATGAGGTCAGGAGATCGAGACCATCCTGGCTAACACAGTGAAACCCCGTTTCTACTAAAAAAAAAAAAAATTAGCCGGGCATGGTGGCAGGCGCCTGTAGTCCTAGCTACTCAGGAGGCTGAGGCAGGAGAATGGTGTGAACCTGGGAGGTGGAGCTTGCAGTGAGCAGAGATCGTGCCACTGCACTCCAGCCTGGGCGACAGAGCGAGACTCCATCTCAAAAAAACAAACAAACAAAAAATTAGCCAGGTGTGATGGCGCTCGCCTGTAATCCCAGCTATTCGGGAGGCTGAGGCAGAAGAATTGCTTGAACCTGGGAGGTGGAGGTTGCAGTGAGCTGAGATGTGCCATTGCACTCCAGCCTGGGCAACAAGAGTAAAACTCCGTCTCAAAAAAAAAAAAAAAAAAAAAAAAAAAAAAAGGCCGGGCGCGGTGGCTCATGCCTGTAATCCCAGCACTTTGGGAGGCCGAGGTGGGTGGGTCACGAGGTCAGGAGTTTGAGACCAGCCTGGCCAACATAGTGAAACCCCGTCTCTACCAAAAATACAAAAATTAGCCAGGCATGGTGGCACATGCCTGTAGTCCCAGCTACTCGGGAGGCTGAGGTAGGAGAATCGCGTGAACCCAGGAGGTGGAGGTTGTGGTGAGCCAAGATCGCACCACTGCACTCCAGCCTGGGCAACAGAGCAAGACTCTCTCAAAAAAAAAAAAAAAAAAAGTAGAGACAGGGTTTTGTCATGTCGGCCAGGCTGGTCTCAAACTCCTGACCTCGTGATCCGCTTGCCTTGGCCTCCCAAAGTACTGGGATTACAGGCGTGAACCACCGCACCTGGCCAAACTCTATGAAAAACAGGTTTTCATAGAATGTAGATAGTTTAACACTTACAGCTAATACTTATATCATGTTTATTGTGTGTTAAGCACTGTTCTGAGTGCTTCTGTACATATAACTCACTAATCCTTGCAACAATCTCTGAGGCAGGTGCTGCTGTTATCCTTGTTTGACAGATGAGGAAACTGAGGCTCAGGGGGAGATGAACACCTTCCCCAAAAACACAGCAAATAAGCAGCAGAGACAGGATTTGAACCCAGGCCCCGAATCCCAGTATCTGGCCTCTGAACCACCACTACTGTCCTGCTGACTTTCGCACATGTTTTCATATCTGTAGAAAAAGTCTGGAAGATTAGACACCAAAGTATAACTGGTGGTGTCCTTGGAGTCCTCCAAGTGGGATAATCATGGGGACTTTCATTTTCTTGTTTCCCAAATATTCTACGATGACCAGCTATTACCTGTCCATGCTGAGAAAAAAGCTGCCGCTTAGCAGAAGGCCTTGGTAGTGACTCATCCCCTCAAGATCTCTATCATGTCCCGACTCTAAAGGGTCTGCTTGAGACTGGGTACGGTGGCTGATGCCTGTGATCCCAGCTCTTTGGGAGGCCAAGGAGGGCGGATCACTTGAGCTCAGGAGTTTGATACCAGCCTGGCCAAGAGAGTGAAACTCCATCTCTACTAAAAATACCAAAAAATTAGCCGAGAGTGGTGGCACATGCCCTGTAGCCCCAGCTACTTGGGAGGCTGAGGCAGGAGAATTGCTTGAACCTGGGAGGCATAGGCTGCAGTGAACTGAGATCACGCCACTGCACTCCAGCCTGGGCAGCAGAGCAAGACTCCGTCTGAAAAAAACTAAATAAAATAAATAAAGGGTCTGGTTAAATGCTGATTGGTCAACACCTTAAGATATGGCACCGTCATGGAACAAAAATGTCTAAGCTGGAAGGCACCTTAGAGTTTAATTCCTGTTTCTCTTGTATTACCATCACGAGTAAGGAAAGTTCAGCCCACAGACAGTCAGGATGTGGCTGAGTTCCTGCTGCCACCAGCCACGAGGGGTGGCCCTGGGCTTCTGTTTTCCCATTACATCATGCTGCCTCCCAAGATGGGAGTGTGTGTGGATGACCAATGCTTCATGGGGGGAGATGGTCCTTCCTTTTCCATCCGTTCTCTTCTCTGTATTGCTAGAAGCGGCCCCTGACCCAGCTGACATCACTTCCCACTGACCAGCAATCTGGCCTGGGGTTTCCAGTGACTAACATAGCAATTTAGGAACTTTCCATCTTAATGGGGCACTTCTCCTGGAGGCTTTCTGTGTGCAGGAGACTGTCACCAGCCCATTTTGTCCAAAGGGTAGGGGATTGTGCAATCTGGTCACAGCACTCACTGGCTCTGAAATTTTCTGTGGTCCCTTGTAACTCTTAGGATCAAGTCCAAACTCCAAAGCTGGGCATTCGCTTGAGGGTCTTTGTTAGTGGTCCTGGGCTTCATCTCTTGCCTTTCCTTCTTCTACTCGGCCCACCTGTTTATATTTTCTTTTTTTTTTGTTTTGTTTTATTTTTTTGAGATGGAGTCTCACTCTGTTGCCCAAGCTGGAGTGCAGTGGCGTGATCTCGGCTCACTGCAACCTCTGCCTCCCGGGTTCAAGTGATTCTCCTGCCTCAGCCTTCCACGTAGCTGGGACTACAAGTGGGCACCACCACGCTTGGCTAATTTTTGTATTTTTAGTGGAGATGGGAGTTCACCATGTTGGCCAGGCTGGTCTCGAACTCCTGAACTTAGGTGATCCACCCACCTCAGCCTCCCAAAGTGCTGGGATTACGGGCATGAACCACTGCACCTGGCTGATTACTCCTAGTTTTAATAAAAATGCCTTTCTCACTTCAGTAAACCAGTGGAATACTGGTCATAAAAATCCATTTATGGGCCAGGCACAGTGGTTCATGCCTGTACCAAAAAAAAAAAAAAAAATTAGCCAGGAATGGTGGTGTGTCTGTCGTCCCAGCTGCTGGGGAGGCTGAGGTGGGAGGATTGCTTGAGCCTGGGAGGCCAAGGCTGTGGTGATCCATGTTTGCACCACTGTACTCATGCCACCTGGGCAACAGAGTGACACCCTGTCTCAAAAAAAAAAGATTTTTAAATTTTTATTTATTTTTAATTTTTATATTTTTGAGACTCAGTCTCTGTTGCTCAGGCTGGAGTGCAGTGGCACGATCTCAGCTCACTGCAACCTCCACCTCCTAGGTTCAAGTGATTTCTCCTACCTCAGCCTCCCGAGTAGCTGGGAGATTACAGGCGTGTGTTACCACACCTGGCTAATTTTTGTATTTTTAGTAGAGACGGGGTTTCACCATGTTGGCCAGGCTAGTATCGAACTCCTGACCTCAGGTGATCCACCTGCCTCAGCCTCCCAAAGTGCTAGGATTATAGGCATGAGCCACTGTGCCCAGTCCCTGTGGTATAATGTTAATAAATAAGACCAGGATGTGGAATCTCAGGTGAGGCATGGTGGCTCACACCTGCAATCCCAGCACTTTAAGAGGTTGAGGTGGGAAGATTGCTTGAGGCGAGGAGTGCGAGAGCAGCCTGGGCAACATAGTGAGACCCCATCTCTTAAGAAAAGATACAAAATCGGCTGGGCACGGTGGCTCACGCCTGTAATCCCAATACTTTGGGAGGCCGAGGCGGGCGGATCACAAGGTCAGGAGATCGAGACCATCCTGGCTAATGTGGTGAAACCTCGTCTCTACTAAAAATACAAAAAAATTAGCCAGGCGTGGTGGTGGGTGCCTGTAGTCCCAGCTACTCGGGAGGCTGAGGCCGGAGAATGGCCTGAACCCGGGAGGCAGAGCTTGCAGTGAGCTGAGATCGCACCACTGCACTCCAGCCTGGGTGACAGAGTGAGACTCCGTCTCAAAAAAAAAAAAGAAAAGATACAAAATCTTACCTGCAGCGTGGCAACAACTACATCCAAAGACACATCTATGTAGAGGGGGTGATTTTTGGAAAGGGGAAGTACCCTAATGGCCTTAGGAGGGTGGTGAGATGCTGTGTAACTTTTCCCCCTGTATTGTCCATGTTGTTTTTTTTTTTTTTTTTTTGGTGAACAACCATCAATTTTATGGTAAAACACCAAAAGAAAGAATGCATTATTTTTATTGTTACTAGTGGTAGCTCCCTGCAAGTTTTGTCCCATACTTCAGAATTGGCAAAGTATTTTTGTATCCATGGCTCTCTGATCCTTATAACAGTTCTCTGAAGACAATGTGGTATGTATGTGTGTTTTCATTCAATCATTCACTTAGCATATCTTTTTTGTTGTTGTTTTTGGAGACAAGGTTTTGCTGTGTTGCCCAGGCTGGAGTGCAGTGACATCATCGTGGCTTGCTGCAGCCTCCAACTCCTGGGCTCAAGTGATCCTCCCATCTCAGCCTCCTGAGTAGCTAGGACTACAGATGCATGCCACCATGCCTGGCTACTTTGTTTGTTTATTTATTTATTTATTTATTTTGAGACAGAGTCTCGCTCTGTCTCCCAGGCTGGAGTGCAGTGGCACGATCTCGGCTCATTGCAAGCTCCGCCTCTCGGGTTCATGACATTCTCCTGCCTCAGCCTCCAGAGTAGCTGGGACTACAGGTGCACGCCACCACGCCCGGCTAATTTTTTGTATTTTTAGTAGAGATGAGGTTTCACCATGTTAGCCAGGATGGTCTCAATCTCCTGACCTTGTGATCTGCCCGCCTTGGCCTCCCAAAGTGCTGGGATTATAGGCGTAAGCCACTGCGCCTGGCCTACTTTTTTAATTTTTTGTAGAGACAGGGTCTTTTTTTTGTTTTGAGATGGAGTCTCGCTCTGTCGCCCAGGCTGGAGTGCAATGGCGTGATCTTGGCTCACTGCAAGCTCCGCCTCCTGGGTTCACGCCATTCTCTTGCCTCAGCCTCCCGAGTAGCTGGGACTACAGGTGCCCGCCACCACGCCCGGCTAATTTTTCTATTTTTAGTAGAGACAGGGTTTCACTGTGTTAGCCAGGATGGTCTTGATCTCCTGACCTTGTGGTCCACCTGCCTTGGCCTCCCAAAGTGCTGGGATTACAGGCGTGAGCCACCACGCCCGGCCTACTTTGTTTATTTTTTGTAGAGACAGGGTCTCACTATGTTGCCCAGGCTGGTCTTGAACTCCTGAGCTCCAGCAATCCCTCCTTGGTCTCCTAAAGTATTGGAATTACAGGTGTGAGCCGCTGCACCTGGCCTCATACACTTGTTGAGTTCCCCTGACCAGGACTGGGACTTAGCTGAGAGGAATGAGATGCCCAGGGCAAAATGTAAGGAGGCGCTGATGCTGAGGGTCCTGCGGTGCCACCTGAAGATGAGCGCCTCCTGCATTTTCCTTCCCTAGGTGCCTCACCTGACTCACCCTCATCCTGGCCCCACCTCCACTCTGAACCAGGCACTGTTCTCAATTCTGGGGAAGTAACAGTGAACCAAACAGGTAGAGCTCCCTGCCTACACGGACCTTCCATTATAGAAGGGGAGGCAGGCAGAGCTAGTATCCACCGAGGCTCCCACGGGCGCAGTGACTGCCCCAGGCATAGCAGCAGCCAATGCTCAAGGCTTTGACCCTCCTGTCCCGTGGTCTTTCTCCTAAGTCATATGTACTGGACCCCATGGGTGTCCAGCAGAGTCAGCGTTGTCACTTGGGCCACCTGTGGACCTCAGCTAATGGTGGTGTTTCCAGTGTGGAGGGGGTGGTTGGGGAGGATGTCCTGGAAAAGCCCAGCTAGGGGCTAGTGTGGGGACCTGTCCTAGAGGGACTGCCTCTCTGACTCTAAGCAGAGTTCTCTCCCTCCCTTCCAGCCTCCTACGTGATCACAGACCTGACCCAGCTGCGGAAGATCAAGTCCATGGAGCGGGTGCAGGGTGTGAGCATCACGCGGGAGCTGCTGTGGTGGTGGGGCATGCGGCAGGCCACCGTCCAGCAACTTGTGGACCTGCTGTGCCGCCTGGAGCTCTACCGGGCTGCCCAGATCATCCTGAACTGTGAGTAACTCAGGGCCTCCTTGGGCGGGGCGCATCACGCTCCTGAGCAGTTTCCGTCCGTGTGAGTTGCACTCTCTGGCCTTAATACTTTTTTCCTCTTTTAATTAAAAAACTAATTTAATGAGTGAGTTTACCATGCACATAAGAAACTGGTAACAGGCCAGGTGCGGTGGCTCACGCCTGTAATCCCAGCACTTCCGGAGGCTGAGGTAGGTGAATCACCTGAAGTCAGGAGTTCGAGACTGGCCTGGCTAACATGGTGAAAACCCGTCTTTACTAAAAATACAAAATTAGCTGGGCTTGGTGGCCTGCGCCTGTCATCCCAGCTACTCAGGAGGCTGAGGCAGGAGAATCGCTTGAACCTGGGAGGCGGAGGTTGCAGTGAGCCAGGACTGCACCACTGCACTCCAGCCTGGGTGACAGTGAGACTCTGTCTCCAAAAGAAAAAAAAAGAAACAAAAAAAAGAAACTGGTAACAGTGGTTACCTGTGGGGAGAGGAACTGGGCTGCCAGAGAACACAGTATTGGAGGGAGACTTTACTGTAAATTCTTTCGTACCTTTTAAATTTGGGCTATCTGTTCCAAAAATAAATACATTAATTTAAAAAACCCCAATAGCTATAACAAAAATTCAAAAAAGCATGCAGCAAAAATGATTCATATTGTTTCTTTTCCCCACTTTACATCCCAAGAAGTAATGATTGGTAAAACTTTCTGGCTTGTCTTACTAGAAATTTTCTCTGCATGGGCAAGGGTATTATATATCTGCAATTCCTTTTTAAAAAACTGTTTTTTTGAGACAGGGTCTTGCTCTGCTGCCCAGGCTGGAGAGCAGTAGTGTGATCAAAGCTCACTGCAGCCTTGATGTCCTGGGCTCAAGTGTCCTCCTGCCTCAACTTCCTGAGTAATTGGGACTATAGGCACATGCCACCATGCCTGACTAATTTTTCATTTTTTTGTAGAGATCCAGGCTGGTCTTGAACTCCTGGTCTCAAGTGATCCTCCTGCCTTGGCCTCCCAAAGTGCTGGGATTGCAGGCATGAGTCACATCACCCTGCCTGCAACCCCCTTTTGATACAGCTAGAAGCACATCATGTATTGTGAATTTTTTTTCACCTAGCAATAGACCTTGGGGACTGTTTCATATTGACACATTCTTTCTAATAGCTACATTGTA
Source organism: Gorilla gorilla gorilla (assembly GCF_029281585.2). Classification (NCBI taxonomy): domain Eukaryota; kingdom Metazoa; phylum Chordata; class Mammalia; order Primates; family Hominidae; genus Gorilla; species Gorilla gorilla. The sequence goes on from NC_086017.1 coordinate 20,009,657, forward strand.
TTCCTTTGACAGATGCTCTATGATTTGTTTGCCCCTATTGAGATGTGTTTATGTTCCTTCTAGCATTTTTCAGTTGTTTTTTTTTGTTTTTTTGAGATGAAGTTTCACTCTGTCTCCCAGGCTGGAGAGCAGTGGCACGATCTTGGCTCACCACAACCTCCACTTCCCATGTTCAAGAGATTCTCCTGCCTCAGTCTCCCAAGTAGCTGTGATTACAGGTGCCTGCTACCACATCCAGCTAATTTTTTTTTTTTTTTTTGATATGAAGTCTGTCTCTGTTGCCCAGGCTGGAGTGCAGTGGTGAGATCTCGGCTCATTGCAGCCTCTGACTCCTGGGTTCAAGTGATTCTCCTGCCTCAGCTTCCTGAGTAGCTGGGACCACAGATACCCACCACCATGCCCGGCTAATTTTTGTATTTTTAGTATAGACGGGGTTTCACTGTGTTGGCCAAGCTGGTCTCAAACTCCTGACCTCAAATGATCCACCTGCCTTGGCCTTCCAAAGTGCTGGGATTATAGGTGTGAGCCACCATGCCCAGTCAACTTTTTGTACTTTTAGTAGAGACAGGGTTTCACTATGTTGACCAGGCTGGTCTCGAACTTCCAACCTCAGGTGATCTGCCCACCTTGGCCTCCCAAAGTGCTGGGATTACAGGTGTGAGCCACCATGCCCAGCCATTTTTCTATTCTGTATAGTGTCATGATACACTTAGATGTATAGAGCCTGTTTTGCACACATGTAAGTGTAGCCATGGGATGGCTTTCTATTATAGTATTGGAATGTCTGGGTTGAAGGTTTTTGCATTTTAAGGGTTGATTGATATTTAGTATTAACAAATTACCCTCCTCTGAGAGAATAGGATCATGTGTGGTGGGGACATATTTAGCTGGTAATACCTCCCTACCCTGAAGGGTGGCTGTGAAGTTGAAGAGAATAAGTGCCTGATGTTCAGCTGGTGCTCAGCAGAAGGCAGTGGGGATGGGGGGTCTGGTTACCCCCACCCCTCCTCACATCCCCAAAGAGACCCCCTCAGTGTAGGGCAGGGAGCCAGTCTTCTGCAGATACTTAACTGAGCACCTGCCTGGTTCTACCCTAGGTTCTGGAATACAGCACAGGCAAAGTGATAGGTCCTCCGCCCTCATGAGGACACAGTCTTGTGAGGAGACAGTTAATGCATAGGAAAACTAGTACAGAAATGGGCAGGCAGGATACAGTGACCAGATAGGGGAGCCTCCTAGGACAGGGGGTCAAGGAAGGCCAGTGTGAGGATGTGAACCTAGAGGAATAGGAAGAAGACAGCCACATGACACATTGGGTAAGAGCTCAGGAGAGAGGGGCCAGCATGTGCAAGGGCCCTGAGGAGCCAGTGGTGGGAGCCCCAGACACCTGGGGAGGATCTGTCCTGTCTGGGGTTCCTGAGCTGGGAACCACCTGGCTGGACCATCAGACCAGATTCAGCACCTGCCTATCCCTCAGGTCTTCTGGAGTCATTGAGGGCTTCCAGGAGGAGGGACTGGGGCAAAGGCCTGAGGGTGGGGGCCTAGAGAGCACCACCCTCTGAGATAAACCAGGAGAGCAGGGGATGCTGTGGTGGACGTGCAGGTGGAGAGATCTAGAGCTACAGCCCAGGCTGGGCTTTTGGGGGCATTGTGGGGCAGACCACACCAGTCACGGGGAGGCCAGTGGGGCAGCGAGAACATCTCCTCCCTTCAGCTGCCAAGCAACTTTCCAGGCCTTCCTGTCTGGGGTCGGGAATGGGGCGATCTGACTACCAAGGGGAGTGATGTTCCAGCACAGGACGGTGGCTGGGCCTGCTTCTGCACAGGCTGGACCCTGACTCCTCTGTGTGCCCCCAGCAGCATAGTGGTGGCTCCTCTTGAGTCATGGTCCTCCCCATCCCCTGGACTTCTGTCTCCACCCCTGCTGGCTGCCTCCCTAAGCACACCTTCCTCCTCAGAATGGAGAGGGTCAGCTGCCCAGGCCACAGCCTCCCCATTCCTGGAACCCACCTGAAACCCCTCCCTGCCCAGTGCTCCTGAGCCGCTGCCGTTCCTCTCCCTACATTCCCCCTGCGAAAGTTGTCAGAATCAACATGGAGTGATTTTGTGTTAAAAAAAAAAAATAACCCTTGGCTGGGCATGGTGGCTCACGCGTGTAATCCCATCACTTTGGGAGGCCGAGGTGGGTAGATCACCTGAGGTCAGGAGTTTGAAACCAGTCAGACCAACATGGTGAAACCCTGTTTCTACTAAAAATACAAAAAAATTAGCTGGGCTCCTGTAGTCCCAGCTACTCATGAGGCTGAGGCAGGAGAATTGCTTGAACCTGGGAGGCGGAGGTTGCAGTGAGGGGAGATTGCACCACTGCACTCCAGCCTGGGTGACAGAGCGAGACTCCGTTTCAAAAATAAATAACCCTGACAAATAGAACTAGGGAAGGCCGTGAAGGGAGGACTGTCATGCATAAATGCCCAACAACAATAACTGTCACGGAAGACTCTACAAAAACCACAACCTTGCATAAAGACCATTGTAACCACACACAAAAAATACTTCTGCGAGGACATCTGCCCAGCAAATGCCTATCCGACCCTGGAGACTGGAATCACTCTTGTTATTCAAGGATAGAGATAACTATCCTTCACTTTTCCTTTGAAAAACCTCCCTGGATACACGCTTAGTTTACTATGGCACGTGTACTCTCATTCCAATGCCCTATTCCTGAGTAAGCATCATTTTCTTTTTTTTCTTTTTCTTTTCTTTTTTTTTTTTTTTGAGATGGAGTCTTGCTCTGTCACCCAGGCTGGAGTGCAGTGGCGCAATCTTGGCTCATCGCAACCTCTGCCTCCCAGGTTCAAGCGATTCTCTTCCCTCAGCCTCCCGAGTAGCTGGGACTACAGGCACCTGCCACCACACCTGGCTAATTTTTGTATTTTCAGTAGAGACGGGGTTTCACCATATTGGCCAGGCTGGTCTCGAACTCCTGACCCGAGGTGATCCACCGGCCTTGGCCTCCCAAAGTGCTGGGATTACAGGTGTGAGCCACTGTGCCCAGCTACATCATTTTCTTTCTTTTTTTTTTTTTTGGGACGGAGTCTCACTCTGTCGCCCAGCCTGGAGTGCGGTGGCACGATCTCGGCTCACTGCAAGCTCCGCCTCCTGGGTTCACGCCATTCTCCTGCCTCAGACTCCCGAGTAGCTGGGACTACAGGTGCCCGTCACCACGCCCGGCTAATTTTTTGTATTTTAGTTAGAGACAGGGTTTCACCTGTTAGCCAGGATGGTCTCGATCTCCTGACCACGTGATCCGCCTGCCTCGGCCTCCCAAAGTGCTGGGATTACAGGCGTGAGCCACTGCGCCTGGCTGGATACCCACCACCTCTTAAAGGGTGTTAACGATAAATTTGAAGAAAACAGTACTTGAAAGCCCCACCCTGGACATGAAGTGGCTTCCTGAGGGACTTACCTCTCCAGGGCATGTGCCTGGATGTGACTGTGGCCTTTTGAAGGCCATGCTTGAACTCAGTGGTACGACAGGGGCCCACTGGGGGCCATATCCCTGCACAGTCTCTTGAAATGTGAACGGCAGTGGCTGCCTGGTCTGAATGGGTAGAGGGCTGGCTCTGTGGGTCTCTGTTCCTTGATATTTCCTCAGCCTTAGTTGCCAAGGCCGTAGTTATTTAATTTGTCAAACACTGAATACTCTAAGAATTAGAATGGGCCGGGCGCAGTGGCTCAAGCCTGTAATCCCAACACTTTGGGAGGCTGAGGCGGGCAGATCACAAGGTCAGGAGATCAAGACCATCCTGGCTAACACAGTGAAACCCTGCCTCTACTAAAACAAACAAAAATTAGCCTGGCGTGGTTGCGGGTGCCTGTAGTCCCAGCTACTCAGGAGGCTGAGGCAGGAGAGTGGTGGGAACCCGGGAGGTGGAGCTTGCAGTGAGCCAGGATGGCACCACTGCACTCCAGCCTGGCGGCAGAGCGAGACTCCGTCTCAAAAAAAAAAAAAAAATAAATAAATAAGAGAATTAGAATAAATCAGTACAGAAGGCTTAGAACAGAAAGCAGCTACCCATTCCTTGCCCTAGCAAATCTGCTGGCCAGAGTCAGCCCCTTTTTCCTCTTTTAGCCATCCATGTCTTGGTCTCCTCTATTAGCCTTCCAGGTTCACTACTGTAAAACAAGCGCAGACCACAGTGGCTGAGAAAAGACAGGCGTTCATTTCCCTCTCCTGTGACTGCCAGGCTGCCCCGGGCTCATGTGGCAGCTCCGTGGTTTTGTGGCCCAGGCTCTTTCTTCTTTACTGTTCTGCCAGTGTGGACACAAGACTTCTCACATCTGAGATGGCCCCTCTGTGCCCCTACATGCACATCGCAGACAGCAAGAAGGGAAAAAGAGGAAAATGGTGGGTACACTCCACTTCTTTTAAGGACATGACCAGGAAGTTGCTCACCTACTTTCCCTCATAAGCTATTGGCCAAACCTGGTCACAGAACCACACCTGCTTGCAAGGGAGGCTGGGAAATGTAATCTTTAGTTGCAAGGTTTTATGTGTAACTAAAGCTTCTAGTACTCTAGAAAAGGAGGAAATCAGTATTGGAGGGACCATTAGCAGTTTCTGCCACGGTCCATTTTGGCCACCCAGATATCTGTATACACCTGTCTTGACCTGCATAAAACATCTGCTTTCCACAAGGGAGATAGGCCTGGGGGCCTAATCAGTCACTTCCTTTAGGACAAGTCTGGTATGTGTGGGTGATGTGTAGCCTTCTCTAATGGCCCCAGTGACCCAGGGCCTCTCAACCAAAGAGAAGCTGTCTGCATCCCCTTCCCCCAGCACACCCAAATTCAATGGTGGAATTTGAACAGGAAGCCACAATAAAAAACTCCCACTTGAGATGAGAAACACGAGGTAGTTACTTGTCTATAGCAGTCAACAAATCTGGCAGAGGAGCAATTGTAAAACTCCCTTCCCTGTTTTTTTGTGGGGTTTTCTTGTGTTTTTTTTTTTTTGTTTTTTGTTTTTTGTTTTTTTTTGTTTTTTTTTTTTGAGACGGAGCCTTGCTCTGTCGCCCAGGCAGGAGTGCAGTGGCGTGATCTCGGCTCACTGCAAGCTCCGCCTCCCAGGTTCACGCCATTCTCCTGCCTCAGCCTCCCGAGTAGCTGGGACTACAGGTGCCCGCCACCATGCCCGGCTTTTTTTTTTTTTGTATTTTTAGTAGAGACGGGGTTTCACCGTGTTAGCCAGGGTGATCTCCTGACCTCGTGATCCGCCCGCCTCGGCCTCCCAAAGTGCTGGGATTACAGGCGTGAGCCACTGCGCCGGGCCAAAACTCCATTCCCTGGTAAAGGAGTAAGTTCTTTGCTTGGGCCATCTGGCAGCCCTTGGTTCTGAGTGATCTGTGATTCTCAAAGCATCCTAAGCATCAGTATCACCTGGGAACTTGTTAGAAACGCAAATTATTGGGCCCCACCTCATCTGCTGATTCGGAAACTCTAGGGGTGAGGCTCAGCAGTCTGGCTTAAGTTCCCCAGATGATTCTGATGCACCTTGAGGTTTAAGAACCACTGCTCGGCCTAGCGCGGTGGCTCATGCCTGTAATCCCAGCACTTTGGGAGGCCCAGGCAGGCGGATCACCTGAGGTCGGGAGTTCGGGACCAGCCTGACCAACATGGATAAACCCTGTCTCTACTAAAAACACAAAATTAGCCGGGCGTGGTGGCGCATGCCTGTAATCCCAGCTACTAAGGAAGGCTGAGGCAGGCGAATCGCTTGAACCTGGGAAGCAGAGGTTGTGGTGAGCCAAGATCGCACCATTGTACTCCAGCCTGGGCAACAAGAGCGAAACTCCGTCTCAAAAAAAAGAAAAAAAAAGAACCACTGCTCTGGCTGGGCGCGGTGGCTCACGCCTGTAATCCCAGCACTTTGGGAGGCTGAGGTGGGTGGATCACTTGAGGTCAGGAGTTCAAGACCAGCCTGGCCAACATGGTGAAACATCGTCTCTACTAAAAATACAAAAATTAGGCCAGGCGTGGTGGCTCAGGCCTGTGATCTCAGCTACTTGGGAGGCTGACGCAGGAGAATTGCTTGAACCTGGGAGGTGGAGGTTTGCAGTGAGCTGAGACTGTGCCACTGCACTCCATCCTGGGCGACAGAGCTACACTCCGTCTCAAAAATAAATAAAAATGGAAATACAAAAATTAGCCAGAGGTGGCGGTGGGCACGTGTAATCCCAGCTACTCGGGAGGCTGAGGCAAGAGAATCTCTTGAACCAGGAGGCAGAGATTGTTGGGAGGCAGAGATTGCAATGAGCCAAGATTGTGCCACTGCACAAAGCCTGGGTGACAGAGCAAGACTCCGTCTCAACAACAACAACAACAACAAAACACTGCTCTGATACCTGGTCCTCCGTGATTTCTGGGAAGTGGAGCTTCCACGTTCATTATTCTCTGTGGCCTTATCTGAAACGGAACTGGAAAGAATGTGCTTTTATTTAGGGCTCCTTGGCTTTCACAAACCACCTCCTGCTGGTGTGGGTTTGGGGACTTGAGTGGAGCTGTAGGAGTCAAATAATCTCCAGCTTTTATCAGATTCAGCTGTGGTTTCTTTGGCAACACAGTTCTGTCAAAAAACTAGAAGCTTCTGCTCTCTTGGCTTCTAATCAGTTCTGCTGTGGTAATCACAGCCGAAGATCCAGCCTAGACACATCTTAATTCTTAGCCCTGAAGTGTTTGGTCTGTTATTTCCTGGCTTCTGGGCTTAGCCTCGCCCCCTCACCCCCCAATTTAATGTGCTTACCTGGAGCTTCCCTTGAAGCCACCTGAAACAGTAAGTTGGATGGGAAGGCAGGACTCTTAATTTGACTTTTGCCTTTGAGCTCTCTGTATTTGGCAGAGAACCTCTTCTGAGGGTCAGTAGTAGAACTCGGAAAGGTGGAGCAGAGATTCGATTATTAGAAAGGTTAGTACCACAGTCTTCCCTGCTGCTGAGGCAGACTCTTGAGATCCCCCAAGATGGGGATTCTTGTTGACTTGGATTGTTAGCTACAGGCTGGGTCTTCGTTTTCTTTCTTTCCTTTTTTTTTTTTTTTTTTTTTTTAAATAGAGACAGAATCTCGCTTTGTTGCCCAGGCTGGAATGCAGTGGGGCAGTGGTACAATCTTAGCTTACTGCTGTTTTGAACTCTTGGGCTCAAACAGTCCTCTTGCTTCAGCCTCCCAAGTAGCTAGGACTATAAGTGCAAACCACCATGCCCAGCTAACTTTTTTTTTTTTTTTTCAGATTTTGGAATTTTTGCATTATATCCTTAGTGGCTGAGCATCCCTAATTCGAAAATCCAGTATCTGAAGTGCATTTCTTTTGAGTGTCATGTTGTTGCTCAGGAAGTTTTGGATGTTGGAGCATTTTGCATTTCAGGTTTTCAGATTAGGGTGACTCCACCTGTTATCACTATTTTCAGTCCCTCTATAGGTTGGCTTTGCAGTGTTAACAAATGTACTTACATTTCTTCCATAAGCTATAGGCAATGTCTCCCGATGCCCCATTTTGTAAAATGAAGCCCTTTTTATCCTCTCCTCTCCACTTTCACTTCCCATCTTCTGGCAAAGACTAGTTGAAAAATAGTCCTCTGTGAATGTTGTGACCTCTGACCCTCCAGGAAAGAACTGGGTCTTGGATGAAGATTCACCCTCTGGGTCAGACAGGAAGGCGGAATACTGCCTTTGTGTCCTAATTGAAAGCTGCCTCATTGTGATGGGGAGAGTACTGCATGCACAGGGCATCTGCAGTAGCAGATCATGGTCTAGAGTAGCATTTCCCACACCATGTGCCTCAGAAGACTGGTCCAGCAAGATACCCTGCTGCAAACAAAAGGGTTCATGAATAACTAAACTCGGGAAACCCCGCATACTTTATCACTGCCTCTGCCTTTGGAGATTTACAATGCACACCAACTGGGAAGGCTCTGATACGTCCTGCAGCAAAGAGACTTATTTAGGCTATTGTTTCCCATTCATATTTGACCATGGTACTCCTTTTCATTTGATACTAATATGCCCATGAGATCACTATACTTTGCGAGTCACTGCTCTGGGGAAATGGTGGCCATGGTGAGGGTGCTTTGCATCTCAGGGAAGCCCCATGATGGAGAACCTAGGGGGTCAGAGGCAGTACTTGTATGTTCAGACCAGCATCCAGTGTGAGAAGAGTCTGTTTCTGGGGCTAGGGTCCACCATCACCCTGGGGCTTAACGATGAGAGGCCTACTCCCGAGAGGGATTTTTCCAGATGACCAGGCTTAGGAGGGGACTGTGGGCCGGGCTCCAGACCTTCTATACTGGCATCTTAGGGGCTTAAGAGCAGGAATTGAGGCAGAAGTGAGTATCCCAGCTGTGGCGCCCAGGCAGAGGAGAATCCACTATAATCAATGCTGAGCTCTAGAGCTGATTAAGTGCCACCAAAGGCTGGGTTAGGTGCTGAGCCTGTAGATGGTGGGGAGCAGATGGCTCTGGCTCTGAGGGTGGAGTCTGGAAACTGGGTGCACTGGCCTGTGAGGTGAAATTCTCCCTCTGCCCTGCCACAGGGATTTAGATATACAGGAGCTGGACAAGAGAGTTAATAAGGAACTAAAAATACATTTTTTGTCTTTTTTTGAGATGGAGTCTCACCCTGTCACCTGGGCTGGAGTGCCGTGGCTCGATCTCGGCTCACTGCAACCTCCGCCTCCCGGGTTCAAGCGATCCTTGTGCCTCAACCTCTGAGTAGCTGGGATTACAGGCATGCACTACCACGCCTGGCTAATTTTTGTAATTTTATTTATTTATTTAGGTATTTATTTATTTTTGAAATGGAGTTTCGCTCTTGTTGCCCAGGCTGGAGTGCAATAGCGCAATCTCGGCTCACTACAACCTCTGCCTCCTGGGTTCAAGTGATTCTCCTGCCTCAGCCTCCCGAGTAGCTGGGATTACAGGCATGCGCCACCACGCCCGGCTTATTTTGTATTTTTAGTAGAGACAGGGTTTCTCCATGTTGGTCAGGCTGGTCTCAAACTCCCAACCTCAGGTGATCCCCCTGCCTTGGCCTCCCGAAGTGCTGGGATTACGGGTGTGAACCACTGTGCCTGGCCTAATTTTTGTATTTTTAGTAGAGACAGGGTTTTGCCGTGTTGGCCAGGCTGGTCTTGAATCCCTGACCTCAGTGATCCACCCGCCGTGGCCTCCCAAAGTGTTGGGATTATAGGCATGAGCCACTGCGCCTGGCCTAAAAATACATTTACTGAGTGCCTACCGTGTGCTAGATGCTGGGGATGCAACCATGAAAACACAGCCAAGGTCTCAGGCCTCAAGGAGCTTACAGTCCAGTGGGAGATGAATTGTAAGAAGCTAACACACAGATGCATGTCACCCACTGCAGTATGAGTGCTCAAAGGATAAATGTAGGTCAGGTGGGGAGGGCAGGTAGGAGAGTACAAGATGAGAGGATTTGATCTCATCAGGGGAAGTTTCTCTGAGGCAGTGAAACTTGAGCCTCCTCCGTAAGGAATAGTGGACCAAGAAGTGAAGGACCACACACACATATCTAGCCGGGGGGAGCAGCATGTACAAAGGCCTGGGGGTGGGCTGAGGCTGGGGACAGGGCAGGGTCAGGCCACCCAGCGCCATGCAGGCTACTGCCAAGAGTTTGCTTTCACCGGCGAGTGAAGGGAAGACGTTGGAGGGCTTCCACCTGGGAGTATCCCCTGTTTTGGCCACTATATGGCCTGGGGGGCTGGGCCTGTGAGGTTCCAGATGTCAACTGAGTAGGACAGGAAGACACTTCAGGAATCTGAAGGGATTTGGGAAGTGACCAAGGTTTTCTCTTCCCATCTGTTGCTACTATCTTCCTGAAGTCTTGAGTTTCACAATTTTCATGCAGTTTCTTCTTGGTTGTGCAACTCTGACAGTTTCTAACTTTGGGTTTGGCATCTCGGCCAGAGTCATTTCCTTCCTGGAGCTGGGCTCTCATTGAGTGGAAAATTTGGGGCTGCTATGTAAAATGAAACAGAAGAGAATGAACCCTTCCTCTCCGGAAGGGGCCGGGCTGTGCCAGGTCCAGACAGGGCTTGTGTGTCTGCTCTCTTGGAAGGCTGCCCCGCCTCCGCCCCTTTCCAGCTGCTAGGGCACAACAGAACATGCCTACATCCAGACCCTGCCCACTGCAGACTTGCCACTGGAGGTGACACTGTTTTGGGCCAAAACCACAGGCCAGGGGTCAGAGCACCTGGGTTCTAGTAATAGCTTGTATTTAGCACCTGATATGTGCCAGGTAAGCATCTTTTCTCACAACTCTTATTATCCCTATTTTATAGAAGAGGAAACTGAGGCTCAGAGATTAAGTAATTTCCCAAGGCCACATAGCCCATAGTGATGAGGCCAACATGGGAATTCAGGTCTGCCTGACCTTACCCCCCCTTCTTGGTAGGTTACTGGATTGCATCATCACTTGCCCCATCTGGAAAATGGGTAAAGACATTGCCCTATCTACTTTTCTTGTAGACTGGGAAGGTTCAAAGCATACGAGATGGTGAGGTTTTCTTTTTTTCTTTTTTTTTTTTTTTGTGAGACAGAGTCTCACTCTGTTGTCCAGGCTGAAGTGCAGTGGCATGAGCTTGGCTCACCGCAACCTCTGCCTCGTGGACTCAAGCAATTATCCTGCCTCAGCCTCCCGAGTAGCTGGGACTACTGGCGCCCACCACCACGCCCAGCTACAGGTTTTCTTAAAGTTAATTGCTGAGTGGCTAAGGACAGGTCACTTGACCTTTTCCTTCCATGCATTCGTTATTCCATTGGAGAAAAGCAAGGCTTTAATCACCGTTGGTCTCGAGAGTGGTGTTAGAATGAACAGAGTGTGGAATGCCTCTAAGCCAGTCCCCAGTGTTTCAGAGACGAAGGGTAAGAGCTAGGGTGCAGTGAACCATCCTTTATTGAACTCCTGCTAGATGCTTAGCTCTTACAACTAGTCTCCTCCAGTTGCAAGTTTTGGACACATACTCAGATGACGCATTAGCCAGGATAGGCTCGGTTATGCTGCAGTATCAGATAAACCTTGAAATCTAGTTCCTCAATGCAACAAATATTGATTTCCCACTCACCTGAAGTCCAGTAAGGGTCATGCAGCCTCCTGCATTCTTGTAGCCAGCTATGTCATCTAGAACATGTGGCTTCCAAAGTCACTGTGGCTGGGGAAGAGAGGGATGGAAGAGGCTCACTAGCTGTTAAGTGCTTTGTCCAGGAAGTGATAGATAGCATCTTCACTTAAAATCCACTGGCTAGGCCGAGCGCGGTGGCTCACGCCTGTAATCCCAGCACTTTGGGAGGCCGAGGTCGGCGGATCACAAGGTCAGGAGATTGAGACCATCCTGGCTAACATGGTGATACCCCGTCTCTACTAAAAATAAAAAAAAATTAGCCGGGCGTGGTGGCGGGTGCCTGTAGTCCCAGCTACTCAAGAGGCTGAGGCAGGAGAATTGCTTGAACCCGGGAGGCGGAGCTTGCAGTGAGCCGAGATCGCGCCACTGCACTCCAGCCTGGGCAACAGAGCGAGAATCTGTCTCAAAAAAAAAAAAAAAAAAAAAATCCACTGGCTAGAACCAGTCATGACGCCCAGCCTAATTGCTAAGGAGGCAGGAGTATGAGACAGAGCAGATGGTTATTTGGTAAGTACTCTCTCAGCTACAGGTTACCTCAGTTCCAGGGCGCTTACAGTAAGGTTCTGCCTAACTGTGGCCTACAAGGCCCTGCATGGTCTACCTTTGCCCGGCTCTTCAACCTCACCTCTACCACTTTCCCCCTCAGTCATTCCCCTCAGCCACTACGGCCATCCTTCACTTGCGGGGATATGCCAAGTGTTTGCTGCCTAAGGACCTTTGCACACGTGTTCCCTCTCCTTGGAATGCTGTCTCTCCCCAGCTTCCCTACATTCTTCCATGCTAGTCCTTTTCATCCTCTGGGTGTCTGCATATGTGGCCCCTTCTCATGGCAGCTTTTCCTGGCCAGCCTATGGAAGTAGGTCCATCAGGCACCCCTCCCTCGAGTTTGTTTTCAGCATAGAGCTCCTCCCAGTTTATAATTAGATGTCTTTTATTTAACTAGCTTAATGTCAGTATTATGGCAGTTTTGATAAAGGATTCCCTATTCCCTAACACAAAATGAATGAATGAATGAATGAGAAAGAATGAGTCATTTCAGCAGCAGGTGGAGTACAAGTTCACTGGAGAACCAGGGATCGCACAATTAGGAAGGCAGGCTGTGCTCTCAGGTTTGCCTCATTTCAGGTCTAGCTTGAGTTGGGAGTTTGTGTGTGTGTGTGTGTCTGTTGTGTGTTGTGTGTGACTGTGTATGGCCTGGAGGGCCAAACCCAGGGATTAGGAGGGAAAGGAAAAGAGAGGGCGCGGAAAGCTGTGTTTGTCCCTGATAGAGCCAGCTGGCACGAGGGTGCTTTAGTTACAGCTGAATCACTTTTGTTTGTTCTGGAAGGGATCTATTCGGGCCACATGAGTCAGCTTAAGAACAAATTACTGTGTAGTTTGACGGGCGTGAAGGGTTGGGGGGAGTTTCCAGAGTGTGCTCACCCAGGAAAGACCTTGTTGCCAGCTCTGAGTCCCCTCTGCTCCAACAGCTCCTGGATTTGCCACCGTGTGAAATGTTCTCACGCAGCTAGTGTGACGGCCCAGGCCCCGTCAGCCAAAGGCCCAGCACCCATAAACATCCTTTAATCCTTTCTCCCGAAGGAAGTGGGGCATAAACAAGCACATAATAAATAAATCTGCATTCTAGGCTTCGCTTTCTTCAGATATAAGACAACTACCTTATACTTGGTAGCAATTATCCCCCAGAGCTGTTACCTGAATTAAATAGGCCACAGATATGGGAAAGAACTTAGGAAAAAAAGCCTGACCTAGAGTTAGAGTGGTCATTATAATAACAGTAGTAGGAGGCCAAGGCGGATGGATCACCTGAGGTCAGGAGTTCGAGACCAGCCTGGCCAATATGGCAAAACCCCGTCTCTACTAAAAATACAAAAATTAGCCAGGCTTGATGGTGTGTGCCTGTAATCCCAGCTACTCGGGAGGGTGAGGTAGGACAATCGCTTGAACCCAGGAGGCAGAAGTTGTAATGAGCAGAGATCGTGCCACTGTACTCCAGCCTGGGCAACAGAGCGAGACTACAGCAAATGATGGTAGTTTAGATCTGCTGGGTGTTAATTTTTTTATCCTCACGGCTGGTCTCGGGGTCGGGGGTCCACTTCCACATCTCATTTTTCGGATGAGGAAGCCAAGGCTTAGGAGGGTCCCCCTGCTGGTGAGCCTGACTGCAGGACACACTCCAGACTGCTGGGAGTTCATTTGCCTTCCGTGGCATCAGTGATTCATGCTCATTAGGAAGAGCACAGGCATTCCGAAAACAAATCAGAGAGAAAAAGAAATCATGCCTGGCAACCAGCTCTGGTGAACCATGACAGGGGCACAGAGAAGCGCTTCTGCCCCTCCCCCATTTCCTCCTTGTATCTGGGACTCAGCCCTAATCACTGTGGGTTCTCAGCCTCAGCAAGGCAGCTTTCAAAGATATCCAGATTCCAGGCTGGGTGCAATGGCTCACACCTGTAATCCCAGAACTTTGGGAGGCCAAGGCAGGTAGATTGCTTGAGCCCAGGAGTTTGAGATCAGCTTGCGCAATATGGCAAAACCCTGTCTCTACCAAAAAAAACAAAAACAAAAACAAAATTAGCGTGGCGTGGTGGCGTGCTCCTGTAGTCTCAGCTACTTGGGAGGCTGAGGTGGGAGGATTGCTTGAACTTGGGAGGTAGAGGCTGCAGTGAGCTATGGTTGCACCAGTGCACTCTAGCCTGGGTCACAGAGCAAGACTCTGCCTCAAAAACAAAAACAAAAAATCCAGACTCTGTCTGAGAACCGCCATGTCAACCTTCTGGTGCCTGTGGCCACCTAAGCTATAGATTAGCTGTTCCTTCCGTCACCTGCATCCCCTTCCCATCCCTGGGGGTCCCAGCAGGGAGAACCCTGGGCTGCCCACCTCCAGTGTGTGACTGAAGCTGGCTGCCAATGGCGTGGGCACAGGCCCCCACCTCCCCTGCTGCTGGGCTCCTATGTTACTTTGCTCTCATGGCCACTGTACCTCTCGGGACTGTGCACCAAGTTGCTGCCCACGTAGAATCGGTTTCCATTAGAGTGTTTAAAATGTTAAAAATAGCCTTCCACCCTAAATGCTTCCTTCGGAGGCCCGAGTTGGGAATCAGAGGTTCTTTTCTATCTGCACCTTTCTGGCAGAACTGAAGGAGGGTGGCTGTTTGCACAGTGTTGCGGGCCCTTGCCCTGGGCCAGCCACTTCACATTTGTCATCATGGAGCCCTGGGACGGCCCTGGGAGGTGTGGGGTTATTATTCTGACTCCACAGGAGAGGCGCATGAAGCTCAGAGGGTTAGGAGGTCTATGCCTGGACGTGAAGCTGGAATCGCAGAGCTTGGGTCTGGTTCAAGCCAGAGCCGACGCTTCCCCACGCTTACTCTTGTGATCCTAGTTCTACTCTTTGATCACAGTCTGTGTTTTTGGATCTCATGATCCTGCAGAATCAACTTTATGTGTGGAATTCTCTTGAGAATTTAATCCTGGGAGGAAAGAGTGCTGTCTTGGAAGCCTGAGGCTGCCCCTGTCTATCTGTGATAAGAAGTCCCTGAGCAGCTCACTCCTGAGCCTTGGCCTTGGCAGACAGGAAGCTCAGTGCGAGAGTTAAAGCTTGTCACAGCCCTTTCTTGTAGGCATTTGGCCTCCTTTGCCTCATCCTGCCTTTGGTATTCTATTTTTATTTCACTAGCTCTCTGGTGTGCCAGCCTGAATGAGTGGGCGTTGCGTCTTTCTAGCTAGCAGGGAGCAGGTTTGGAGGGATGAGGACAGAGGCCATTTTCTCCATCTTCATGTTTGGACAGTGGGACAGGCATGCATGGGCCTGCCCATCCACCCAGCTCAGACCATGCCGGCAGCTCCAGGGTGGAGATGAGGGAGGTTCATGTTTATACGCACCATTTATTGCTTGAATTTTAAAGACATCTAAAAACTCAAAGCTTGCGAAGATGGGGGTTTCACAGGAAACCAAAACTTCTTGTTGGGGCTGACGTGGGGCTCTGTTGGCTTACATCCGTGGCTGGCGTGACCTGGTGCCTCTTGTGTGGGAGGGTGGATGTTAGTCCCAAGTGTACTGACAGGTCTGGTCACAGGTAGCCCTGCCGACACCGCCCCTCCCCATCTGTTCCTCACTCCTGCTCACTTCCAAGTGCCCTGTGGTGCCAGGTGGGGCCACCACATGTCACTGCAGAAGGAACAAGAAAAAGAAAGAGAAAAGCTGGACTCTCTTTAGGATGAAAACATAATGACATTTTTTATCTTCCCCACGGGTGGAGCCCACAGAGGTCGGCCACAAATGGGTTGGTGGCCTTGATGTTCCTGCCAAATGTGTTTTGACAGAGAGGCAAAGATTTGTGCTGAACAAAACATCCTGAATAGGACACTGGACTGGGAGCAGTGGCTCAGGCCTGTAATCCCAGCGCTTTGGGAGGACAAGGTGGGAGGATCACTGGAGCCTAGGAGTTTGAGACCAGGCTGGGCAACATAGTGAGATGCTGTCTCTACACAAAATTAAAAATTAGCTGGGCGTGGTGTTGCCTGTAATCCCAGCGGCATGGGAGGCTAAGTGAGGAGGATAGCTTGAGCTCAGGAGTTTGAGGCTGCAGTGAGCTGTGATCACACCACTGCATAGCCTGGGTGACAGAGCAACACCCTGTCTCAAAAAAAAAAAAGGAACAGGACACTGAAGTTAAGTAAGGCTGTAAGTATCACCCTCATCCCCCTTTTACTGATGAGAACAATGAGGCTCAGCCAGGCAGGCCTCCAACAAGGAGAAGGTGCCTCATTTGCTGGGGTCATGGGCGGTTCTGGGTGTAGGTGAGACCTTTAGGGAGCATTTTATACTGTTGCGGGCCTGGCCTCTGCAGGAGGTCACTGTTGGGAAGTGACTTCAGCGAGCCCAGCCAGCCCTGAGCCAGGGGAGCCACTGCTGCCCTTTTGACACAGATGTCACAAGGATGACAAGCCTTTCCAGGAGCATAAGCCCCACTTGAGGCAGTTTGAGGAGGGAGGGTGGAGGGAGAGAGGCAGTCTCTCCCTGCCAGAGAGGGGAGGCTGGGAAAGATGAGGACTGGGAGTGGCAGGGGGGAGCCTTCCAAGGGAGCACAGGCAGAGCTTTCACTTCTGTGCACCCTGGGAGTGACAGCTCTGTTCCAGACCCGCGCTTGAATCAGCACTCACCCCGGCATTGTTCATTGTCATTCTGTACAAGGGACTGGTTTTCTGTTGTTGTTGTTTTTTGAGACAGAGTCTTGCTCTATTGCCTAGGCTGGAGTGCAGTGGCACAATCTTAGCACACTGCAGCCTCTGCCTCCCAGGTTCAAGCGATTCTCCTGCTTCAGCCTCCTGAGTAGCTGGGACTACAGGTGTGCACCACCACGCCTGGCTAATTTTTGTATTTTTAGTAGAGATGGGGTTTTGCCATGTTGGCCAGGCTGGTCCAGAACTCCTGACCACAGGTGATCTACCCGCCTTGGCCTCCCAAAGTGCTGGGATTATAGGCGTGAACCACTATGCCCGGCCTAGGGACTGTTTATTCTCCTCCTGGGCCTGTGGAAGGCAGTGGGATGCCATGAGGCAGACAGTGATCCTGTGATTCCTGCAGGCAAGGCCCTTGTTGGAAAGAAACTGGCTTCTAGACTCTGAGTTTCAGCCACAAAGGCCTTGGCCTGATGGCAATCAGGATGGGGGGGCGTGGCCTATCGAACCACTGAAGTGCCCGTGGAGCCCAGGTGGGGAGAGAAGTGCATGTTCTCTGGGTGCCCTTACGTCAGTGGTTCTGGGAGGAGACCCCGCCTTCCTGCCTCAGTGCTGCCTGCCTCCCTGTTTCCCTTGGGAAGGTCTTGTTCCCCACTCAGCCTCAGCTTCCTGACTTGAGATCTCCAGGGTTGTGGGGAGGGTGCTTGAATTGAACGTATCAATACACAACGTGGACATTCGTTGGTGAAAAACAGAAGTGAGGTGGATCTGAATCTCATGAAGGGCTGATTCATCGTCTGCTCACTGGAGCCAGAGGGGTCCCCAGGGCAAACGCTACTCACACTAGCTTGGAAGACTCAGTTCTCGTCATTACTTTAGCTAGCTTGCTAACTGATTTTTTTTAAAAGAAGTATACTTTACTGTGTAAATAATGCATAATGATTTTGTTGACAAATTCTATGATATGAATAAATCACAAAGAAAAAAACCCCACAATATAAAACAGGCCAGGCGTGGTGGCTCACGTCTGTAATCCCAGCACTTTGGGAGGCCGAGGCAGGTTGATCACTTGAGGTCAGGCGTTCAAGACCAGCCTGGCCAACATGGTGAAACCCCATCTCTACTAAAAATACAGAAAAAAAAATTAGCTGGATGTGGTGTTGCACACCTGTAATCCCAGCTACTCAGGAGGCTGAGGC
The DNA here is from genome assembly GCF_029281585.2 of Gorilla gorilla gorilla. Lineage (NCBI taxonomy): Eukaryota > Metazoa > Chordata > Mammalia > Primates > Hominidae > Gorilla > Gorilla gorilla. The sequence goes on from NC_086017.1 coordinate 20,027,227, forward strand.
AGGAGAATCGCTTGAATCCAGGAGGCAGAGGTTGCAGTGAGCCGAGATTCCGCCACTGTACTCCAGCCTGGGCAACAGAGTAAGACTCTGTCTCAAAAAAAAGAAAAAGAAAAAGAAAACTAAAAGACTCTCATCCTACTCTTCTTATCCTCAATATGAGGACTATTTAAGAGATAACCAATATTTTAAGACTACAACCACCACAGAAATAAAGGTCCCATATTTTGAGCTAAGTAGTGTCTCCATTAGTCTTCATAAAAGTTGTCCAAAGGAGGGCCGGGCATGGTGGCTCACGCCTGTAATCCCAGCACTTTGGGAGGCTGAGGAGGGCGGATCATGAGGTCAGGAGATCGAGACCATCCTGGCTAACACGCTGAAACCCTGTCTCTACTAAAAATACAAAAAATTAGCCGGGTGTGGTGGCGGGCGCCTGTAGTCCCAGCTACTCGGGAGGCTGAGGCAGAAGAATGGCGTGAACCTGGGAGGCGGAGCTTGTAGTGAGCCAAGATTGTGCCACTGCACTCTAGCCTGGGCGACAGAGTGAGACTCCGTCTCAAAAAAAAAAAAAAAAAAAATTGTATTTAAAATGTCAGTGACAGTAAAGAAAACACAAGGAAGAAGCCACTTAGGCCGGGCGCGGTGGCTCACGCCTGTAATCCCAGCACTTTGGGAGGCTGAGGAGGGCGGATCATGACATCAGGAGATCGAGACCATCCTGGCTAACACGGTGAAACCCTGTCTCTACTAAAAATAGAAAAAATTAGCCGGGCGTGCTGGTGGGTGCCTGTAGTCCCAGCTACATGGGAGGCTGAGGCAGGAGAACGGCGTGAGCCCGAGAGTCGGAGCTTGCAGTGAGCCGAGATCACACCACTGCACTCCAGCCTGGGCGACAGAGCGAGACTCCGTCTCAGAAAACAAAACAAAACGAAACAAAACAAAACAAAAATTTATTTAAAATGTCAGTGACTGTAAAGAAAACACAAGGACGAAGCCACTCATCACCCCCCGACATTCAGCCTTGTTGTTATTTTTGTGCATTCCCGATGTCTCCCCAACTCCTCCCACCCTGGGGAAGTCAGTGATCACCCCTTTGTTCCTGTTTGTCTGGGGATTGGGGCGTCTGCCCCTGGGGGAATTGGGGCTGGTGGTGGCAGTGATGGCAGTGGTGTTTCAATAGTTCTGCCCTAGCTAGGTGGGAGACAGTGAAACCAGTCCCAGGTTTGACTGTTGTTGGCTGTTTTACTTGACACAAGTCATTTCACTTATCTGAGCCTCAATATGCTCAAAAATAAAATGCAGATAAACCTATGAACTACCAGAGATTGCTGTGAAAATTAAATAAATATGCATCGTGCCATACCAGTGTGGTGCTATGCAAATTTAGGTCCTATTATTTTAGGTCAAAAGCTTGGGTTTGAAAAGCGAGGTCCCAGGGTAACAACTGGTTTTGTTTAGAGAGGCACAGTTCACCAGTTCAAAGAAATGTTGCTGGAGATGTTTTGTCCCAGCCCTACCTGGGACGTCTGTTGTGACATCCCCTGTGTCATGCTTTATGTCATGCTCTGTGTGACATCAAGCGAGTCAGTAGCCTTTCCTGGGACTTCAGTGCCCCAGTGTTTGTCATTCTCAAACATGAGCCTATCCCAAACCACCAGAGAATGAGGGACTTGAATGCAGGGCTATAGAATCGGGTTTTATCTGGGAGGCACTGGGGAGACAGAAAGATTCCGGCTAAGGAGTGTGGACATTATCTAGGCAATGGGGAGCCCCATAAAGGCTTCAAGCAGGGAAGTGACGAGGCCAGATGTATACTTTGGTAAGAGGTAGCCTGGCAAGGGTGTGGAGGCTGCCTGAGCTGGCGGCAGGGCCCAGCCAGAAGGGATAAGATCAGGGCCCAGTGGAGGAGGGGAGAGGAAGCTGTTTCACAGAGCAGCTCTGAGAAGCTGGCTGGAAGCTGAGGTTGACACACCCTCGAAGCACCTTTGGGGTTTCCCAAGTTGATGTAAAAAGGAAATGATTACCCTCGAGAAGTCAGGGGAGTTCTTCGGCCAGTCCTGCGTGCCTTTGGCATGTGATCTTAGCAAGTCATTTAACCTGCGCAGGCCTCAGTTTCCTCATCTCTGAACAGGGATGAGAAGCAGAGATGTTGTGAGGATTCATGTCTGTGCAGCTGGGCCTGGGCCCGGTACAGCCCGTCCTCAGTGGCCATGGCTGCTGTTTTAGGATTCCCATCCATCAGGTGGGAAGGATGCGTGTGTCTCCACTGTGTGAAAGGGAGGTTGTAGGACAGCCAGAACTTTGATCCCTAGGGGCTGGAGTGGGAGCTTAGAGGGATGGTGTCTTTGACCCGCTCACGTGTTCAGGGAAACGTGCAGTCTACAGCGCCCGTCCCCATCTCTACTCTCTTTTCCCACATAACACCCCAGCGGGAGGCAAACGGACGCCATTATCACCTCCGTTTTATAGGTGAGGGAAGGGAGACCGAGAGGAGGAAGGTGACTTGTTGGAGGTCACACAGCTGGTTGGGTGGAAGCAGGTGTATGTGACTTAGCACGTCAGAGCTCCACCTTCACCAGGACTGCCATGTTCAGCCACTGCTCTTTTTTTTTTTTTTTTTTTTTTTTGAGACAGAGTCTTGCTCTGTCGCTCAGGCTGGAGTGTAGTGGTGCGATCTTGGCTCACTGCAAGCTCCGCCTCCCCGGTTCAAGTGATTCTCCTGCCTCAGCCTCCCAAGTAGCTGAGACTACAGCCGTGTGCCACCATGCCCGACTAATTTTTGTATTTTTAGTAGAGATGGGGTTTCACCATGTTGGCCAGGCTGGTCTCGAACTCCTGACCTCAGGCAGTCCACCCACCTCGGCCTCCCAAAGTGCTGGGATTACAGGTGTGAGCCACTGCGCCTGGTCTACCGCATTTTACAGATGGAGAGGCCGAGGCCAGAAAGGGAAAGACCCTCCCGCCCTGCAACACCATGCATTTGGGGCAGAGCCAGAATTAGAACCCAGGTCTCTGACTTCGAGACCCAGTCTCTCAGTGGCTACCCCACTTCATGGAATAGTAATAACTTTCTTTCCACCTTGTTTTCAGGGAAACCGGCTCCTGAAATCAGGTGTCCCATTCCAGCCTTCCCTGACTCTGTGAAGCCAGAAAAGCCTTTGGCAGCTTCTGTAAGGAAGGCTGAGGATGAACAGGAAGAGGGACAGCCTGTGAGGATGGCCACCTTTCCAGGCCCAGGTATTTTAAATTTAACTTTTTTACTTAAAGCACTTTTATTTAAGGAAATGAAGATATATCTATAAGGACATTCAGCTTAGCATATAAGAGCAAAAAATTGAGGCTGAGCATGGTGGCTCATGCCTATAATCCCAGCTCTGTGAGGCTGAGGCGGGAGGATGGCTTGAGCCCAGGAGTTTGAGACCAGCCTAGGCAACCTGGTGAGACCTTTTCTCTACAAAAAATTTTAAAAAAATTATCCAGGCATGGTGGCATGCACCTGGTAGTCCCAGCTATTCAGGAGGCTGAGGTAGGGGGATTGCTCGAGCCCAGGAGTGCAAGGCTGTGGTGAGCTATGATCACACCACTGCACTCCAGCCTGGGTGACAGAGCGAGACTCTTCCTAAAGAAAGCAAAAAATCTGGCAACAACAATGGGGGATAATAAAATTAATGTCAGACAGTCACAACAAAGTACTATCAACAATGATGTAGACGTGCATATGTACATGGAAACATACTGACAATATAGGGAGGTAGAAAAGTAGAAAAAATCAGGTAACAAAATGTATATAACATCTGTTACCATTTTTGTGAGCAGAAAAGAAATAGCTCGGTAATTGGAGGCTTTCTAGTGCCAGACACTATTCCAAGTACTGTACTTCAAAGATATTGACTCATTTAATCTTCAACTAACTATGAATTAGGTATGGTGATTATGCCCATTTCATGGATGAGAAAACTAAAGCACAGCGAGGTTAACCAACCTGGCTGAGGTCATGTACTGCCGGGTCCCTGTTTTCACCAGTGGTCTCCCGAGTCCCCAGCACAGGTTGGCCCTGCGTGCAGGCTCTGGACCGGATGTCTGAGCATTTCTCTGTCCATTCTCCATAGGCCCCGGCCCTCGCAGCCATGCAGTGGGGAATTGAGGGGTGCTTCCTGCCCACCACTTTCCTCCCCTCCATCAGTCACAGTCTGCTGAAGCCCGGAGAGGGAGAGCAGCTTGCTTAAGGTCACACAAATAGGAAGTAATGTCTGAGCTGTGTGATTTGAACACGCACATCCCTAAGCATCGTACTCACTGCTATCCCAAATCCTTTCCGACCACTTCAGATTTGTCTCCGTCACCTGTGCCCAGGCAAGGGCTCAGGGACAGTTTCCAAATGACAGAATGGCTCAGCCAGCAGATGACCTCCCTAGGGGAGCTGCTGCTCAGCCCAATCTCCATTCTCACCGCCTCACCCCTGGAGCCCTGCCTCACCTCCTGTCTCCTGCGGCCTCCTGAGTGGTGAGCCAGAGACCCCAAATCCACGTAATCTCAGTTCACTGTTGCCGTTTCTGAAGCCGGGGCAGCATCAGCTGAAAGGAACATGTTTTGTGGGCTTTTGTATTAGACAGACTCATATTTGAATCCTAGTGCTGCTGTTTTGTAGAATGACTTAGCCTTTGTACCTCAGTTTACTCATTTGTAAAATGAGGAGAATAATAGACCCTATTTCATCATGTTGTGGTAAGAAATCCTGCACCTGAGTGTTGCACCATGGAAGTGCTCATTAAATGTTATCTGATATTAGGAACATTCCAGACACTCCAGATAGGTTGAATCTAGAAAGTTAATTCTAGGCCAAGGAGTCTGGATTATTTCCTGTAGCTAAATATATATATTTTTAAGTGCAGACTTTTGATCAGCAATGAAAGATAAGGGGAAATGGTCCTGACCAAAGGGAAAATTAAAACAAAATAGGGAAATTGTAGGGGCGTGCTGGTCAGGATGGAAGAGGTAATAGGCATAGCAGTTCCTTCTGGTATTCTTTATCTAGGTTACTGTAAAGATAAACAAACATCACAGCCAGCCAGGTGCGGTGGCTCACGCCTGTAATTCCAGCACTTTGGAAGGCTGAGACGGGTGGATCACGAGGTCAGGAGATCAAGACCATCCTGGCTAACACGGTGAAACCCTGTCTCTATTAAAAATACAAAAAATTGGCCGGGCGTGGTGGCGGGTGCATGTAGTCCCAGCTACGCGGGAGGCTGAGGCAGGAGAATCACTGAAACCCAGGAGGCGGAGGTTGCAGTGAGCTGAGATCGTGCCACTGCATTCCAGCCTGGGTGACAGAGTGAGACTCTGTCTCAAAATAAAAATAAAAGTAAAATAAACGTCACATGTCTCTGTCAGCCTTTGCTGTTTACTTTCTTTCCTTTTTTTTTTTTTTTTTGAGATAGGCCTTGCTCTGTTGCCCAGGCTAGGTGACAGTGGCACAGTCATAGCTCACTGCAGCCTCAACTTCCCTGGCTGAAGCAATCCTCCCACTCAGCCTCTCAAGTAGCTGGGACTACAGGTGTACATCACTACGGCCGGCTAATTTTTTATTTTTGTAAAGACGGGGGTCTCATTATGTTGCCCAGGCTGGTCTCGAACTCCTGGGATCAAGCGATTCTCCCACCTTGGCCTCCCAAAGTGTTGGGATTACAGGCATGAGCCACTGCACAGAGCCCTATTTACTTACTTTCTTTTTTTGGCGGTGGGATGGAATCTCTGTCACCCAGGCTAGAGTGCAGTGGCACAATCTCGGCTCATTGCAACCTTTGCCTCCTGGGTTCAAGCGATCCTGCTGCCTCAGCCTCCTGAGTAGCTGGGACTATAGGCACGCACCACCATGTCTGACTGATTTTTGTATTTTTTGTAAAGATGGGGTTTCGCTGTGTTGCGCAGGCTGGTCTTGAACTCCTGGGCTCAAGCAATCCACCCGCCTTGGCCTCCCAAAGTGCTGGGATTACAGGCGTGAGCCACTGCACCCAGCCCCTATTTGCTTTCTTGATGGCACTTGGAGCAAATGTGCCCAGGCAGGTCAAGATGATAACTACAATTTGCAGGCAGAGACAGGAAGTTGATTGTCTATCTTTGCCTAAATTGAAAATAAGAAATCATTCATTTCATCAAACCACCCAAAGCTTGTCTTCTTTTGGGAAAACCCCAAGGTTCCACTGAGCCCCAGATTTCAAACTCATCAATTATCTTGAAGGATTTTGGTAGGAGTGAAGGATACTGAGCCCACATCTTGATCCCTGTGATACCCTGGCTCCCCCTTGCAGTAGGTGGGAAGGAAGTGGGAAGAGACATGGAGGAGGAAAATATGTTTGTTTGTTTTGTTTTTTTGAGACAGAGTCTCGCTCTATCACTAGGCTGGAGTGCAGTGGCGTGATCTCGGCTCACTGCAGCCTCTGCCTCCTGGGTTCAAATGATCCTCCTGCCTCAGCCTTCCGAGTAGCTGGCACTACAGGTGCGCGCCACCACGCCCAGCTAATTTTTTGTATTTTTAGTAGAGATGGGGTTTCACCATGTTGACCAGGATGGTCTTGATCTCTTGACCACCTGCCTCGGCCTCTCAAAGTGCTGGGATTACAGGCATGAGCCACCGCGCCTGGCTGAGGAGGAAAATATGTGAGCAGACGAGCCATGGATAGGCTATGAGCACCTCAGCAAAGCAGTCTCGAAGCTAGAATTCAGAAGGAAGGGTTTTGAGCAGCTGAAATAACTGTCACAAAGCCTTAGCTGTAGGAGAGGCCACTGGGCTATCAGTCAGAATCTGTTTACTTACTCTCCACATAGTTTCACCAGCCTTGGTAAAATACCAAGTACTGCATGTGTCACAGCCTGACCTTTGTGCTCTATAAACATCAGCTCTTTTTACCTGGACAAGGAACAGACCATTATTGCTCTTTTTACATTTGAGAAAGCTCAGATCAGTGAGGCACAGCTCATCTGAGGTCAGATCTTGAGTAGTGCTGGAGCCAGCGCTTGAGCCGAATTCTGTTTGATACTAATAAAGGAGATGGGGCAGCTGGGGGTAGACCCGCTGCCAGCATCAGGGCAGGACATAGAAGACCCCATGTCAGATACAGTGCCGCTGCTTCTGCAATTCTTGCACCTGCAAAGACACAGCTCGGCAGGACCAGAGGTGGTGCATTTTGCTTGAGAAAGCAGGCATATTAGCCTCAGTAGAATAGCAACAAAAAGGCCAAGGCAGTCGGATCACCTCAGGTCAGGAGTTCGAGACCAGCCTGGTCAACATGGTGAAACCTCATCTCTACTAAAAATATAAAAATTAGCTGGGCATGGTCTCAGGCGCCTGTAATCCCAGCTACTTGGGAGGCTGAGGTAGGAGAATTGCTTGAACCTGGGAGGCGGAGGTTGCAGTGAGCCGAGATCACGCCACTGCACTCCAGCTTGGGTGACAGAGAAAGACTCTGTTTCAAAAACAAAAACAAACAAAACAGAACAAAAAAGAAAAGCAAGAAAAAGAAAGCTTCTGGAAGCATTTCCATAGGAAATGGTTTGTTTTGTAGCTAAGTCCTGGCACTTGATCTGACCTCTGATTAGCTGTGCCTCACTCTTGGAAACAAGATTATGTAGAAGCCCCAAGCCCCATCCATCACTATCACCCAACAAGTATCCCATCTTGTTCATCTACTCTCCTGCCCCGTCTCCCTCCCCTCCCTTAGCCATTATTTTAAAACATTTTTATATGAAAAAATTACAAACATACAAAAGCCAAGAGCATAATGACCCTCCATGTCCCCATCAGCTGGCTTCAGTAATGATCCACCCATGGCCAACTTCTGATTAGTTTGTATGGAATCCAGGGAGATTTTCATATGCTTGATAGCAGGATAATTCCTTCTCATTCTCCTCTCTCTGCCCTTGGACATACAGTGGGGGCCTTTAAAGATTATGGTTGTGAGTTTCTCCTACCACAGATAACTACCCTAGACACAAGGAGCCAATCCGATTAGACCCCAGAGGAGGGGAGGGCTGGGTAGGGAGAGATGGAGAGTAATGGCTGGTGGGTCCTGTCTGATTTTCCAGACCAGAGTCCATTCCTTTTCCCCAAGACCACAGGGATAAATAAACCCAACTAATAGCCCTCATGTGTCGCAGGAGCAGGCCTCAGGGATTCCCCCAAACTGAGAGGCCTGGGGGAGCCTCCTGAGCAAACCCCAGGCATTAAGTCAGATAGGAAACTCGTGACTTGTGTGAGGCAAGCTCTGACCTCAGACTTACTGGGCACAGAAGGACCCTGTGTGCAGAGAGAGCCCTGCCCTGTGCCCAGGCCTGGCAGCAGGATGGAACTCAAGTCAGTCTGGAGCAGCGGTTCCCAGTGTGGGGCCCACACCTGCAGTGGTACACGGAACCTGGGTGTTAGCACAAATATAGATCATGTGTAGAAGAACTAGGGACTTCATGGATATTACTGTTTAACACAAGGCTGAATACATAACACTGGAATTAAAGTTGGTTGAAAGAAAACCGTCAGGTGACTCATAGTGAGATGGCACAGACATGGCCAAAAACTTGGAGACCGGATGAACATAACTGCAGTCTGAGGGATGCGGGCCAAGGGTACTGAGCTGAGGCCAAGAGAAGGCAGGGCAAGGGTGGAAGTGGCCATCATGGAGCAGCCTTTCTGCAGGCCGGGGGCCCTGTGCTGGCCAGCAGAGGCCTCCATTAGTCCAGGTCCTTGGTGAGAGGCAGATACCAAGACAGGATAGGATTTCATCAACAAGGCAGGATTTCATTAGGACAAATACTTGCAAGAAAATGCAGAGGGAGCTGGGCAAGGCTGGGAGAGCCTTGGGACCATGGTGCGCCATTTCCGAGGAAGGCTGGGTGGGCACTTGCTGGCCTGCCTTAGGTCTAAGGCAGACTCTCCAGGGTGTCCGTTGGCCATCACAGTCCTATCTGCCTAGTGTACCCTCTGCACACAGTGCCTGGGGAACAGCCCCTGGGAAGCATGGTCCGGATGCAGATGCAGGGATTGATTGGAGCCAGCCACAGCCAGGCCCGCAGATAGCCAGGCTCCCAGCAGCTGGGGGTCTCCAGCTCCAATTCTCCTGGCTGCTAGACTCACACAGCAGCAGGGCAAAGATCCCAGGAATGAGGCTGAGGGCAGCCCCTTGACAGGCTCCAGACCTTGTCTCAGGTGATTTCATGTTATCAGCTATCTGTGTGGGTTAATTGTTTAGCCAGGCTGATTTTACTTTCAGTCTCGTGAAATAAAATTTTTTGTTTTTTGTTTTTTGAGACTGAGTCTCGCTCTGTTGCCCAGGTTGGAGTGCAGTGGTATGATCTTGGCTCACTGCAACCTCTGCCTCCCAGGTTTAAGCAATTCTTGTGCCTCAGCCTCCTGAGTAGCTGGGCCTGCAGGCATGTGCCACCATGCCCGGCTAATTTTTGTATTTTTAGTAGAGACAGGGTTTCACCATGTTGACCAGACTGGTCTCGAACTCCTGACCTCAGGTGATCCACCTGCCTCAGCTTCCCAAAGCGCTGGGATTACAGGTGTGAGCCACTGTGCTGGCCAAAACAAATTTTTTTTTTTTGATACAGTCTCGCTCTGTCACCCAGGCTGGAGTGCAGTGGCACATCTCAGCTCACGGCAACCTTTGCCTCCCTGGTTCAAGCAATTCTCCTGCCTTAGCCTCCCAAGTAGCTGGGATTACAGGCACTCGCCATCATGCCAGGCTAATTTTTGTATTTTTGTAGAGATGGGGTTTTACCATGTTGGCCAGGCTGGTCTTAAATTCTTTTTGTTTGTTTGTTTGTTTGTTTTTTTGAAGTGGAGTCTCACTCTGTCACCCAGGCTGGAGTGCAGTGGCACAATCTTGGCTCATGGTCTTAAACTCTTAACCTCAGGTGATCCACCTGCCTCGGCCTCCCAAAGTGCTGGGATTACAAGCCTGAGCCACTGTGCCCAGGCCAAAATAAATTTTTTAATAGCCAAAGTTCCAGATGAGTCATTCCTTTCCTGATGTTGTAAGCCACAAATACCTGAAGCAGGTAGATTTATCCAGTAATCTTGGGGTCAAGCCCAGTTTCCTTTGGAAGGGTCAGGTCCCCAGTTATTCAGAAGCTGTCCTTGCCATGGGGCTTCCTAGGTATTTCCAGATGATGATGTTTGAAGCCTCTGGCCTTTGGCCAAGGCCTGCTTCTGTGCGGACCAGCCGCCATGGCCCACCTCACCCACAGTCTGTGCCTGCGCCCACCGAGGAGCCCCCCTACCAGATGGCCTCATTAGTCTTCAGATTAATCTTCACATGGGGCCTAGTGAAGAAATTTCACCCCCTTTAACCTCACGTTTAAGTGACCCTAAACTACTTGTCAAACATTCCATCTTATGAATCTTGTTCACTCACTAAGGGATTAGGGGCATAGACGTGGCCAAGCATGGTGGCTCACGCCTGTAATCCCAGCACTTTGAGAGGCTGAGGCAAGTGGATCACTTGAGGTCAGGAGTTCAAAACCAGCCTGGCCAACATGGTGAAACCCCGTCTCTAATAAAAATACAAAAATTAGCCGGCATCATGGCGCACGCCTATAGTCCCAGCTACTTCGTAGGCTGAGGCAGGAGAATTGCTTGAACCTGGGAGGGGGAGTTTGCAGTGAGCAGAGATTGTGCCACTGCACTCCAGCCTGGGTGACAGAGTGAGACTCTGTTTCCAAAAAAAAAAAAAAAAAAGAACATAGACACTGGAACCACTGACTATGTGCCCCATGTGAAGATTAATCTGAAGACTAATGAGGCCGTCTGGTAGGGGGGCTCCTCGGTGGGCGCAGGCACAGACTGTGGGTGAGGTGGGCCCTGGCGGCTGGTCTGCACAGAAGCAGGCCTTGGCCAAGGCCCTTGGAAAAGTTACTTAACTTCTCCATGCCTCATTTCACCATCTGCAAAGAGGCAATGAAAATGGTGCAGTGGTACCTTATCTCCTGATTGGCATGAGGATTAGACGAGTTAACGCACGGGAAGGATTTTTTTTGAGACAGGGTCTCATTCTGCCTCCTAGGCTAGAGTGCAGTGGTGTGATCATGGCTCAATATAGCCTTGACCTCTTGGGCACAAGTGATCCTCAGCCTCCCAAGTAGAGGGGACCACAGGTGTACACCACCATACCTGTCTATTTAAAAAAAATCTTTTGTAGGGCTGAGTGTGGTGGCTCATGCCTGTAATCCCAGCACTTTGGGAAGCCGAGGTGGGTGGATCATGAGTTCAGGAGATCAAGACCATCCTGGCTAACACAGTGAAACCCCATCTCTACTAAAAACACAAAAAATTAGCTGGGTGTGGTGGCGGGGACCTGTAGTCCCAGCTACTCGGGAGGCTGAGGCAGGAGAATGGCGTGAACCCAGGAGGCGGAGCTTGCAGTGAGCCGAGATTGCGCCACTGCACTCCAGCCTGGGCAACAGAGGGAGACTCTGTCTCAAAAAAAAAAAAAGAAAAAAAATCTTTTGTAGAAATGGGATCTTGTCATGTTGCCCAAGCTGATCTCAAACTCCTGGGCTGAAGCAATCCTTCTGCCTCAGCCTCCCAAAGTGCTGGTATTACAGACGTGAAGTATTTAGAACAGTGCCTGGCATGATGTTTGCTAACTCATGTACCTAGATGTTAACTTACTCCAGCCCCGGGACCTTCTACTGCCCCACCTCTGCATGGGCTGGTTCCACTGCCCCATATCTGCTTGTTGAAAACGTTTCTCCATATTTCAAGCCCAGGTCAGGTGCCACTTCCTCTGTGAACCCTCCTCATCTCCCAGCCTGTTATGGTCTCTCCTGCCTCTGACCTCGCCTTCCCGTGGGATGTATCCTCGGAGGATAGTTACTGCATCCCTGCCCCGGTGGAGGTTTCTGGAAGGCAGGCTTGGTAGCTAGTTCACCTCTGTGTCTTTTTCTGCTCTTTGAGTAGGAGGTGAGATAGTGCAGGGCCTAGAAGTCAAACAGATTTCCGTCTGAATTTCGGCTCTACCATCTACTGGCTGGGTGGTCCTGAGCACTGCGTCTACCTCCGGTGTCTCTGTGTCTCCACTTGTCAACTGGGATGATAAACAGGCCCCAGGTTGTAGGGGAGTCAGAGGCTTATCCTGAGGTGATGCTTGAGGAGTGTGTTGGTTGGCACATGGTGGGTGTCAGGAAGTGGCAGCAGCAAGTGTTTGGGGAGTGAACAGGAGACTGGCATGGTCTGAAGACTAGGCCAGGATCCCTCCTGTCTTCCTCCCCGAGGCTGCATCCTGACCCATAGTCCCTCCTTTCCAGGGTCCTCTCCAGCCGGAGCCCACCAGCCGGCCTTTCTCCAGCCTCCTGAAGAAGATGCCCCTCATTCCTTGAGAAGCGACCTCCCCACTTCGTCTGATTCAAAGGTAAATCCACTCCTCGGCTGCAGCCCCCAAGCCATGTCTCCCAGCATGTAGTTCCCTCTCAAAAATGCAATTTCTCTATCCCTTGAGACCAGTTTAAGGGTGGAGAGGAGAAAGGAAATTGCCATCAAATTACCCCAAGCTTCTAAGACTGTAAGTAGAGGAGGTCAATAATAGCGGGGAGAGGGAAGGAGGGCACTTCAGTGAATATACTTCCTGTTTTTTAATTTGTTATTATTATTATTTTTGAGACAGAGTCTCACTCTGCCGCCCAGGCTGGAGTGCAGTGGCACGATCTCGGGTCACTGCAACCTCCACTTCCTGGGTTCAAGTGATTCTCCTGCCTCAGCCTCCCAAGTAGCTGGGATTACAGGTGCATGTCACCATGCTCGGCTAATTTTTTGTATTTTTAGTAGAGACGGGGTCTCACCATGTTGGCCAGCTTGGTCTCGAACTCCTGACGTCAGGTGATCCACCTGCCTCGGCCTCCCAAAGTGCTTGGATTACAGGCATGAGCCACCGCACCCGGCCATTATTTTATTTTATTATTTTATTTTATTTTCGACCTGTGGTCTCAGCTACTTGGGAGGCTGAGGCGGGAGGATGGCTTCAGCCCAGGAGGCAGAAGTTGCAGTGAGCTGTGATCCTACCACCACATTCCACCCTGGGTGACAGAGTGAGACCCTGTCTCCAAAAATGTATGACCATATTGGTACGAAGATAAATAAAATCCAAGCAGGATTAAAAATGAGGACATTTCTTTGACTCTAAAAGTTCATTTATTTTCTTCTGATTTTAAAATAAATTAAAATGTTTTGATGGCCCCTAAAAGTGTTGTGAGCCTGAGACCCTTTTCATCCAGTGCCTGGGGGAGAAGCCAGCTTTGCATGAGTGTGGTTAATGAAGCTCTTCCATGTCCCAGGTGTGGTGTCACATGCCTATAGTCCTGGCTACTTGGGAGGCTGACGTGGGAGGATCGCTTGAGCCCAGGAGTTGGAGACCAGCCTAGGCAACATAGGGAGGCCCCATCTCTAAATTAATAAATAGATCAATCTTCCATGAAGGATAATCCCAACACTTTGGGAGGTTGGTATGGGAGGTTCACTTGAGCCCAGTACTTTGAGACCAACCTGGGCAACAGTGTGAGATCCTGTGTCTACAAAAAAGTTTTTTTTGTTTTTGTTTTTTTTTTGAGGCGTCTCGCTCCATTGCCCAGGCTGGAGTGCAGTGGCACGATCTTGGTCACTGTAACCTCTGCCTCCCAGGTTCAAGCTATTCTCCTGCCTCAGCCTCCTGAGTAGCTGGGATTACATGCACATGCCAGCATGTTTGGCTAATTTTTTTTTTGTATTTTTAGTGGAGACAGGGTTTCGCCATGTTGGCCAGGCTGGTCTTGAACTCCTGGCCTCATGTGATCTGCCCACCTCAGCATCCCAAAGTGCTGGGATTACAGGCATGAGCCACCGTGCCCCGCCAAAAAGTTTTTTTGAGGCAAAGTCTCCCTCTGTTGCCCAGGCTGTCTCGACTCACTGAAACCTCTGGTTCCCCAGTTTAAGCGATTCTCCTGCCTCAGCCTCCTGAGTATCCGGGATTATAGGTGTGTGCCGCCACCCTGGCTAATTTTCGTATTTTTAGTAGAGACATGGTTTCACCATGTTGCCCAAGCTGGTCTTGAACTCCTGGCCTCAGATGATCCGCCCGCCTTGGCCTCCCACAATGGTGAGATTACAGGCGTGAATCACTGTGCCTGGCCTCTACAAAAAAGTTAAAAAATTAGCCAGGCGTGGTGGCACACACCTGTAGTCCCAGCTACTTGGGGGCGCTGAGATGAAAGGGTCCCTTGAGCCTGGGAGGTTGAGGCTGCGTTGAGCTGACATCATGCCATTGCACTCCAGCCTTGGTGTCAAAGTGAGACCCTGTCTCAAAAAGAAATCAAAACTATGTGTGTGGCATGATACCAGTTTTGTTAAATAAATCCTAATATATCTAATTGGCCGGAAATACACTAACTTTAATAGCAGTTAAATGGATAATGGGGTTATGGATACTAATTTTCAAAAACTGTTAAAAGCATATGTAACTTTAAAAAATCGAAATTTAGGCCGGGCGCAGTGGCTCGTGCCTGTAATCCCAGCACTTTGGGAGGCCGAGTCGGGCGGATCACGAGGTCAGGAGATGGAGACCATCCTGGCTAACACGGCGAGGACCCCTCTCTACTAAAAAAATTACAAAAAATTAGCCGGACAGGGTGGTGGGTACCTGTAGTCCCAGCTACTCGGGAGACTGAGGCAGGAGAATGGCGTGAACCTGGGAGGCAGAGCTTGCAGTGAGCCGAGATCACACCACTGCACTCCAGCCTGGGTGACAGTATGAGACTCTGTCTCAAAAAAGAAAAAAAAAAATTACGTACATGTGTTTTAAAGAGAGAAGTTATTAAAAACGGAAGCAGAACTTCTTTTTATAGGCTTATATACACATGCAGTCTCTGGAATTCTGTTTAAAGCAAGCTTGTCTTACTTGCCCATGGGTCGTGTGCAGCCCAGGATGGCTTTGAATGTGGCCCAACACAAATTTGTAAAGTTTCTTAAAACATTATGAGTTTTTTTTGCAATTTTTTTTTTTTAAAGCTCATCAGCTATCATTAGTATTAGTGTATTTTATGTGTGGCCCAAGACAATTCTTCTTCTTCCAGTGTGGTCCAGGGAAGTCAAAAATTGGACACCCCTGGTTTGGTTATATGAACCTGTATCCTACTTCCCAGGAGTCTGGAACCCCAGTATCTATGCTGTGAATTAGACCAAGTGTGCTGAGCTCAGCCACTGAGCAGCTGTGGGACCTCACTTCAGCTGTTTTATTTCCTCAGTGCTCACTTCTGTAAACTGAAATAAAGGAAACATCAACCATGTGCCAGGAATACTCACATCTTAGTCTTCAAAATTACTCTTCAGGGTACTATTATTGTTACCTTCATTTTTGCTGATGGAAAAAATTGAGGCTCAGGGAGGTTAAGTAACTCACCCAAGGTCACAGAGCAAGATACAGATGGAGCTGGGATTTGAGCTTGGGCCTATCCATGTCCTTTTTTTTTTTTGAGACAGAGTCTCGCACTCCAGGCTGGAGTGCAGTGGCGCGATCTCGGCTCACTGCAAGCTCCGCCTCCTGGGTTCACCCCATTCTCCTGCCTCAGCCTTCTGAGTAGCTGGGACTACAGGCGCCCGCCACCACGCCTGGCTAATTTTTTTTGTATTTTTTAGTAGAGATGAGGTTTCACTGTGTTAGCCAGGATGGTCTCGATCTCCTGACCTCGTGATCCGCCCGCCTCGGCCTCCCAAAGTGCTGGGATTACAGGCGTGAGCCACCGTGCCCGGCCTATCCATGTCCTTTTTACAGTTTCCATTGGATAAGATGATCCCCTCCATCCCTCCATCTCTGGTGTTCCAAGGTCCCTTGAGGTAGCAGAGAAAACGAGATTCCATAGTAATCTCCATCTCTTCTCTCTGGGTCTCCAGGACTTCAGCACCTCCATTCCTAAGCAGGAAAAACTTCTGAGCTTGGCTGGAGACAGCCTTTTCTGGAGTGAGGCAGACGTGGTCCAGGCAACCGATGACTTCAATCAAAACCACAAAATCAGCCAGGGGACCTTTGCTGACGTCTACAGAGGGCACAGGCACGGGAAGCCGTTCGTCTTCAAGAAGCTCAGAGAGGTGAGCACTTCTTGGTTTCTAGTGGGGGTGGAGGCTGCAGGGGTGGGGCGGGATCTTCATGTTCTGATGTCTTTCTCTACAGACAGCCTGTTCAAGTCCAGGATCAATCGAAAGATTCTTCCAGGCAGAGCTGCAGATTTGTCTTAGGTAAGCCTCCCCTTTGTTTAGTAATAATGATAGCTAACCTTTATATAGTGCTTCCTGTGTGCCCAGGCATGTTTTAAGCACTCTATTATATAGAAACTCATTTAGTCCTTACAAGAACCCTATAAATGTAGCTACTATTATCACATTATTTCACAGATGGGTAAATTGAGGCACAGAGGGGTTAAATCTCTCATCCAAGGTCACACAGCTAATGAGTGTCAGAGCCAGGATTTGGATCTACCTGGTTTGGCTCCAGAGTCCATTCTTCTCCTGTGTAGCAATTCTACGTGTAGATTAGAATTATAAAGGAAACTTGGCTTACTCCAACTCCTTCCTTCCACATGGGAATAAATCTTCTCTCCTTTTTTTTTTCTTTTCTTTTCTTTTTTTGTTTTTTGAGACAGAGTCTCGCTCTGTCTCCCAGGCTGGAGTGCAGTGGTGTGATCTCGGCTCACTGCAATCTCTGCCTACCAGGTTCAGGTGATTCTAGTGCCTTAGCCTCCCGAGTAGCTGGGATTACAGGCGTGCGCCACCAGGCCCGGCTAATTTTCATATTTTTAGTAGAGACGGGGTTTTGACATGTTGGCCAGGATGGTCTCAAACTCCTGACCTCAAGTGATCTTTCTGCTTTGGCTTCCTAAAGTGCTGGGATTACAGGCGTGAGCCACCGTGCCTGACTTTTTTTTCTTTTTTAAGAGCTAGTGTCTTGCTCTATTGCCCAGGCTGGAATGGCCTTGGAATGATCGTAGATCACTGCAGCTTTGAACTCATGGGCTGGTGATCCTCCCACCTCAGCCTCTGAGAAGCTGGGACTACAGGTATGCACCCAGCTCATTTTTTGCTTTTTTTTTTTTTTGTAGAGATAGGGTCTTGCTATGTTGACCAGGCTGGTGTTGAGCTCCCGGGCTCAAGTGATCCTCCTGCCTTGACCTCCCAAGATGTTGGGATTATAGGTGTGAGCCACTGTGCCCTGCCATGTGTGTGCTTTTTTTTTTTTTTAAATTATTTTTCATCTGAAACACTTGTGCCTTATATTGTAGGGTATTTTAAGAAATAAAGAAAATTGAGTATCTGTTCATTCTGGAACCAGTGTTAAAAAATAAAGAAAATTGACCAGGTATGGTGGTTTATGCCTATAATCCTAGAACTTTGATGCTGAGGCAAGAGGATTGCTTGAGCCAAGGAGTTTGAGACCAGCTTGGGCAACATAGTGAGACCCTGTCTCAAATGAAAAAAATATATATACAAAAACTTTTTTTGGCTGGGCATGGTGGCTCACACCTATAATCCCAGCACTTTGGGAGGCTGAGGCGAGTGGATCACTTAAGTCCAGGAGTTCAAGATCAGCCTGGGCAACATGGCAAAACCCCGTCTCTACAAAAAATACAAAAATTAGCTGGGTGTGGTGGTGCATGCCTGCAGTCCCAGCTACTCAGGAGGCTGAGGTGGGAGGATCACTTGAGCCCAGGAGGCAGAAGTTGCAGTGAGCCGAGATCATGACACTACACTCCAGCCGGGGCAACAAAGTGAGTCTCTGTCTCAAAAATAAATAAAGGCCAGGCATGGTGGCTCACACCTGTAATGCCAGCACTTTGGGAGGCCGAGGTGGGCAGATCAGTTGAGGTCAGGAGTTTGAGACCAGCCTGGCCAACATGGCGGAACCTCATCTCTACTAAAAAAAATTCATACAAAAATCAGCCTGGTGTGTTGGCATGCACCTGTAGTCCCAGCTACTCAGGAGGCTGAGGCATGAGAATCACTTGAGCCCAGAAAGTGGAGGTTGCAGTGAGCCCAGATTGCACCACTGCACTCCAGCCTGGGCAACAGAGTGAGACTCTGTCTCAAAAAAAAAAAATTAATTAATTAATTAAAAAGTAAAACAAATTTAAAAAGGAATAAAGAAAATTATAAATAAGAAAATAGAAACTATTTTTCACAGCACCTATAAATTAGCACTACTGTTTTAATATTTTGATATATTTTCATTTTTAATTGTTAAAACTTTTTTTGTAGAGACAGGATCTCACTATGTTGCCCAGGTTGGTTTTGAACTCCCTGGCTCAAGTGATCCTCCTGCTTTGGCCTCCGAAAGTGTTGGGATTTTAGATGTGAGCCACTGTGCTGGGCCCATATTTTGATATGTTTTCTTTAATGCTTTCTCTATTCATACATGTATATGAATACTCACATCTGTACACACACGATACACACACACACATACGTCTAATAAAAACTGGAAGTATGATTCCCTTTCCACTTTGGCTTAGTGCTTTCATGGAGTCGGCAGTCACTCCTTCATTCACTGATTCAGAAAATGTGGGTAGTCAAGCCCTTTTCTAGGCTCTAGGGAGTGCACGCCAGAAGCATACAGAGCCCCTGCCTTGGGGAGGTTTATGGTCCAGTGGGGAGACTGACATGTAAATAACTCTAATAAGTATGCAAAAGCGAGTAATAGGATGGCTTGCGGGAAGCAGAGGAGGGCGGAGAGATAAGGCAGGAGGCCATTTACAGCAGTCTTGGGGAGGTTGAATCAGAGCCTGACCCAATCCAAGTGACCCAAGGCAGAGGAGAGGGGAATGAAGGGACATTTTAAAAGTTATTTGTGGCAGTGAATGGTGACTGATTTGATACGGGAGATAAGAAGGTTTCTAGGAAACTGGGTGGGTGGTGATGTGCCTTTCTGGGATAATAAATATGGGTGAAGAAGCAGGTTTGGGACTTGTTGAGGCTAGGATGATGTTGACCTGAGCATCAGTATGCAAATTGACATTCAGGTCTGGAGCTTAGGATGGGGCTGGAGATAAGAGATTTGGGAATGTTCCTTATAGCAATGGGAGGTTCCTGGAGGAGCAACATACAAAACAAGGTGAGGAGTCTAGCTGGCAGAAAGAAGAAGGCAAAGGAGGAGGGTCTTAGTGAAAAGGGCCAGGAAAGAGTGGTCAGAGAGGTAGGAGGAAAGTCAGGAGGGAATGGTGACTGAGAACCAGCAGAAGAGGATTTCAGGAAAGAACCCCAGTCCTAGAGTCAGGCAGATGTGGGATCTGGTCCTGGCTTTACTACTTTCTAGTTTGTGACCTTGGGCAAGTCCCTTAACCTCTCAGTCTCCGTTTCTGGAGATGGGGCAGTTGAGATGTCATGTGCTGCAGAGCAGTAAAGCAGGATGAGGACCACCATACTCGTTGAAGGCAGACAGTTTTCATCTTTCCACCCTGGGGCCAGGCCCTTAGGGGTCAGAGCATGTGGTACCTGGGAGGTTACTGGTGGCGTTGGAGGAGGAGAGGGCAGAAGAGGGGTGGGACATGAGGAAGTAGATCATTCTTTCCGTCTGACTCCTCACACCTGCACTGACGCCCGATTCCAGATGCTGCCACCCCAATGTCTTACCTGTGCTGGGCTTCTGTGCTGCAAGACAGTTTCACAGCTTCATCTACCCCTACATGGCAAATGGTTCCCTACAGGACAGACTGCAGGGTCAGGTAAGGGACTGGGTCATGGTCAGAGAATGGGACCAGGCTGCACCCAGCCATGGGGTCAAGGGTTAAGGACTTACAGAAGTTCAGAGGGGAGACGGGCCATCTAGGTGAGACCAGGGAGACTTCAAGGAGAGAAGTGGGGCCAGGATACATAAGATCTGGTTAAGTGCTCACTTTGGCAGCACATATACCAAAATTGGAACAATACAGAGAAGATCAGCATGGCCTCTGAATGAGGATGACAAAATATGAAAAAGAAAAAGAAAAGCTCAAAAAGATCTGATTAAACATCTTCAGGAAAAATCTATAAAAAACTATTTGACGAGAAGCATTTCATTCAAATCAAGAGCATGACAAAGGTATCTCATAGAACTAACTTCGTTCGTCATGGTTCTGGAGGTGTTAGCCAATGCGGTAGGACAAGAAAAAGAATTAAGAAGTAAAGAGTATGGAAAAGTGGAGGTGAATTTTTATTATAAAATGTTCTTCTAATATATACCTATTTGCTTGTGTGTTTATGGAATGTCTCTGGAAAGATACACAAGAAACTGGTTTACTGGCTGCTGCTAGGGAGCAGAACTAGGTGACTGGGGCCTAGGATAAGAAGCAAACTTACTACTAGAGTGTTGTATCTTGTGAAGGTAATCCTTAATAAAAATTACAGTTTTTAAAACAGGTCTTCTGCTTATCTTATCCTCAGATAGAGGGGAAAGAGTTATTCCATAACAGAATTATTGCTTCCCATGGCAGGGACAAGACAAAGCAGTTATTCACGGCATACTAATGATCTTTAGCTTTTCTGGGCACTCACTGTATGCAGGTTGCTGTGATAAGGGTTTTACGTAGGTCATCACCTCCAGGCCGTGCCACAACCAAAGCAATTTCTTCCCTCATTTTTCAAAAGAGGAATCTCTGACACATAGAGACAAAGTGACTTGCCCAAAGGAACATAGAGGACAAATGTCAGGCCAGAGCTTACATTGGGTTCGTCTGGCTCTAGGTTTCAGAGTTTTTGAGAAGAAATTAGCAGGGGCTGTCCAGGCCAGTTCTTAGAGGATGTGGGACCTACGCCAGGGCTTCAAAAATAGGTGATGAGGCTGGGCACAGTGGCTCACGCCTGTAATCCCAGTACATTGGGAAGCCGAGGTGGGTGGATCACTTGAGGTCAGGAGTTTGAGACCAGCCTGACCAATATGGTGAAACCCTGTCTCTACTAAAAATATAAGAATTAGCCAGGCGTGGTGGCACGTGCCTGTAGTACCAGCTACTGAGGAGGCTGAGACAGGAGAATCACTTGAACCCGGGAGGCAGAGGTTGCGGTGAGCCGAGATT
Organism: Gorilla gorilla gorilla; assembly: GCF_029281585.2. Taxonomy (NCBI): domain Eukaryota; kingdom Metazoa; phylum Chordata; class Mammalia; order Primates; family Hominidae; genus Gorilla; species Gorilla gorilla. The sequence continues at coordinate 20,048,281 of NC_086017.1, forward strand.
GCACCACTGCACTCCAGCCTGGGTGACAAAGTAAGACTCCGTCTCAAAAAAAAAAACCAAAAAAAAAAAAAAAAAAACGGTGATGATTTAGCCTGGGAGAGTCAGTCTTAGAACAACAGTGGGAGCAAATGAGAGGCTTTAGCCCATCCCACAATCCCCATCAGCCCTGGTGAAGTTGCCCCTAATACAGATAAAATCAGCGTAAGGCCCAGGTGCTTGGCTTGCAAACACAAGCTCCCTAGCTCCTCTCCCAACGAGCTTCTTTTAGAGAGAAATTCCAGAGCAGCCTCTGTAATGGACATGAGAAAAATAAGTGCTGATTGAGCACCTACTGTGTGGCAGGTGCTATGCTAGGGGCATACCATATACTCCCTTGAATCCTTACAGCAACCCTAAAATATAGCGATTAACATTTCCATTTTATACCCAAGGAAACTGAGGCTCAGAGATGTTAAGTGTCTTTTTCCAAAATTATACAGCTAGTGCATGTCTGAACTGGGAGTTACACCTAGATCTGTCTGATGTCAAAACCCATAGTATAGGGTCAGGCACATGGCTCATGCCTGTAATTCCAGCACTTTGGGAGAGCGAGGTGGACGGATCGCTTGAGCCCAGGAGTTCGAGACCAGCCTGGCCAACATGGCAAAACCCTGTCTCCACGAAAAATACAAAAATTAGTTGGGAGTGGTGGCACGTGCCTGTGATCCCAGCTATTCGGGAGTCTGAGGCGGGAGAGTCACTTCAGCCTGGGATTTTAAGGCTACAGTGAGCTATGATGCTGCACTCCAGTCTGGGTGACAGAGCAAGACCTGTCTCAAAACAAACAAAAAACAATGAAAAAACTCACAGTATCGTGCTGAGCCCTGTGACAGAGGACATGAAGGGTGGGAGGAGGGTCAGGAGCCTGGGACCCTGCCATCAGGACTTCGTTTTTTTGTTTTTTTTTTTTTGAGATGGAGTCTCGCTCTGTCACCCAGGCTGCAGTGCAGTGGCGTGATCTCGGCTTACTGCAAGCTCTGCCTCCTGGGTTCACGCCATTCTCCTGCCTCAGCCTCCCAAATAGCTGGGACTACAGGCAGCCGCCACCAGGACCGGCTAATTTTTTGTATTTTTAGTAGAGATGGGGTTTCACCGTGTTAGCCAGGATGGTCTCGATCTCCTGAACTCGTGATCTGCCCACCTGGGCCTCCCAGAGTGCTGGGATTACAGGTGTGAGCCACCGCACCTGGCTGCCATCAGGACTTTAAAAAGGTACATTGTGACTATTTGTCCTCCTGCTTTTCTTTCTCTTAGGGTGGCTCGGACCCCCTCCCCTGGCCCCAGCGTGTCAGCATCTGCTCAGGGCTGCTCTGTGCCGTCGAGTACCTGCATGGTCTGGAGATCATCCACAGCAACGTCAAGAGGTGAGAGAGGTGGGCTGGACCCTGCTGGGGCCTGGGCTGCAAGGGTGGAACTGGTACCTATTCCTGGCTCACCTCCCGCTCCGCCACTCACCCCTGTCCTCTTTGTTTTTCTCTTCCTACCTCCTCTCCTCTGCCCTCCCCTGGATGTCTTTTTCTCTGTTATGCCCTCAAAAATGAGTGTTTCCGGGCTGTGCTCCGAGTCCAATTGCTCCCAGCATGAATTGCCTACCTGTCACATTTGTCTTTCTGAGCTGCTGTTTTCCCAACAAGCCCTCCACACCTTGCTGCGTCTCACTGTCCACTCAGCAGCTGGCCTGGACCTCATCCTTGAACTTTGGGCCATGTCTGCCAACCCCCTGGGATTTTGAGCTCCTCGTTCAGTGTCTTTTCTGAGACCTGTCCCCTTCTTGTGTAGCTGTTGGTGTTAGCATCTTGTCTGGAAGGCTCCTGCAGGTTAGGCCTGCACCCCTGCATGTCAGTGCCATGCACATGAGAGGGAGAGGTCCCCATCTGGGGACGGTTAGGATAGGGAGGGATTCCGAAGATACCAGAATATCTGGCAGAACTGGCTCCAGAGACACAGAACTCGTATTTCCCCAAAGTTCTCTTTCCATTTGACTTGTGGAAGTCCTTTCCTCTTTTCTCTCCCCCAATTTTTTTTTGTTTTTTGAGACGGAGTTTCACTCTTCTCACCCAGGCTGAAGTGCAGTGGTGCGATCTCAGCTCACTGCAACCTCCACCTCCCTGGTTCAAGCGATTCTCCTGCCTTAGCCTGCTGAGTAGCTGGGATTACAGGTGCTCGCCACCACACCCAGCTAATTTTTGTATTTTTAGTAGATAGGCTTTCACCATGTTGGCCAGGCTAGTGTCGAACTCCTGACCTCAGGTGATCCACCCGCCTTGGTCTCCTATAGTGCTGGGATTACAGGTGAGAGCCACCACCCCCGGGTCTCTCCCCTAATTTTTATTTGATTGCATCAATAATTCTAATAGCAGGCAAGGAAATGAAAGGGTGAGAGAGGTCACCATTAACCTACCCCATGACTCATCAGCTGGCCTCTAGGTTTTGTTTCTTTTTTCACTTCCTGCCTATACAAATCCTTAGTCCTGAGGTAGCACCTGGGTACCAATTCACATCCTGTTTTTTACCCCTTCATTTAAACATAGTAAACATTTCGCTACATTGTATACCGTCATGTTTTTTAGTGTCTTAGTCTTCCCATGAAGGAATTTGCCCATAATTTACTTAACCACTCCTGGCACACACACCTGCGCGTTTGCGGGCGTGCACACACACACGCTAAAAAAAGCTTTTTTTTTGGCCGGGCGTGGTGGCTCTCGCCTGTAATCCCAGCACTTTGGGTGGCTGAGGCGGGCAGATCACGAGGTCAAGAGATCGAGACCATCCTGGCTAACATGGTGAAACCTTGTCTCTACTAAAAATACCAAAAAAAAAAAAAAATTTTTTTTTTTTTTTTTTTTTTTGAGATGGAGTCTCGCTCTGTGGCCCAGGCTGGAGTGCAGTGGCACAATCTCTGTTCACTGCAAGCTCCGCCTCCCAGGTTCATGCCATTCTCCTGCCTCAGCCTCCAGAGTAGCTGGGACTACAGGTGCCTGCCACCACGTCCGGCTAACTTTTTGTATTTTTAGTAGAGATAGGGTTTCACTGTGTTAGCCATGATGGTCTCGATCTCCTGACCTCGTGATCCACCCACCTTGGCCTCCCAAAGTGCTGGGATTACAGGTGTGAGCCACTGCGCCTGGCCAAAAAAAAATTTTTTTTGAGACAGGGCCTTGCTCTTTTGCCCAGGCTGGAGTACAGTGGCGCAATCTCAGCTCACCGCAGCTTCCCATCTTAGCCTCCCAAGTAGCTGGGACCACAGGCACGCACCACCATGCCGTGCTAAATTTGTTTGTTTTAGTAGAGATGAGGTCTTGCCATGCTGCCCGCGCTGGTCTCAAACTCATGGGCTCAGGCAATCCTCCTGTCTCGGCCTCACAAAGTGTTGGGATTACAGGCATGAGTCACTGCACCTGGCCTGCACTATATATCTGTACACATGTGGCTTAGCTTTTTCCCATTTTGGAGTATGTTCTCAGTGTTTGCTCTTGGGGGTTAGATGACTAGATCAAATGATTTTTTTTGAGACAGTGTACCACTCTGTTGCCCAGGCTGGAGTGCACCTCTGCTTCCGGGTTCAAGCAATTCTCCTGCCTCAGCCTCCTGAGTAGCTGGGACTACAGGCGCACACCACCACGGCTGGTTAATTTTTGTATTTTTAGTAGAGATGGAGTTTCGGCATGCTGGCCAGGCTGGTCTTGAACTCCTGACCTCAGGTGATCTGCCCATTTCGGCCTCCCAAAGTGCTGGGGTTACAGGCGTGAGCCACTGTGCCCGGCCAAGAGGGAATTTTTTTTTTCTTTGTTTTTTTACATGATCTGGGCTGGTTTAGTCACAAAGGATGCTGGCTACTTAGACCTGAGTCTGCCAGGCCAGAGCTGGGGATTGGAACAGTTGTGGAAGAGACTGAGTCTGCACAGCCTATAGGCTTGGCAAGCTGAGGCTGATCAGGGTTGGCATCTGTGGGGATCAGGGAGGCTGCACTTCTTTGGCCACATTCCTGGGGCAGCAAGACTAAGTCTGAACTCCATCTCCATTTGCTGGAGGGAGTGTGCTCCTGATGCCCTCTCTTCGCCAGTCAGGGCTGGCTCAGAAGCTCCATGCTGAGGGTCTTTAGAGACCTCAACTTGCAGGAGCTGAGGTTGCTATATTGTCTCCCCAAAGGGTCTCCATGGCAACCTGTTGTTATGCAGCTCAAAATGAGAAGGTTCTCTCTCCTTTCATTTCCACAGCTCTAATGTCTTGCTGGACCAAAATCTCACCCCCAAACTTGCTCACCCAATGGCTCATCTGTGTCCTGTCAACAAAAGGTCAAAATACACCATGATGAAGACTCACCTGCTCCGGACGTCAGCCGCGTATCTGCCAGAGGATTTCATCCGGGTGGGGCAGCTGACAAAGCGAGTGGACATCTTCAGCTGTGGAATAGTAAGAGTGTCCTGCTCTGCGGAGAGTGGGGCCCACCTTGATTTGTCCTTCCCACGGCTCCTTTGTAATCACAGGATACGGTAGAGGCACACAGACAGGTTCCATCAAAGTACAACAGGGGCTGACAAACCGTGGCCCACAGGCCACTTTGGCCTGTGGCGTATTTTGTATGGTCTGTGAGCTAAGGGTAGTTTTACATTTATAAAGGATTATATTTTTAAACACAAAGAATATGTGATAGAGACTGAACATGCTCCCCAAAAGCTCACATATTTACTGTGTGGCCTGTTACAGAAGAAATTTGCCAGCCCTTGAAGGAAAACCACTCATGAGCGTCTAGGTTCTAGTAGGCTCCAGATATCCTCTCCTGACTTCCGTAATTCCCGTCCAGCCATCCACTTGTCCATCCAGTTGTCTATTTGTCCTTATTTGTTCATCGCTGTCCGATCATCCATCTACCCTTTAGCTGCCCATCCATTCAGCAACCACTGACCCACCCAGCATCCCACCCTACCACCACCACCATCCTTGTCTGCCATTACGTCATGCCAGGCACTAGGAATATGAATGTAACAAAAACACAGCCCCTCCCCTCAGGAGCTCATGGTCTGCATGTAGCAGTCTCCAAAGTATATTTCTGTAGAACTCCAGTTCCTTCGGACCTCTAGGATTGATGTGTTAAAAGGGTTTGTGCCCTGACAGGCTTGGAAATATTGCATTAGGCAAAGTCAAGCAGCTTTCTTTACCACAAGATTAATTCAAGCTGGTTGGATGGTAGTGAGCCTTTAATCTGGTACTTGTGAATTCACCAGAGAGGGGTATGCAGTGTTTCCCAAGCTCATTTGACTATGGAACCTTGTTTTCTCAGAATATCTGTCCTTGTCAGTGTTCCATGGAACCCAGTCTGGGAAATGCTGGCTGAGAAGAGTAACAGTCAGGTTGGCTTCAGCCAAGTGCATACAGCTGCCCCTTGGGCCTCACCCTCTTTTCTTCTCTAGCCTTGAACTCTGTACTTCCTCTCTCTGACCACAGTCTCCTGTCTGTCTACCTCTGCCACCAGAACCGTGGCCCTGAGTCACCTCTGCCCTCAGCCAGAACCCCAGATTTTGCACCTCCGTGTCTCCCAGCTGGCTCCTCTGCCTCCCTCAGCCCCACTGCAAGTTGTTCAGTGAAGCTCAGTAGGGCTAGTCCAGGTTCCTGCTCCTTTAAGAACCAGGGGGATGGACAGGGAGTGGTGGCGCATGCCTAAAATCTCAGTACTTTGGGAGGCCAATGTGGGCAGATCACCTGAGGTCAGGAGTTCAAGACCAACCTGGCCAACATGGTGAAACCCCGGCTCTACTAAAAATACAAAAATTAGCTGAGTGTGGTGGCATGTGCCTATAATCGCAGCTACCTGGGAGGCTGAGTCAGGAGAATCACTTGAACCTGGGAGGCAGAGGTTGCAGTAAGCCGAGATTGCGCCATTGCACTCCAGCCTGGGCGACAGAGCAAGATTCTGTCTCAAAAAAAAAAAAAAAAAAAAAAAAAGAACCGGGGGATAGAACCCCTAGGCCCAGCTCAGTTACTTTCAGCTGTGTGACTTACACCTAGCACTTCTGTCTCTGGGCCTCAGTTATGCCTTCTGTAAGATAGGGCTAACGATACACATGGAGATGAATGGAATAATGTATATAAGCAGGTGAGCATGGTACCCTGCACCCTGCACCTACCAAGAATATTATGATGACTGTGGTTATTGTTATTCCCACCTTTACACCCTCCTTCTGATATCTGTTTACTCTTGACCTTCTAACTGGTGTGTTAGCCTCACAGATGACTTCCTCATCCATCCATTCACCCTCCCACCTATCCATCTATTCATCCACCCATCCACCCATGCACCCACCCTCCCACCCACATACCTATCCATCCATCCATCCACCCACCCACCCATCCATCCATGTACCCACCTGTCCACCCATGTACCCACCCTCCCACCAACCCACCCATTTATCCACCTACCCACACATCCACCCGTCCATCCATCCATCCATCCATCCATCTACCACCCATCCATCCATTCATTCATTCATTGAATGCCTCCCGGCTCCTGCCACCCTTTTGCTCAGCCCTGCCTCTGGTTGACTGATACGCTTTTGAACTTTGATTCCTCCTGTGGGGATCACAGTGCATTGCTCAGTGTTTTTTGATGAGTGCTCAGTGACCTCTATAAAGGACTTGGCTCAGAGCCTGCTCTGTGAAAGGGGCACAGGAAATCTTTGTTTATTCATTTCCGCTTGTTCCGTCCCTTCCTGGCAGGGACCTGTCAGGGACCTGTCAGGAGTCCCTTTTCAATTGGCTCCTGTCCCACTTGCAGCAGTGATGCCCTCTGCTGCCCTTTTCTGGTCACTGCCAGTGTGTTATTTAATCCTGGGTCGTTTAAAACCTTTATCCTTTCCTTCCTCCAGGCTTGGAGGGATTCTTGGCTATAAGTGTGACCCTATTCTGACTTGCTTTGAGAGATGCTGTGGGAGAGAGGTTCCACACTAAGTGTGGGGTCTTCACGCCTTTAATATTCACAACTGCTAGTCCCCATTTAACAGATGAGGACACTGAGGCTCAGGTTTTAGTTACTTGCCTAAAGATCACCTGAGCATATAAGGAACAGAGTCAGAATTTGAGCTCAGGCCTGACTCTAGAGCCCTTAGCCATCATAGCATTGTCTCTACTGAGAAACCCTGTTCAAAGCAGTTTCCTGTTTATGAAGACATATATCATGGTTTGCCAATTTTGTGGTGACTTACACGTATACAGGGTTGTGCTCCTTCTGCGAGTGGATGCACTAATGAATAAATAATGTTAGTAAAGGCCTGTGAGTGAAACATGCTATGGATGCTGCAAGATTTGTCTAGAATAGATACCTGCCTGCATGCAGACTCCTTCCTTCCCTGAGATTCACAGAGCAATGCCTGCTTGCCATAGCTGAAGGATTTTTGGTTTTTTTTTTTTGAGACGGAGTTTTGCTCTGTCGCCCAGGCTGGAGTGCAGTGGTGCGATCTCAGCTCACTGCAAGATCCACCTCCCAGGTTCACGCCATTCTCCTGCCTCAGCCTTCCGAGCACCTGGGACTACAGGCACCCGCCACCGCGCCTGGCTCATTTTTTTGTATCTTTAGTAGAGACAGGGTTTCACTGTGTTAGCCAGGATGGTCTCGATCTCCTGACCACGTGATCCGCCCGCCTCAGCCTCCCAAAGTGCTGGGATTACAGGCATGATCCACCGCACCCGGCCAGCTGAAGGATTTTTAAATGAAACAATCTTTAAAAAATAGTGTATATATACGTGTGTGTGTATCTATATTTATCTATACCTATATATATCTTATGGTAATACATATAAACACACACACACATGAATTTTTGAAAACCATCTTGTCTGCCTGGCTATCAATTAATTACAAGCTTCCACTGGCAGCTTGGTGGCATCTTTAATTGGAGGAGGTGTTTATTGATATTCCTATGTTCCAGATTTTGGGCAGGTGTGTCTGCTGGCAATGGCAGAGCTGCGCCTGGAGCTCAGAACTGAGAAGAGAAGACAGAATCTGCTGCCTGGCTGTGTGCACGAGTGTCTGAACCATGCTAACTCACGTTCTGTTCTCTCCAGGTGTTGGCCGAGGTCCTCACGGGCATCCCTGCAATGGATAACAACCGAAGCCCGGTTTACCTGGTAAGGGAACTTGTCACATCTGGCTGGGAGGTATATTTGGGCCTCACAGCTCTGTAGAGAGGGCAACGACCTCAATTCTAGCTAGTTTTACACATGCAAATGAGGCCCGGTACAAGGTTGCATTTGCATCCCCACAAAGCAGCTTTAACCTCCCATCCCCACCTGCCAGCCAACCATTGCTTTTTCATGATAATAGCATCTGGGGCTTGGTGCGGTGGCTCATGCCTGTGATCACAGCCTTTGGGAGGCCGATGTGGGTGGATTATTTGAGATCAGGAGTTCAAGACCAGCCTGGCCAACATGGTGAAACCCTGTCTCTATTAAAAAAAAAAAAAAAAAGAAAAAACTTACAAAAAACCCCCAACATTATCCAGGTGTGGTCGCATGTGCCTGTAATCCCAGCTACTCCGGAGGCTGAGGCAGGAGAATCACTTGAACCTGGGAGGCAGAGGTTGCAGTGAGCCAAGATTATGCCACTGCACTGCAGCCTGGGTGACAGAGCAAGACTCCACCTCAAAAAAAAAAAAAAAAAAGATTTTGGAATGTTTATAGAAAGCACTTCTATAAAAGAGAAAGCACTTCTCCTCTCTATATCAGGCAATTCATTAGGGATTTTCCTCAAATTGATAAAAGTTAATTTCAGCCCTTTTAAACAAGTTTCTATAATAAAAACAATTTCCATTTTGTAGGCCAAAGATCTGATATACACAGTCATTTAAAAAATATAACAACCTGGCTGGGTGTGGTGGCTTACACCTCTAATCCCAGCACTTTGGAGGAGGCCAAGGCAGGCGGATCACTTGAGGCTGGGAGTTTGAGACCAGCCTGGGCAACATGGCGAAACCCTGTCTCTACTAAAAATACAAAAATTAGCCAAGCGTAGTGGCACACACCTGTAATCCCAGCTACTTGGGAGGCTGAGGCAGGAGAATCGCTTGAACCCAGGAGACAGAGGTTGCGGTGAGCCGAGATTGCGCCACTGCACTCCAGCCTGGGTGACAGAGTGACACCCTCTCTCAAAAAAGAATAAAAATATAACAACCTAGCCTGACTTTGTGTTAAATACTTTCCATACATTATCTACCTAAATCATCTCAATTTTTCCATGATAGAGTCATTATATTCATCTGCAGATGAGGAAAGCTGGCTCTGAGTTTGGCCTAGGATCTCAGTGCAGTGGTGCAATCTCGGCTCACTACAAGCTCCACCTCCCGGGTTCATGCCATTCTTCTGCCTCAGCCTCCCGAGCAGCTGGGACTACAGGCGCCCACCACCACACCCGGCTAATTTTTTTGTATTTTTAGTAGAGATGGGGTTTCACTGTGTTAGCCAGGATGGTCTCAATCTCCTGACCTCGTGATCCGCCCGTGTCGGCCTCCCAAAGTGCTGGGATTACAGGATCTTGAGTTCTTAACCACAGCAGTCTCCTGCTTGTTTCTTGTGACAGTCCAACCATACGAATTCAGTATTATCATTCCCATTTACAGCTGAGAAAACTGAGGGCAAGCTGAAGTGACTTGTCTCACACCCCTCAGTGAGACCAGTGGTGGAAGTGGGGTTTAAATTGAACCCATGGCTTTTGCAGAGTTTCAAATCTCATCCAAACACTAGTCTTCCTCATCAGTTTGAGAGGGGGCACCTTTTCCTACTGGGTATCGAGACCATTGGAACAGACAGATTATTATTTTATTTATTTATTTATTTCTGGTGACTGGGCCCCAGAAGCATCCCCTGGGCTCTGGGGTAGGGAGGCTGAAGGCCTTCCTACTCCATGCAGAAAGTCACGACATGTTCCTTTGATGAACTCTGTGAGTTCCACCCCTTTTGGGCAGTCAATCCCATATGCTGCAGAGAGGTCTGTCTGGGCAGCTCAGATGTGGTTTGGGGCTGTTTGGGGGCAGTTTCTCATCTCCTGACTATTTTCTTGAGATGGATTTCCCAGCAATCCTCTGGGGCTCCCCGGACAAGTATCACAGTGGAAGGAGGCTTTTGAGGCACTGACAGGAAGTTGTCTAGAATTATTTTTTTGCTAATGATTTCTAAAAATGTGGAAAATAACAGTTTTTTAAAAGTAGTTTCTTTCTCTTACTCTAGACTCTCGTATGGTCTCTTATCATGTTCTGTTGTGGTAGGTGCAATCCAATGGTTAATCAAGATTTGAGTCAGGGAGGAAAGCTTGCTGACTTCCTGTGGCCCAGGGTAGGAGGAAGCAGGCCTCCTCCAGGCTTGGGAAAGTGTTAGTTGCCACAGTGTTTCCTGAGGGCATTTGGTGGTTTCCACCTAAATTGAAAATATGAGTACCCTCTGACACGGCAATTCCATTTGTGCCTGGAGAAACATGCACACGTGTGAGGAGAGACAGATGAACAAGGATATTTGTAGTGGCATTTTTTTTTTTTTCGAGACAGAGTCTCACTCTGTTGCCCAGGCTGGAGTGCAGTGGGCGTGATCTTGGCTCACTGCAACCTCCACCCCCCGGGTTCAAGAGATTCTCCTGCCTCAGCCTCCTGAGTAGCTGGGACTACAGGTGCGCATCACCACACCCGGCTAAGTTTTGTATTTTTTTTAGTAGTGACAGGGTTTTGCCATGTTGGCCAGGCTGGTCTTGAACTCCTGACATCACTCAGGTGATCTGCCCACCTTGACCTCCCAAAGTGTTGGGATTACAGGAGTGAGCCACTGCGCCTGGCCAAATTTAATTTAATTTGATTTAGAGATAGGGAGGGGTCTTGCCCTGTCACCCAGGCTGGAGTGCAGTGGCATGATTGTAGCTCACTGCAGCCTCGAATGCCTGGGCTCAAGCGATCTTCCCATCTTGGCCTCCCAAAGTGTGAGGATTACAGGTGTGAGCCATGGCACCCAGCCTGTATGAGTTTTGACAAATGTATACAGTCACGTAACCACCACCACAATCAAGATACGGAATATTTTTGTCACCCCAGAAAATTCCCTCCACTTACAGGTCCTGGCAATTACTCATCTAATTTCTGTCCACATAGGTCTATCTTCTTTAGAGGGTCATATCAATGGACCCATGGCGGATGCACCCATTTGTTTCTGTCCCCCTTCATGTAGCATAGTGCTTAGATTCATCCATGTTGTTGACGTGTCAGTAATTCATTCCTTTTCATTGCTGAAGAGTATTCCATTGTATGGATAGATGACTGTTTATCCATTTACCAGTTGCTGGACATTTGGGTTATTTCCAGGTTTTGGCAATTCTGAATAAAGCCAACACAAACATTCTTATTTTAAAAAAATGAAAAAGAGGCCGGGCGCAGTGGCTCACGGCTGTAATCGCGGCACTTTGGGAGGCTGAGGTGGGTGGATCACTTGAGTTCAGGAGTTCAAGACCAGCCTGGGCAACATGGTGAAACCCCGTCTCTACTAAAAACACAAAATTAGCTCTGTGTGGTGGCGAGTGCCTGTAATCCCAGCTACTCAGGAGGCTGAAGCAGGAGAATCGCTTGAACCTGGGAGGCAGAGTACAGTGAGTCGAGATTGTGCCACAGCACTCCAGCCTGGGCAACAGAGTGAGACTCTGTCTCAAAAAAATAAAAAAGTAAATTGAAAAAGACATGTATGTTCTGACAGGGACGTATCTCCAAGTGAAAAAAGCAAATTCAGAATAGTATATAGTATGATCACATTTTTGCTAAAAATAGATGGATGAATGAATGAAAACGTTGTATCACATATTTTCTTCTCTATAAATTGAGGATAATAGTAGTACCCCCCCCCCCACCGACAAGGTATGTTTGTTTGTTATCATTTTTGGAGATAGGGTCTCCTATCTCCTATCTTCTTTGTCAGGAAGGCTGGAGGAGTGCAGTGGCATGATCATAGCTCACTGTCACCTCGAACTCCTGGGCTCAAGGGATCCTCCCACCTTATCCTCCCGGGTAGCTGGGATTATAGGCATGAGCCACTGTGCCTGGTATCTGACAGCGTTATTGAAGGTTAAATAATATGTGAGATGCCTAAAATAGTAACTAGAACATAATAAACAATATATGTTAACTATTAGTATTATCATTATTATTTGAGATAAGGTCTCTGACACCCTGACTAGTATGTAGTGGTGCAATCATGGCTCACTGTAACCTTGAACTCCTGGCCTCAAGTGATCTCCTGCTTTAGCCTCCCAAGTAATTGGGACCACAGGCACATGCCACCACTCCTAGCTAATTTTTATTTTTATTTTATTTATTTATTTTTATTTTGAGACAGAGTCTTGCTCTGTCGCCCAGGCTGGAGTACAGTGGTGCAATCTCCGCTCACTGCAGCCTCTGCCTCCTGGCTTGAATTGATTCTCCTGCCTCAGTCTCCCAAGTAGCTGGGATTACAGGCATGGACCAACATGCCCAGCTAATTTTTGTATTTTTAATAGAGACAGGGTTTCACCATGTTGGCCAGGCTGGTCTTGAACTCCTGACCTCAAGTGATCCACCTGCCTCGGCGGCCTCCCAAGTACCTGGGACCACAGGCATGTGCCCTCACGCCCAGCTAATTTTTAATTTGTTATTTGTAGAGATGGGGTCTTGTTACGTTGCCCAGGCTGATATTGCTATTATTTTAACAGCTTTTAGGATACTGTTATAATTATTATGTAAGTAAATATAAAACCAAAATAATTATAGCTGTATAGCAGAAAATAATATAATCCAAACTATTAGCAGGAGTTACCTTTGGAGAGTAGAAATGAAAGGAAAGGTAAACTTTTGTCCCCAAATTTTAACCACTTATGTTTAATTTTAATTTTTTTTTGAAATGGAGTCTCCCTCTGTGGCCCAGGTTGGAGTACAGTGGTGTGCTTTTGGCTTACCACAACCTCTGTCTCCCAGGTTCAAGCAATTCTCCTGCCTCAGCTTCCCATGTAGCTGGGATCACAGGTGTGTGCCACCATGGCCCAGATAATTTTTGTATTTTTAATAGAGATGGGGTTTTGCCATGTTGCCCAGGCTGGTCTCGAACTCCTGAGCCCAAGTGATCCTCCTGCCTTGGCCTCCCAAAGTGTTGGGATTACAGGTGTGAGCCACCGTGCCCAGCCAAAAGTTGCTTTTTAAGGGTGGTTGTTTGAAACTAGACCCCAAAAATGTCCATATATTACTTTGGTTATGTTTGTTTTTTTCATTTTTAAAAAAAAATTTTATATGGAGATGGGAAGTCACTTTGTTGCCCAAGCGAGTTTTGAGCTCCTGGGCTTAAGCATTCGCCTGCCTCAGGCTCCCAAAGTGCTGACATTACAGGTGTGAACCACCACGCCCGGGCATGGTTGTGTTTCTTAAGACTCTTATTCTTGGCCGGGCACGGTGGCTCAAGCCTGTAATCCCAGCACTTTGGGAGGCTGAGGCAGGCGGATCACGAGGTCAGGAGATCGAGACCATCCTGGCTAACATGGTGAAACCCCGTCTCTACTAAAAATACAAAAAAATTAGCCAGGTATGGTGGCGGGCGCCTGTAGTCCCAGCTACTCGGGAGGCTGAGGCAGGAGAATGGCATGAACCCGGGAGGCGGAGCTTGCAGTGAGCCGAGATCGTGCCACTGCACTCCAGCCTGGGCGACAGAGCGAGACTCTGTCTCAACAACAACAACAAAAAGACTCTTATTCTCTCACAACCTCTCCCGCAATGCCCTTTTCCATTTTGGATGTCGTTGGATTTTTGCATAGACTAGGTCATTTGCCCTATGTAGACAGACTGTCTCACATTCTGGGTTTTGCTGATTACATCCTGTGGTCTCCTTCCCTTGTTCCTCTATTCCTCATATTTCCTATATTTGGCAGTTAGCACTTGTGACTTGTTTAGAGTCATGGTCATTGCCTTTGTCAAGAACACTTCCTGGAGGCGCTGTGAGCCTCCCACTGCTTCACTACATGGGGCGTAGCCTGTTGTCCTACTTTTAGTGCTAAGACCGATCAGTGTGTTAAGGTTTTAGTGCTAAGATTGATCAGTGGTTTCAGGTGGAGCTGCCGACTCCTCCATGGTGAAGTTCCCTCGACATCCTTTCATCGCGTGTTCTCAGTCCCCCAACCCCTGTTTAAACACTAGGTGTCTTCTGTAGTTTTTTTGATTATCGTCATTGTCTTTGCATCAAGATACATAGCAATGATGGCAGGTTTCCATTTGGGGCAAATCGTGAGACTCTGCCTCTAGAAAAGAAGAAAATAATACACTTCTACTGTTCTTGATTATCAGCTTTAAACCCTAGTACACTTAAAAAAAAAAAAAAATTTAGGCTGGATGCAGTGGCTCACACCTATAATCTGAGCACTTTGATATGCCAAGACAGGAGGATTAGTTGAGCCCAGGAGTTCAAGACCAGCCTGGGCAACATAATGAGACTCCATCTCTACAAAAAATTTAAAAATTAGCCAAGTACAGTAGCATGTGCCTATAGTCCCAGCTACTTGGGAGGCTGAGGTGGGAGGATAGATTGAATTGAGGAGGTTGAGACTGTAGTGAGCTGTGATTATATCACTGTGCCTGGCCTATTTTTATTTTTATTTCTTATTTATTTTTTGAGACGGAGTCTCACTCTGTCGCCCAGGCTGGAATGCAGTGGCGCAATCTTGGCTCACTGAAGGCTCTCCCTCCCCGGTTCAAGCAATTCTCCTACCTCAGCCTCCCGAGTACCTGGGACTATAGGCACGCACCGCCATGCCCGGCTAATTTTTTGTATTTTTTAGTAGCGACGAGGTTTCACCGTGTCTGCCAGGCTGGTCTCGAACTCCTGACCTCGAGTGATCTGCCAGTCTCGGCCTCGCAAACTGTTGGGATTACAGGCATGAGGCACCGCGCCTGGCCTACAATACATGTTTTTACAATATTTAGTATAATATGTTTGTAACATTTATATATGCTAATAATATATACCATATTACTCATTAAATATACAATATAATTTATATTAAATATGCTTACATATTTGTATAAAATTATTTATATAGCATATGTTCTATTGTATGCATAGTTCAGATTGCTGCATTTTATGTGGTACAAAATATAAAATATATGTAAATACAAAATGTATAAAAAGTATAGACATAATATTTTCTTTATAGTGGCTCTCCTGTTATGTATATAGGTCAGAATCCTACATTTTAAATGTTTGTATCGTAAGAGATTGTCCATGTAGTTGTTAATAAGATTAAATTATTAAGTGCTTATCATGTAGTAAGTGCCATATAAATGGTAGCTATTATTACTATTAGTTATTATCACTAAAAGACTATTGAATGTTCCGTGTCAGATGTCACTCTCTGTGCTTTAGGTGCACTGTTTCATCGAATGGTTGTGTTAGTCCTAGATGTAGGTATTTTATTATTTTTTTGAGACAGAATCTCGCTGTCACCTAGGCTGGAGTGCAGTGGCGTGATCTCAGCTCATTGCAGCCTCTGCCCCCCACCTCCCCCACCATGGGTTCAAGCAATTCCTCTGCCTCAGCCGCCCTAGTAGCTGTGATTACAGGCGTGCGCTACCAAGCCCAGCTAATTTTTATATTTGTAGTAGAGACGGGGTTTCGCCCTGTTGGCCAGGCTGGCTCGAACTCCTGACCTCAAGTGATCCATTCGCTTCTGCCTCCCAAAATGCTAAGATTACAGGCTTGAGCCACTGCGCCCGGCCCTGGTGTAGGTATTTTTGTTGTTCCCATTTTCCTGATGAACCAACCGAGGCCTAGAAAAATTAAGGCCCCACGTTTGTGGCATGAGTTCACTATGGAGTGTCTTGTGCATGTAGGAAATCGAATCCCTCTCCATTTTTTGGGGGGTTTTACTTCTTTCTGGAATCCTTGCATTTATTCTTACGATGTCCTGTCGGTTTTCTGAGCATTTTTTGCAGCTCTGGAGGTGAGTGGGGCGCGTGCGTTGGCTCTCGCAGCTCTGCAGCTCACTCAAGGGCGTTTCTACCCTTCTTCCCACAGAAGGACTTACTCCTCAGTGAAATTCCAAGCAGCACCGCCTCGCTCTGCTCCAGGAAGACGGGCGTGGAGAACGTGATGGCAAAGGAGATCTGCCAGAAGTACCTGGAGAAGGGCGCAGGGAGGCTTCCGGAGGACTGCGCCGAGGCCCTGGCCACGGCTGCCTGCCTGTGCCTGCGGAGGCGTAACACCAGCCTGCAGGAGGTGAGCCTCGTCCGCAGCGGCCTCGCTGCCTGGGCGCGTGGGTCCACCTCATCGGCGACGGCCCCTTCACAGAGGCCTGGTGCACAAACCAGGGTTGTGCTTGCTTGCAAGCCGCAGAACCTCCTAGAGCTCCCATCAGCCAAAGGGCGGTGTAGGGATGGATAGTGCGGAGCCCGAGGACGGGTATTGCAGGGCCTCAGGGCGCAGGACCAAACCCGCAGATGTTAACTGAACCCCATGAACTCTCTGTGAATCGGCTTTATTCCCCCTTCTCTATAGGCCCCTT
This sequence comes from Gorilla gorilla gorilla, assembly GCF_029281585.2. Classification (NCBI taxonomy): domain Eukaryota; kingdom Metazoa; phylum Chordata; class Mammalia; order Primates; family Hominidae; genus Gorilla; species Gorilla gorilla. Next base: position 20,064,851 of record NC_086017.1, read on the forward strand.
CGCCTTTCCTCTGTGTTCTCTGGAGGGAACGGCTCTGCCCGCAGGTTATAACAGAGATGAGCCTCCACCCTGAGTCCCACCACAGAGGGAGAACCTGATTGGCTGAACTTGGGTCAGTTGTTTACCGCTTGGCCAATCAGGCATGGTGGGGCGGTCCAGCATGCAAACCGGGCTGCCCAGGGCTCCATCCCTGGATGGTGTCAGCGCCAGGTCCCAAAGAAAGGGAGTGTGCTCAGCCCATGCACTAGGCGGAAGTCCTAGAAAGCAGCCACTACACGGGGTAAGAGATTTTTTTGGACATGAGAAGTAGCCGTGGCTTCCATGGTAAAAGGTAATCAAGAGACTACTGCTTGATCTTTTTTTTTTTCTTTTTGAGACAGAGTCTCCTTCTGTCGCCCAGGCTGGAGTGCAGTGGTGCTATCTCCAACCTTCGCCTCTCGGGTTCAAGTAATTCTCTTGCCTCAGCCTCCCGAGTATCTTGAATTACAGGCATGAGCCGCTCTGTCCGGCCTTACTTGGTCTTTCTAAGGACAAACTCTCCACTGCCTGGGAGGACCCTTAGAAATCATCTAGCAGAGTGATTTTCAAGTGGTGTTGGGCACAGAGGGGCTCCTTGAGAATACTCAGGAATTGCTGTTGGCAGCAAGAGGGGTTGGGGGAGGTGCAGGCCCCCACCTGTGACTCGGACCAGACACCCACTTTGACTTCTCTCAGTTACTATATTGGGTTCTCTGGAAAGGGTTGATAGCTGGAAAAAATCTTCAATAACCACTGCTGTAGCCCAAGCCTCCCATTTTACAGAAGGGCAAGTGAAGGGCCACAGACGAGAAGATGAGGCCACAGAACTTGTTTTTGTCAGAGCTCTCTGGACTCCCAGTTCAGCCTTATGTCCATCGTCTTGCGCTGTCACGTGGCAGGAGCTGGAGGCTTCAGTCTTTGTTCTCAGCCTTTGCTAGCACAGGTGTCCCCCAAGTGTCCATGTGCCCCGATGTTCAGTCATTCATTCCGCAGTTGTACACTGGGGCCAGGGGACACATCTGTTCGGGAACAAGGCAGACCCAGGTCCACTCTCCTGGAACTCATGGAAATTGCATAGTAATTGTCTGTGTGGTGAGCGCCAGGACAGTGTATGATGAGGACCCCACCCTGTTGACCTTCCTGAGGAAGGGGTGTTTAAGCACACAAAGAGCAATCCAGGCAGAAGGAACACCCTGCAAATGGCCTGAGCCGAGAGAGAGCTCAGCAAGTTCAAGGGCCTGGAAGAAGGTCCGAAGGGCTAGAACACAACACATGGGGCACAGTGGCTTGTGTTGGGTGTGTCGAGGAAGGAGTTGTCCAATGATAGAGGGCTTTGTAGGCACAGTAAGGATTTTTGAAGAGCCACTAAGGTTTTTTTTTTTTTTACAGAATCTCACTCTTTCACCCAGGCTACAGTGTAGTGGTGCAATCTCGGCTCACTGCAACCTCCACTTTCCGGGTTCAAGCAATTCTCCTGCCTCAGCCTCCCGAGTAGCTGAGATTGCAGGTGTGTGCCACCACACCCAGCTAATTTTTGTATTTTTAGTAGAGACGGGGTTTCACTATGTTGGCCAAGCTGGTCTCGAACTCCTGACCTCAGGTGATCCACCTGCCTTGGCCTCTCAAAGTGCTGGGATTATGGGCGTGAGCCACTGTGCCTAGCCTCACTAAGGTTTTTAAGTAGAGGTAGGACATAATCAGATTTATAGTCTAAAAAGTTCTGTCTCCTTCAACCAATTATTCTTTCAGTAAGACTTTCATTCTTTTATTCATTCCATTATTTTGTTCAGTGTGTCACTTAAGGTGCAGGTGAAACTGCTATAACAAGGAGACTGCAAAATGCAGTGGTTTAAATAAGATAGATGTTTATTCTCTTTAGTGTAACAGTTTGAATTTACGCAGTCCAGTGTTAATGTGGCAGTGCCACGGTACTGGGGACCCAAGCTCCTTCTATGTTGTTTGTTTGCTATCCTTACCATGTGGCTTCCATGTCAGGGTCTAAGATGGCTGCTGTTGCTCAGGCCATCACACCTGCATTCCAGCCAGTGAAAGAGGGTTAAAAGGAAAAGGTGGACACACTCCCTTTCTTTTAAAGATATAACCTGGAAATGCATCACTTTTTCTCACATAATAGAGAGCAGAACTTAGCTACATGGCCACGCCTAGCTCTAAGGAAATGCGGTCTTTAGATTGGCAAATATTTATTGGGCATCTACTGTGAAGATTTATCTCAAGAAGTAACATGTGACCTGGGCCTTGAAGGATGAGACGTTTGCCACGTAAAATAAAGGGGATAGGGCACTTTAGGTGTAAGAAGAGGTAGGAGATGGCCTTAGCTCTTAGTACATCACAACCAAGCTGGGAAGATGAAAGAACAGCTGGGTCAGGGACTGGAAGATAATAAGCAGGCCTGGGTTTGATGGTCACCTTTGCCATTTACTGTACTGGCTGGGTGGCTTTAGGCAGGGAACTTAACTTTTCTGATCTTTTAATTTTTTATCTATAAAAATTCATGCATTGTGTATGAAATGGATACATTAGTGGCCGGGTGCGGTGGCTCACGCCTGTAATCTCAGCACTTTGGGAGGCCGAGGCAGGCGGATCACGAGGTCAGGAGATCGAGACCATCTTGGCTAACATGGTGAAACCCTGTCTCTACTAAAAATACAAAAAATCAGCTGGGCGTGGTGGCGGGCACCTGTTGTCCCAGCTACTCGGGAGGCTGAGGCAGGAGAATGGCGTGAACCCGGGAGGCAAGAGCTTGCAGTAAGCCGAGATACGCCCCTGCAGTCCGGCCTGGGCGAAAGAGCGAGACTCTGTCTCAAAAAAAAAAAAAAAAGAAAGAAATGGATATATTAGTATACTGAATTTTTTGCAAGGCACTGAGGAGATGAGATTTGTTATTGTTATTACGGGTATAAGGGTATGTATGTGTGCTCTGTGTGTGTGTGTGTGAAGAAGAAACATTCCTTCCTTGCTTCCGTCTAATTTTCCTAACCTCCCTAACCAGAAAAACCTTCCAGGGCAACATCTATATTATTTGTGCTTTTTTGATTGAAAGTGTTAGGAACTTAAACTCTTACACACGCACACATGTGCACGCACACACACACAGACATAGGGAGAGGGGAAGAATATGAATGAGTGAATTAGCGAATGAATGAACTTAGTGTCTCATTTAACCAAACAACAGAGAGGACAGGCATTGCTCTGGTTTCAGGGAAGTTAGACCCAGGATCTCAAACACCAAAGGTACAGCCATTGTGTCTCTGTGTCTGTGGCTCTCTCTCTGTTGCTTGCCTCTGCTTTACTCTGTGTTGAGCTTTCATTTTCCCCTACTGTAAATGGGTTTTCTGGGTGTAGTGGGGTGTCTGGTTCTACCACTAGAGAGGAAAGGCTGGAGGTCTTTCCCCAATAAGCTCTAGGTGGAAAAGTTTCAGGGAAGGATTCTGATTGGCCAGCTTCGATCACATGCCCAAATCTAGACTAATCCCTATGGCCAGAGGAGTGGGGTACTATGATCTACCCGTGTTGGGTCATGCCGTCTCATCTATGACAGGGCGGTTGGTGGGCAAGCACAGGTCTTTTCAAAGGAAGGGTGTGGTTTTTTCAGACAAAGCAACCAGCATTAGGTTCTTCAGTCTGCTCCCCGCCCCCTCTCTGCTGGGAGGCCAGATGTTAGCATTTCTATTTCAGAGAGAATTCCTGATGAGCTACCTTCTCTCTCTTCTCCCAAAGGTGTGTGGCTCTGTGGCTGCTGTGGAAGAGCGGCTCCGAGGTCGGGAGACGTTGCTCCCTTGGAGTGGGCTTTCTGAGGGTACAGGCTCTTCTTCCAACACCCCAGAGGAAACAGACGACGTTGACAATTCCAGCCTTGTTGCCTCCTCCTCCATGAGTGTGGCACCCTGGGCGGGGGCTGCCACCCCACTTCTCCCCACAGAGAATGGGGAAGGAAGGCTGCGGGTCATCGTGGGAAGGGAGGCTGACTCCTCCTCTGAGGCCTGTGTTGGCCCGGAGCCTCCCCAGGATGGTAAGCCAGAAGTCAGAGTGCATTTGGATGCTCATGTGTGTTTCCCCAACTTCAGCCCATCATTTTTTCTTTCTGTTGCCCTCATTCACTCCTTCATTTGGTTATTCAGCCATTCACCAACCAGCCAGTTTTTCACAGAGAAACCTGGGAGGCATCCTTGATATCTCCCTCTCCCTGCCCTGGACTGTGTCCGGTTAATCACCCAGTCCTGTCCATTTGCCTCCAAAATCTCTCTCACCTCCATCTACTTCTCTGCGTTCCCCGTTTGTCTGAGCTCCTGTCCTCGGGGGACTGCATAGCTTCCCTGAGTCCTCCTCCATCCTGGCTCCTTCCTCACCAGGTCCTTCTCCAGGAGCCAGCCAGAGTAGCTTTTAAAAACACAGTGCCGGCCAGGCGAGGTGGCTCACACTTGTAATCCCAGCACTTTGGGAGGCCGAGGCGGGTGGATCACCTGAGGTCAGGAGATCGAGACCAGCCTGGCCAACATGGCGAAACCCTGTCTCTACTAAAAATACAAAAAAATTAGCTGGGCATGGTGGCGCGTGCCTGTAATCCCAGCTACTTGGGAGGCTGAGGCAAGAGAATTGCTTGAACCCGGGAGGCAGAGGTTGCAGTGAGCCAAGATTGTGCCACTGCACTCCAGCCTGGGCGACAGAACAAGAGTCCGTCTCAAAAAAACAAAAAACAAAAAACTCAATGCATGTCATCCCTCGTTCAAAGTCCTCAAGGCCCCATGTGGTCTGTTCCTGTCTGCCTCTCCTCTCAACACAAGCACCATCCTCACCAGTCACTTCTAAAGATATCTTCCAGGCTGGGTGTGGTGGCTCACGCCTGTAATCCCAGCACTTCCGGAGGCTGGGGTGGGCAGATCACCTGAGGTCAGGAGTTCAAGACCAGCTTGGCCAACTTGGTGAAACCCTGTCTCTACTAAAAATACAAAAATTAGCTAGGCGTGGTGGCGTGTGCCTGTAGTCCCAGCTACTTGGAAGGCTGAGGCATGAGAATCACTTGAATCCAAGAGGCGGAGGTTGCAGTGAGCCAAGGTCGTGCCATTTCACTCCAGCCCTGAGTGACAGAGTGAGACTCCGTCTCAAAAAAGAAAAAAAGAAGATACTTTCTGGCTGGGCGCAGTGGCTCACGCCTGTAATCCCAGCACTTTGGGAGGCTGAGGTGGGCAGATCACGAGTTCAGGAGTTCGAGACCAGTCTGGCCAATATGGTGAAACCCCATCTCTCTACTAAAAATACAAAAATTAGCTGGGTGTGGTGGCAGGCACCTGTAGTCCCAGCTACTTGGGAGGCTAAGGCAGGAGAATTGCTTGAACCCGGGAGGTGGAGGTTGCAGTGAGCCGAGATTGCACCACTGCACTCTAGCCTGGGTGACAGAGGAAGACTCTGTCTCAGGAAAAAAAAAAAAGGTACCTTCCATTCCTGCCACTCAGGTCCAAGGATACCAAGTTTCTTTCTGAAATAAAAAATTAGGAAGGTGCCCCCCCACCGCCCGCCTTTTTTTTTTTTTTTTTTTTGAGACAGTGTTTCACTCTTGTTGCCCAGGCTGGAGTATAATGGTGTGATCTTGGCTTATGGCAGCCTCCGCCTCCCGGGTTCAAGCGATTCTCCTGCCTCAGCCTCCCGAGTAGCTGGGATTACAGGCATGTGCCACCATGCCTGGCTAATTTTGTATTTTTAGTAGAGACAGGGTTTCTCCATGTTGGTCAGGCTGGTCTTGAACTCCCAACCTCAGGTGATCCGCCCACCTCGGCCTCCCAAAGTGCTAGGATTATAGGTATGAGCCACCGCACCCGACCAGGAAGGCCCTTTCAATGCAGTGTCCCTGTCCCTTAGTAAACATGGTTCAATGAATGTCCCAGGCTCTGACCACTCCTGTTTCTCTTTTACTCCTCCTGCCATGGGGAGGGGAGAGGAAGAAGAAAGACAGGATGTGAGCATTTTTTTCACTCCACCCTCCCACCCCTCAACATCATAAATAGGAACAGGGAAACCCTCTCCTTTCTGGAAGGTCAGGGTAGGTTGCAGGGCTTCCTGCAAAGACAGAGGAGATGAAAATGCTCATTACAGGTGGGTGCAGTGGCTCATACATGTAATCCTAGTACTTCGGGAGGACAAGGTGGGCTGATTGCTTGAGCCCAGGAGTTTAAAGATCAGCCTGGGCAACGTGGTGAAAACCTGTCTCTACGAAAGATGCAAAAATTAGCCAGGTGTGGCCAGCCAGGCATGGTGACTCATGCCTATAATCCCAGCACTTTGGGAGCCCGAGGTGGGTGGATCACTTGAGGTCAGGAGTTCGAGACTAGCCTGGCCAACGTCGTGAAACCCTGTCTCTACTAAAAATACAGAAAAAAAAAAAAAAAAGGCCAGGCCTGGTGGCTCACGCCTGTAATCCTAACACTTTGGGAGGCTGAGGCGGGCGGATCACGAGGTCAGGAGATCGAGACCATCCTGGCTAAGATGGTGAAACCCCGTCTCTACTAAAAATACAAAAAATTAGTTGGGCGTGGTGGTGGGCGCCTATAATCCCAGCTACTCAGGAGGCTAAGTCAGGAGAATTGCTTGAACCCAGGAGGCAGAGGTTGCAGTGAGCCGAGATTGAGCCACTGCACTCCAGCCTGGGCAACAGAGTGAGACTCCATCTCAAAAAATGATTGATAAATAAATAAATAAATAAATAGGCTAGGTGCTGTGGCTCACAGGCCAGGCGTGGTGGCTCACGCCTATCTGTAATCCTAGGACTTCGGGGGGCCGAGGCGGGTGGGTTGCCTGAGCTCAGGAGTTCAAGCCTAGTCTGGGCAACACGGTGAAACCCCTTCTCTACTAAAACACAAAAAAATTAACTGTGTGTGTCGCCCAGCCTGAGCAACAGAGTGAGACTCCATTTCAAAAAAAAAAAAAAAAAAGCCAGGTGTGGTTGTGCACGCTTGTAGTCCCTGCTACTCAGGAGACTGAGGTGGGAGGATCACCTGAACCTGTGAGGTCAAGGTTGCCTTGAGCTGAAATTGTGCCGCTGCACTCCAGCCTGGGCAATAGAGTGAGACCCTGTCTCGATAAAAAAAAAAAGAAAAAAAAAAAAGAAATGCTCATTACACTCAGGGCCTGATTCAGAAACCTGATTTAAGTGACTTTAAGAATTATAATAATAGAGCCGGGCGCGGTGGCTCACGCCTGTAATCCCAGCACTTTGGGAGGCCGAGGCGGGCGGATCACGAGGTCAGGAGATCGAGACCATCCTGGCTAACACAGTGAAACCCCGTCTCTACTAAAAATACAAAAAATTAGCCGGGCGTGGTGGTGGGCGCCTGTAGTCCCAGCTACTCAGGAGGCTGAGGCGGGAGAATGGCGTGAACCCCGGGGGCAGAGCCTGCAGTGAGCAGAGATCGCGCCACTGCACTCCAGCCTGGGCGGCAGCGAGACTCCATCTCAAAAAAAAAAAAAAAAAAAAGAATTATAATAATAGTAACTTTCATTCAAGTCGCTCTTGTTTGCTTCCTGTTGAACATCAGTTACAGAAACTTCGTGGCAAATTGAGATCAATGAGGCCAAAAGGAAACTGATGGAGAATATTCTGCTCTACAAAGAGGAAAAACTGGACAGCATTGAGCTCTTTGGCCCCTGATGACCGGAACACAGCTGAGGACCCTTGTCCTCAGTTGGAAAGATGAGCATCAGATCAAGAAAAAGGTCTGAGGCAGAATCCAAGATCTGCCAGGAAACACACAACAAAACATCTGCTGTCCTGGGTGGGAGGGAAACTTCATTTCACTGGAATGAGTTGGGAGAGAAAGGCCCTCAGCTTTTAGAGACACAAAAATCCATGAAGTCTCCTCCTTTCTGGGCTTTGTTAGTCAGAGCAGGGGATCAGAGGAGACTGAAGCAGAAACCCTGCACACGGGCCCAGGATGTGGCTGATTTTGTGGTTCCGGGGAGTATGTGATGATAATCACCCCCAGCAGATTCCATTACCTCAGCAGCTCTTGTTCCCCCACCACTGGCAGTTCTGCAATGCCATAGCATTTTCCAGAGCTAAGATCTCTGGGTTGTATTTGCTGACAGCCTGCAAGCCTGCAAGCTTGCATGCTCTGAAAGATTTTTTTTAGTTTTAAATTTTTTTGTAGGGATGGGATCTCGCTTTGTTGCCGAGGCTGGTCTTGAAGTCCTGGGCTCAAGCAGTCCTCCCACCTCAGACTCCCAAAGTGCTGGAATTACAGTTGGGAGCCACTGTGCCTGGCCTAGAAGACTTTCAACTTGTGTCTCAGTGCAGTTCTTGACTCACCTCTCTGGGCCTCAGGTTCTACAAATGCCAGACACCTAGCAAAGAGCTCTGCAGGCTTTCCACTGCCTGTATTGGAAATCTTGCAGTTCACATAATTATTCAGTCACTGCCTGGTACCTTTATCTTCCCATCCCACTAATGTTAGTGTTTTTTAATGGAGCTTTTATTCTGAGAATATGTGTTTGTTTGTTTGTTTGTTTTTTGAGACAGGGTCTCACTTTGTCACCCAGGCTGGAGTGCAGTGGCATGATCTCAGCTCACTGCAAGCTCTGCCTCTCAGGTTCAAGTGATTCTCCTGCCTCAGCCTCCTGAGTAGATGGGACTATAGGCACCTGCCACTATGCCTGGCTAATTTTTGTGTTTTTAGTAGAGACAGGGTTTCACCATATTGGTCAGGCTGGTCTCGAACTACTGACCTCGTGATCTGCCCGCCTTGGCCTATCAAAGTGTTGGGATTACAGGCTTGAGCCACCGCACCCGGCCGAGAATATGTGTTATTTGTGACTGGATGATGAAGAATCAGGAGAATGCATTTCATGTCTGATTCTGCTGCTAATTAAGTCAATCATTTAATTTTTGGGACCTCAGTTTCTTTGTAAGTAAAATAACACCTGCTTGTTCTTCATCCCTGGGCTGTTGGGAGGAACAGATGAGACAGTGGCTATAGAAGCACTTGGAAAATGCACTTGTCCTGTTTTGTAAAATAAAAAGGTATTAAATGTGTATTTCTGCCATGTACCTAATGATTATTCAGTGCGTATATATCTGAAAAGTCATGTTGCAGATCTTTTTGTGAAACAGATGCTATTTTAAATTCACTGGGAGAAATATCCTATTTAAAGTAATTCTATAGTAATTTCTTTTTATATAATAAAAATATATTTGTAAAGTCGACAGACAACTTGTAATTAGTTTTGTGTCTGGAAGAATTTGTTTAGAGAAGGCACTCTGTATCCTTGAGATGGGGTAGCCAAGAGCTAGGATCCTGGCTCTTACTGTTGACTGTTAATAGCTGCATGATCTTGGGCCCAGTTAGGGAGTTACTCTGAGGCTCTGTTTCCTCATCTGTACAATGGGAAAAAGAAAACGTACGCATCTTGTAGGGTTGTTGTTGGATGGGTCCTGCCTGGTGAAAGCATTTGGCAGCTCCCCAGTAGGGACAGCTTTGGCTTGATGTGTGATGTAGCTGAGCTGGGTCCAAGTCCAGGTGGACAGTGATTTATACAGACAGCCCTGTCTTCAGCTCTGGTGTCTGTGAGGATTCAAGGTGAATGTGCATTTTGTGCCCCAAATGGGACCTGGCCTCTTGCGAACACTTTACAATTATAAGCAGGGTGTTTCCAGGGCTGTTTGAGCAATAGAGGGCTGACACCAATAGGTTCGTGGTTATCCAGACATACTTACATTTCTAGACTAGGATTTCATATATTTTTGGAGAAGTCAGTAAATCCCCTTGGGACTTGGATGAAAGCTCTAGACCTTTGCGACATACAGACATACATACATACGCATTCTGAGTACATGAATTCCAGACCTTCATGGGCACCATGATGTCTTTTCATGGATCCCCCATAGGGAAGCCCTGAATTATTTTTTTTAGGTTAATAGAGGATTTAAAAATCTAAACAGTACAAAGGTTCCATGGTGAGAAGGCAGGCTTTTTCTCAATGGGATCTTAGTCTCCAGTTTCTTGTTCCCAAAGGCAACCACTGTCACTAGGTTGGAGTATCCTTCCAGAGGTGATGGAAAACAGAGGTGATGCTCAACTTAGTCATCAGGGAAATGCAAATCAAAACCTCTATGAGATGCCACTTCACATTCACTATGATAGCTATAATCAAAAAGACAAAAACAAGTATTGGCTATGATGTGGAGAAATTGGAGCCCACACACACTGTTGGTGGGAATTGAAAATGGTGAGCACTTTGGAAAACAGTTTGGCACTTCCTCAAAAGGTAAGAATTTCCATATGACCTAGCAATTCTACCCCTAGGTATCTACCCAAGAGAGATGAAAACATGTCCACACAAAAGCCTGCACACCAATGTTTATAACAGCCAAAAAATGGAAACAACCTAAATATCCATCAACTGATAAGTGGATACATGAAATGCAGTCTATTCATGCAATGGAATATTCAGCCATAGAAAAGAATTAAGTACTTGTGAAAAGTAAAGTAGAGGTTCCTCTTCAAAGACTTTCCTCCCCATCTAATTAGGAATAAATAGTAACTTCTCTTAGAAGCAAAATTTATTCAAAGACCTAACATTCTTAAATACCTGCTAGCCATAATAAATCAATGTACTTTATGTTCTTAACTCCCACAATTTAGCCTAAATATTTGCCCTGGCACGGTTATACTGGTCCAAGCAAGCATTAAGTCATAGCCTGTTCCTCTCCCTTATTTGAAAGTGTTTTTACCTTTCTCAGCATTCCACAAGTTACTTCCTCCTTCCTTTGTTCTCCTCTGCTTTTGCCTCTGAAAAAATTCTAAGTTGCTAGCCATTCAAGACAAATACAGAATGTGAAGTCCCGTTTCAGCCAGTGGAAACTGGACACAGCGGTAGGGTGGATACGTCAGGTTATAAATGACCCTGTCTCCTTTGTTGGGTGTACTCGTGGCAAAACTGCTGGCGAGTGTACCCTTTCTGCAGAAAGTGTAAAAATGGCCTTGCTGAGAAAATTATTTATGTTCAAGTGCTATTTCTTTATGGCACCGGGGAACAAGCATTTCAAACATACTGACACGTTACAACATGGATGAACCTTGAGATCATGGTAAGCAAAAGCAAGTCACATATTGTATGATTCCATTTTTAATTTTGTCAGAATAGGCAAAGCTATCAAGACAAATTAGATTACAGTCTTGCTGAAATTACAGGAGTGAGCCACCAGGCCAGCTGGTCATACACCTGTTTTCTTTCTTCTTTTTTGTTTTGAGACAGAGTCTCCCTCTGTTGCCTAGGCTGGAGTGCAATGGCACGATCTTGGCTCATTGCAACCTCTGCCTTCCAGATTCAAGCGATTCTACTGCCTCAGCCTCCTGAATAGCTGGGATTACAGGCGCATGCCACCATGCCCTACTAATTTTTGTATTTGTTTTTAGTAGAGATGGGGTTTCACCATATTGTTGAGGCTGGTCTTGAACTCCTGACCTTGTGATCTGCCCACCTTGGCCTCCCAAATTGCTGGGATTACAGGCATGAGCCACCACGCCTGCTGCTCATACACTTTAAATGAGTGAACTTTATGGTATATAAATTATATCTTAAAGCTGTTAGAAAGGAACACACAAAGTGGTTACCCTCAGGCATTTGAAAAAAGAAAGCCACATTTACCTTTGTATGCCACTCCTCTCTATTTAGCCACACATGTATTTTGTTAATGCTTTTCTAGGTCCTTTGTTTTTTCATGTCTTTCTTGGCCATTGCTCCTCAACAGTAAGTTTAGATCACTTCATTCTTTTTGCCTTACATTCCATTGTATTCCATATTCCTTAATGTATATAACCAGCTGATAGAGATTGAGGTTTTGTTTTCATTCTAGCTACTACAGACAATGCCACCTTCCAAGGAGATTGTATCAATTAACACGTTCATCAAGGATGTATGGGAGTGCATTTCCTCACAACCTCAGCCACAAGGTATATTATCTTGCTTTTTTTTTTTTTTTGAGATGGAGTCTTGCTCTGTTGCCCAGGCTGGAGTGCAGTAGCGTGATCTTGGTTCACTGCAAGCTCTGCCTCCCGGGTTCACACCATTCTCCTGCCTCAGCCTCCTGAGTAGCTGGGACTACAGGCATCTGCCACCAGGCCCGGCTAATTTTTGTTTTTTTTTTGTATTTTTAGTAGAGACGGGGTTTCACCATGTTAGCCAGGATGGTCTCGATCTCCTGACCTCGTGATCCACCCACCTCGGCCTCCCAAGGTGCGGGGATTACAGGCGTGAGCCACCGCACCCGGCCCCTTACCTTGTTTTTTGATTATTGCCAATCTAACGAGTGGAAAATTATAATTTTATATGTACTTTTTAATTTAATTAATTATTTTTTTTAGAGACGGAGTCTCTCGCCCAGGCTGGAGTGCAGTGGCGCAATCTCGGCTCACTGCAAGCTCCACCTCCTGGGTTCATGCCATTCTCCTGCCTCAGCCTCCCGAGTAGCTGGGACTACAGGCACCCCCCACCACGCCTGGCTAATTTTTGTATTTTTAGTAGAGGTGGGGTTTCACTGTATTAGCCAGGATGGTCTCGATCTCCTGACCTCGTGATCTGCCCACCTTGGCCTCCCAAAGTGCTGGGATCACAGACGTGAGCCACCACACCTGGCCTTACATGTACTTTTTTAATGGCTGAGGTGGAGCCATCTTTCTTATATTTAAGAGCATTTCATGATTTGTTTTTGTTCATTGCTTCCTTTGCCTTTTTTTTTTCCCCCTGAGACAGGGGTCTCACTTTGTCTCCCTGGCTGGAGTGCAGTGGCAGTAATCTTGGCTCACTGGACCCTCGACTTCCCAGGCTCAAGGGATCCTCCCATCTCAGCCTCCTGAGTAGCTGGGACTACAGGCGCCCACCACCACACCAGGCTAATTTTTGTGTTTCACTAGAGACAGGATTTCACCATGTTGCCCACGCTGGTCTCGAACTCTTTGCCTCAAGAGATCCACCCGCCTCGGCCTCCCAAAGTGCTGGGATTAGAGATGTGTGCCACTGGACCCAGCCTCCTTTGCCAGTCCTAATACTAAGTTATTTTATTATTTTGGGAGAATTGCTACATCGAATATCAGCCCTTTGTCATATGTTTCGAGTATTTTTCTGAATTTGTACCTTGTCTTTGATTTTTTTTTCTTTTCTTTTTTTTCTTTTTTGAGACAGGGTCTTGCTCTGTCCTCAATGCTGGAGTGCAGTGGCGGGATCACAGCTCACTGCAGCCTCGACCTCCCGGCCTCAAGTGATCCTCCCACCTCAGCCTGAGTAGCTGGCACCACGCCCAGCTAATTTTATTTTTTGTAGAGATGGGGGTCGCACCATGTTGGCCAGGCTGGTCTCTAACTCCCGAGCTCAAGCCATTCTCCCGCCTCGGTCTTCCAAAGTGCTGAGATTGCAGGCGGGAGCCACCGTGCCCAGCCGTCTTTAATATTTTTCACCAGGCGGATAGTTCACATTTTTGTGTAGTCTTTTTTTTTTTGGTGCCTTCTAATTCTAATTCTAATTCTTCCCATTTCTGGGTGTGTACTTAGTCTCTCTGAGCCACAGTTTTCTGCTCTATAAAGTGGGGTGATAATGCTCAGCACACAGTTTGCTTTGGCTCGATGAGAAATCCAGGTCTGAAAGCTTCAGGTACAGCGGCCGGCGCTGAGGAGAACAGCGTTAAGTGAGGCGCGTCAGCGGACATCGCCTGCCTGCACATCTGGCTGGCCTCAACTTCCCGCTGTTCGAGCCCACGTGAGTGGCTCCGCCCCATCTGGCTTCTGACCAATGGACGGGCTTCCTAAGGCGTACCGTCCCGACTCCAAGGCGCCTGGCTTTGAGGCGGGCTGCGTCTTGCTCGGAGTCCCGCCCCTTGCCGGGTCGAGCAATGGGCGCCTTCCGTTTGGCGCAGGCCCCGCCCCTGCCGCTCTCCGGCCTGCGGGCCGCAGGGCTCGTTCCGGAGGGCGGGCGCCACGGAGGCTCGAGTGGTCGCAGTTCGGGCGGAGGCCGGGCCAGGCGGGGCTGCAGGGCTGGGGCAGGCGGCGGGCTGCCCGGCGGGACAGCTGCGGCAGCCGGCGGGGGGCGTCCTGAGTTGGCGGTCGGGGGCGCTGCCAGCTCCCGAGGGGCCGCTCGGGCCCCTTCCGGCCCGGGTCTGGTTGGGCCGCAGGAGCAGGGCGGGCTGCGGCGCCCGGGTCTGGCCCTGGCCTACGGGCTAAGCGCCCGGCCCCAGGGCTGCGGGTCCGGCAGCCATGTGTGGATCTTGAAGCGCCATGTGGTCTTCTGAAGCGCTTTGACAGTTCTAAAGGGCTTTATGTTGCAAACTGATCAAAGCGCTTCGTAGCCCCGGAAGCGCTTAGGCATCTCCGAAGTAGCGCTGGCCAAAGTGAAGGCTTCCTGATCTCAGAAGCGCGTTGTGAGCTTGGAAACCAACGGCAGCCTTTAGTCAATTTTGGATCGCTTTGACTTCTCCAACACGGTTTGGCATCTCTGAAACCTTGAGAACTGTGATGGGCAGTGGAAAGAAGAGGGAAAGGTCAGTGAGGCTAGCCCCTGGCTCTGCCCTTATGTCTTGCCGTCCTCCTGGGCCCGGGGTGGCGGGAATCTGAGGTGGGGCCGCCAGGAAGGGTGGTGGTGGAATCCAGGCCCCCTGTACCTTGCAGGTGCCCATGGCGTCCGAGCGGGGCAAGGTCAAGCACAACTGGAGCAGCACGTCGGAAGGGTGTCCCCGCAAGCGCAGCTGCCTCCGGGAGCCCTGTGATGTGGCCCCCTCCAGCCGGCCAGCTCAGAGGTCTGCGTCGCGTTCTGGAGGGCCCAGCAGCCCCAAGCGCCTGAAAGCCCAGAAGGAGGACGATGTGGCTTGCTCGCGGAGGTTATCCTGGGGCTCATCCCGCCGCAGAAATAACTCCTCCTCCTCCTTCTCCCCCCATTTCTTGGGCCCTGGTGTGGGCGGGGCCGCCTCCAAAGGCTGCCTGATTCGGAACACTCGGGGGTTCCTGTCTTCAGGGGGATCCCCTCTGCGTCCTGCCAACGCCTCTTTGGAAGAAATGGCTTCTCTAGAGGAGGAAGCCTGCAGCCTTAAGGTAGGTGGCTGCCACGCTTTGCAATCGGTGAAGCTCCTTCCACATGGCTTGAGAGGTTGGGGATGGGAATTTTGGTGGAAGGAGACTACAAAACATTACATCCTTGAAGGTCTGGAAGGTCTTCCTAAGAAGTCCGCTCCACCCAAACTCGAAGACCTAGCAGTCTTCCAGGCGCGTGGCCTGAAGTTAAGTAGAGAGGTAATTTTCAAACTCGTCAGCACTTTGGAAGTACTTGGAAAGCTTTAAAATACTTGGGCCTGCCTCCTACCCCAGAGAAACTGATTTATTGGGCTGAGGTGTGGTCTGGGCTTCCACATTTTTCAGTGCTCCCCAGGTTATTGTAAACGTGCAGCCCCGTTGGAGAATCACTGCAGTAGAAGGTGGATTATTTGCTCAAGAGAAGAATGTATTTATTTTAGTTGTCAGTTTAAAGAATTGTGTGCCCTTGTACTTTGAACCACTCTGAATCACAGAACCAAGAATTGTGGTTCTTGGTGTAGCTTTTCTCCAAAGTCATAGTTTCCAGCATGTTGGGGTTTTGCTTGGTGGTGCTAGTTTTTTTTTTCTTTCTTTTTTTTGGAGGTTAAATTGTTAATTCCCTAATGGAAACATGCAAGAGGGTTTCATAAGTACTTTGAGCAGACCAAGGAGTGCTTCACAGAGAAGATACATTTCGCTCATCTACTCAATCAAGGCTTTGAACAAATATGTGATGAGGGTTTAGTTTGTGCCAGGCAATGTTCCAGGTGTTTGGGATTCTTTACTAACAAAACAGATCACTTTCCCCTTAGAGTTTGCATCCTGGGTTTTGAAGCTCTGAGTCTTAAGAAGTGAGAAGTTCTGCCTGTGGAGGAGTGGAGAAACAGTCTTATTTGGGATCAGATGGGCTGCCTCTAGAGAAAATTACTTTACAAAAGCAATTAAAACAGGCCCTAAGGAATATGTGTTTGTTTCTAAGCCTAGCCTTGGTGGTTTCTTTTGTGTAGCTGAGAAAGGAGGCTGTATTTGACTGTTTGTCTTGGGGACTCATAGGCTAAGTGCCCCTGGTTTTTTCAATGTGGACCTCACTGTCTGAACTCTTGTGTGGGCACGTGGATTTTTTCTTTTTAAGTTCACAAATAACAGTGAGTTGAAAAGCCCTGTCTCTAGCGTAGGAATGCTGAATTTGTCTCAAATCAGGTAAGTATGGGACTTTGCTCATACAAGTTAATCTTGCCATTAATCCTTGATACAATTTCAGTAGACTTGGGTACAGCATAAAATAATGCCAGTTGATTAAATTTAGCTTCACTGACAATTTATAGATAGAGTGAAACCTGGTACTGGGAGAGGCAGGAAATTTATTTTACATAGTCTTTCAGGTGTGCTGAATCTCTGGCTGTCCTAAAGACCTGGAACTCAGGTTTGAGGGTGTGGTCTCTAATCTGCGTGGGTCTAATTGTAGGATGGACCCACCTTTCTCTCATTAAGGCTAAAGGGGCCTTGTTTTGCAAGAACCCGATTTAGTGGTTTCAGTAGAAGCACTTGAGGGTTATTGTGGGCCATGCACTGTTGGGTCTGGGAGTGATGAGCTTCTAGGGAGCAGTCTGGTGGGAGGGCTGGAGGGGTGGTCATATGACTGCCCACAATGTGGTATGATGGAGTAGTGAGCCCAGAATGGAGGCTGGAGAGCGAGGTAGGGGGTGGATTGCAGCAAGGTTTTAGTAGCCAAGGGAATTTGGATTTTATCCTAAGGACAATGGATTTTATTCTAAGGGACAATTCCCTTAGAATTGTATTCTCTTTTTTTGAGACAGATTCTTACTGTGTCACCCAAGGTAGACTGCAGTGGCACGATCTCTGCTCACTGCAGCCTCCACCTCCTGGGTTCAAACAATTCTCCTGCCTCAGCCTCCCAAGTAGCTAGGACTACAGGTGTGCGCTACCATGCCCAGCTAATCTTTGTATTTTTAGTGGAGATGGGGTTTCGCCTTGTTGGCCAGGCTGGTCTCTAACTCCTGACCGCAAGTGATCTGCCCGCCTCAGCCTCCCAAAGTGCTGGGATTACAGGTGTGAGCCACCATGCCCAGCCAATTGTATTCTTATTTTAAAAAAATTATTTTATTTTTTTGAAACGATTTCCCAGGCTGGAGTGCAGTGGCACAATCATGGCTCACTGTAGCCTCAAACTCCTGGGGTCAAGCAATCTTCTTAAATAGGTGAGAATATGGGCATGTGCCACCACACCCTGCAGATTAAAAATTTTTGTTTTTTGGGCTGGGCACGGTGGCTCACGCCTGTAATCCCAGCACTTTGGGAGGCCGAGGTGGGCAGATCACGAGGTCAGGAGATTGAGACTACCCTGGCTAACACGGTGAAACCCTTTCTCTACTAAAAATACAAAAAGTTAGCCGGGCATGGTGGCGGGTGCCTGTAGTCCCAGCCACTTGGGAGGCTGAGGCAGGAGAATGGCATGAACCCGGGAGGCAGAGCTTGCAGTGAACCGAGATCAAGGCACTGCACTCCAGCCTGGGCGACAGAGTGAGACTCAGTCTCAAAAAAAAAAAAAAAAAAAAATTTTTTTTTTTTTTTGTAGAGATGAAGATCTCACTGTGTCGCCCAGGCTGGTCTCAAACTCCTGGGCTCAAGCTGTCCTCTTGCCTTGTCCTCCCAAAGCGCTGGGATTAGAGGCGTGAGCGGCTGTGCCAGCTGGATTGTCTTCTAAGCAATTAGAGAATTTATACAGGGCTCTACACAGAAAAGGAAATTGCATTGTAGAAAGTTCACTCTTGTCGAGTGAGGATTTTTATATTACCCTGATTGTCCATCTCTAGGACTGCTGAAGTCTCTTCCTGGAGTATATGTTTGTCAGTTTAAAAACCAAGTGTACAGTACTTGACTCATCGTGATGAATTACAAAACACCTCTTACCTTCCACCTTCATCTGTACCTCTTCCTCCCTTGCTCTGCAGTCATCTGTGAACTTATCTGTCCTGGTCCTAAGTCCTTCAGCAAGCACAGCCGAGGGGTACTCACAAAAATGGCATGTTCATCCTCAGGTCCTTCTGGAGTCCTCTCACCGCTCTCCTGTGTCTGCTCTGTAAACTTTTTTTTTTTTTTTTTCTTTGAGACAGGGTCTTGCTCTGTCACCCAGGCTGGAGTGCACTGGCATGATCATAGCTCACTGCATCTCAACCTCCTGGGCTCAAGCGATCCTCCTGCCTCAGCATCCCAAGTAGGTGGAACTCAGGCGTGTGCCAACCTGCCTGGCTAATTTTTTTTTTTTTTTTTTTTTTTTGAGACAGAATCTTGCTCTGTCACCCAGGCTGGAGTGCAGTGGTGCAATCTCGGCTCACTGCAAGCTCCGCCTCCCGGGTTCATGCCATTCTCCTTCCTCAGCCTCCCCAGCAGCTGGGACTACAGGTGCACGCCGCCATGCCCGGCTAATTTTTTTGTATTTTTAGTAGAGACGGGGTTTCACCGTGTTAGCCAGGATGGTCTCGATCTCCTGACCTCGTGACCCACCTGCATAGGCCTCCCAAAGTGCTGGGATTACAGGCGTGAACCACCGCGCCCGGCCTGCCTGGCTAATTTTTTGTGTTTTGTAAAGATGAGAGTCTCCCTATGTTGACCAGGCTGGTCTCAATCTCCTGGGGTCAGGCAGTCCTCCCACCTTGCCCTCCCAAAGTGCTGGGATTACAGGCATGAGCTACTGTGCCTGGCCTTGCTCTGTAAACTTTGAGGGTTACACAGTTGACTTTGTTCCCTTCTCCCACCAGCCTTTAACACATCTTTCTCTGTGCCAGGTCACAGAATATTCTGAGGGGAAGGTGTTAGACTGGTTATTTTAGAATCGGTAGAGATCCCTGCTGGCTGACCTCACATCGTTCCCTTCTTACCTCCAGGACAGTTGGAGATGTTTTATGTTAGCTGATGATCTTCATTTACTCTTCACAGAGGAGACTAACTGTGTGACGAGCACCTTCATGTAGTAAAGATTATTTTTACTATGACATCTAAATGTCTACATTCAATTTAGAGTAGAAAGAATGGAAGGGAAAATTTCAGCATGTATGATAAGGCTTGGTCAACTATGATTCTCAATGTTTGATCTATAGACTGTCACATAATCCCAAAAGTGTCGTGAAGTAGGTGGTATTATCTCTACATATCCGTTAATAAATACCTTCATATCAATTAACAAATATTTAAGCACCTACTCTGTGTAGGCACTGGGCAGATGAGATTCAGAAAGGTTAAATAAGCTGACCAAGGCCATGCAGCTGGTAAATGGCCGAGCTGTGGGGTAATATCAGATCAGTCCAACTTCAAAGCCAGTGTTCTTTGCACTGCTGCCTCTGGGAGCACCTGCTCTGTCCTAGCCTGGCATCAGATGTAGCGGTGGCAAGACGAAGGTGCCAAGGTCCCTCCCTTGCGGAGCTCTCTGCAGGGTGAGTTAGCCCAGGCACAGTAAAGCACTGGGTATTGAGGCTCTCGAGTGATAGAGCTTTTGCACATCCCCTTTCCTGCATCTCCACTTGGCACATGTCTAGTGCCCACGTGGAACATCAGGCTTGGGGCTGTTGGTGCCAAGGAGAATCAGGCCATGCTTCACAGACTGAAAAGTCACTCACCACAGGGCAGTGAGTGGAGTGCTGTAACAGGGATGGGTTTGGAGTACCCAAGGGTCAGGGGAATGAGCGACTGACCATCAGGAAGGTCCTCACAGAAGAGGTGACACCTGAGTCTTACTGATGGACAAGGAGGAGGACAGGACATTTCGGGCAGAGGGAGCAATACATGCCCAAAATGTCAGGAAATGCTGCTTGTCTGGAGTGCTTGGGGCACTGCTGGCCCTCCCTTCTCTCATCCATGCTCTCCTGCGTTCCCTGGACACTTGGGTGTTTGGAGGAAGGCAGGAGATGAGGCTAGACAGGAAGGCTGGGGCCAGTCTGTGAAGGGTTCCTGATGAGCTCAGGGGTGGGGATTATTCTGTAGGCAAATGTGGAGCCCTGGAAGGGTTCTAAGCCAAGGCTGAAGTGGTGGGGTTTGCATTTTAGAGCTCCTCTGGCACGCTGCAGAGAAAGGGTAGGAGGGAGAAGACAGGGAGCTGGTGAGGAGCTGTTGAAATCCTTCAGGCTACTGGTGATAGGGCTGGAGCAACATCTCCACTTATCTTTCCTTCTTTCCTTTGGAGATGCACAGTTCACCAAGCAGTGCTTCCAGGAAGAACGAACTCTCTCCTTTATGAAGTCAGGTGGTTTGTCTCTTACCTTCTGCCCATGGTCTACCTACTTGTTACCTTTAGAGCCAACTATCACCTGCTGAAACTCATCCTCGGTGACGTTGATCCATCTTAGGTCCTCCAGCCTAGGAGAGTGTTTCTCACTTTCTCTCTTTTTTTCCCCCTTCCCCCTTCCTCCTTCCCACTTCCCACTCCCCCTCCCCCTCCCCTTTCCTGTCTGTCACCCAGGCTGAAGTGCAGTGGTACAATTGGCTCACTGCATCCTTGACCTCCCGGCTCAGGTGATCTTCCTGCCTCAGCCTCCCAAGTAGCTGGGACTACAGGCATGCACCACCATGCCCAGCTAATTTTTCTGTATTTTTTGTAGAGATGGGTTTTTTTGCCATGTTGCCCAGGCTGGTGTTGAACTTGTGGGCTCGCGTGATCTGCCTGCCTCAGCCTCCCAAAGTTCTGAGATTATAGGCAGGAGCCACCACGCCCAGCCAACAGTGTTTCTCACTTTCATATTTCATTACTTCTTTCCCTTGGCTTCCAGGATGTTAGGGAGAACTTGAGTTTGAATCCCGGTTCTGCCACTTACAAGCCATGTAGCAGTTTCACTTTCTGTAAAAGAAGGATGATGGCTGTAGCACTTCTGTAAATTGTAAATCTGTATGAAAACATAAGGTATATTATTATACTCCTAATTTTTTTTTTTCTCCCCCAACTCCAGTCTTAGTCTTCACAACCAGAGGCGGCAAAACTGCTGGTCTGTGGACTGGATGTAGCCTGCTAGGTCCTTATAGTATTTACATTTTGAGACAATTCACATTAAGAATTTATGACTCCAGGCTGGGTGCGGTGGCTCACGCCTGTAATCCCAGCACTTTGGGAGGCTCAGGTGGGCAGATCACTTGAGGCTGGGAGTTCAAAACCAGCTTGGCCAACATGGAGAAACCTCATCTCTACCAAAAATGCAAAATGTAGCTGGGTGTGGTAGCACATGCCTGTAATCCCAACTACTCAGGAGGCTGAGGCAGGAGAATCACTTGAACCTGAGAGGCGGAGGTTGTAAGTGAGCTGAGATGGCGCCACTGCACTCCAGCCTGGGCGACAGAGTGAGACTGTCTCAAAAAATAGAATTTATGACTCCAGTCTAAGTCCCTACCTTGAACTGAAGAATTGAATGATGTCGCCTCCCCACTTTATGTCTCCTTTTCTTATTTTGTTTTTCTCCTTGGCAATTATCACTCTCTAACATACATATTTCACTTGCCTTACCTTTCTCCTGGTTTTCCCTTCCCTTACCAGCTAGAATGTGAGCTCCAGGAGGCAGACGTTCTTGTGTGTTATTACTATTTTTTTTTTTTTTTGAGACACCGTCTCCAAAAGTAGTTTGGAGCGTATCCACAGGCTGGAGTGCAGTGGCACAATCTCGGCTTACTGTGACCTTGACCTTCCAGACTCAAGCAATCCTTCTGTCTCAGCTCCTGGAGTAGCTGGGACTACAGGTGTGGGTCACTGCACCCAGCTAATTTTTGTATTTTTCTTGTACAGATAGGGTCTTGCTATGTTGCCCAGACTGGTCTTGAACTCCTAGGCTCAAATGATCCTCCTGCCTTGGCCTCCCAAAGTGCTGGAATTGCAGGCATGAGCCACCACACCCAGCCTTGTTTTTTTTTTTTTATTGAACGCTAAACCCATAGGTCCAGAACCATGCCTGCTGGCACAGAGTAAGTGCTTAGTAAGTGCTTGCTTAATGGTTGAAAAATGCACTAAATTCAATATTTCTGGTTTTACTTGAAAAAAACAGAATCTCTAACTCTGATTCTCTACTCTCAAATGGCACCAGTTAGAGGTGAGGAGCAGCTGCCCGTCTGAGGGTGCAGATACTCTTCAGTTTGCTGCAGATCTCACCCTCTGTGTTGTATACCTGGCTTCAGCGGGAGCAGAGGGCAGGGGCGGAGAAGCAGTCAAAGTGGAGATGGGGCCTTGACAGACAGGTGGGAACACAAAATGGGACGGAGGCAAGGACATGGCAAGCAGAGGAGATAAGATGTGCTAGCAAATGTGTAAGAGGGTGTAATGGGCCAAGGGTGGCAGGTGGTTGGTGGCAGGCAGAAGAGGGCACTAGAGAAGTGGGCTGGGAAGTTGGGGCTGTGTCTCACAGGGTAGGCCCTGGGAGTCATCAAATTTGTTATTAGTATTAGAGGCCAGGCATGGTGGCTCATGCCTGTAATCCCAGCATTTTGGGAGGCCAAGGCGGGCAGATCACTTGAGGTTAGGCCAACATGGTGAAACCCCATCTCTACTAAAAATACCAAAAAAATTAGCCAGGTGTGGTGGCAGATGCCTGTAATCCCAGCTACTTGGGAGGGAGGCTAAAGCACAAGAATTGCTTGAACCTCAGAAGCGGAGGTTGCAGTGAGCTGAGGTTATGCCGTGCACTCCAGCCTGGGCAACAGAGTGAGATTTTGCCTCAAAAAAAAAAAATTATATATATATATATATATATGAATTCCTTGAATATAAAAAGATACAAAGAAAACAGGCTGAGTGCGGTGGCTCACACCTGTAATCCCAGCACTTTGGGAGGCCGAGGTGGGTGGATCACCTGAGGTCAGGAGTTCAAGACCAGCCTGGCCAACATGGCGAAACCCCGTCTCTACTAAAAATACAAAAATTAGCCAGGTGTGATTGCACATGCCTGTAATCCCAGGTACTTCGGAGGCTGAGGCAGGAGAATCTGTTGAACCTGGGGGACGGAGGTTGCAGTGAGCTGAGATTGCACCACTGTCTCAAAAAAAAAAAAAAGAAAACAAAATGACCCGTAACCTCCTTTAACAAATAATCTCTGTAGACACATGTTAGCAAATTCAGAAAGTAAGAAAATTTAGTAAGTCCAGAGAGGTTCAAAATGATAGCAAACACCACCTTTCCTATTTATCTTTGTGAAGTTAGCAGCTGCCAACAGTTTGAGTACTTTCAGGAAAATAGATGTCTATATTAACAAGTATAGATTTCTAAAGGTTTATGTTTTTTTTTTTTTTTTGGAGATGGAATCTTACTCTGTTGCCCAGGCTGGACTGCAGTGGCAGGATCTCGGCTCACTGCAAGCTCCGCCTCCCGGGTTCACGCCATTCTCCTGCCTCAGCCTCCCGAGTAGCTGGGACTACAGGCGCCCGCCACCACGCACGGCTTATTTTTTGTATTTTCAGTAGAGACGGGGTTTCACTGTGTTAGCCAGGATGGTCTCGATCGGCCCGCCTCAGCCTCCCAAAGTGCTGGGATTACAGACGTTTGCCACCGCGCCCGGCTAGGTTTATGATTCTTTTAAGTTTTATTTTCCTTTGGCGCTTGATTTAGGATAATGATTAAAAAAAAATATGATGTGCTCTTTGGAAAAAAATTTCAAATGATACAAGAAGCTTATAAGCACCTAAGCCTTTTTTTGTTTGTTTGTTTGTTTGTTTGAGACAGAGTCTCACTCTGTCACCTAGGCTGGAGTGCAGTGGCATGATCTCGGCTTACTGCAACGTCTGCCTCCTGGGTTCAAGTGATTCTCCTGCCTCAGCCTCTCGAGTAGCTGGGACTATAGGCATGTGCCACCACGCCTGGCTAATTTTTGTAATTTTATTTTTATTTTGCTTCTTTTTTTTTTTTTTTGAGACGGAGTTTTGCTCTTGTTGCCCGGGCTGGAGGGCAGTGGCACGATCTTGCCTCACTGCAACCTCTGCCTTCCGATTCAAGTGATTCTTTGCCTCAGCCTCCTGAGTAGGTGGGATTACAGGTGCCCGCCACCATGCCTGGTAAGTTTTGTATTTTCAGTAGAGACAGTGTTTTGCCATGTTGGCCAGGCTGGTCTTGAACTCCTGATGTCAGGTGATCCACTTGCCTCGGCCTCCCAAAGTGCTGGGATTATAGGCGTGAGGCACTGCTCCCAGCAGAGCCTAAGTCTCTTTCTACTTCCCTGCATTCCCCAAAGAGATCCATTATAAACAGTTTAGCTTTTTAGACTTGCTTGCTAATATATACATATAAAGCAATTTTGCCTTTTATTTTTGAGATAGGGTCTCACTCTATTGCCTAGGCTGGAGTGCAGTGGTGCCGTCATGGCTCGCTGAAACCTCTGCCTCCCAGGTTCAAGCGATTCTTGTGCCTTAGCCTCCCATGTAGCTGGGATCACAGGCATGTGCCACCATGGCCCAGCTAATTTTTGTAATTTTTAGTAGAGACAGAGTTTTGACACCTTGCCCAAGCTGGTCTTGAACTCCTGAGCCTAAGTGATCTTCCTGCCTTGGCCTCCCAAAGTGTTGGGATTACAGGCATGAGCCACCGCGCCCCATGTGTTTTTTTAGAGATGGGGTTTCGCTATGTTGGCCAGGCTTGTCTCGACCTCCTGGGTTCAAGCAGTCCACCTGCCTCGGCTTCCCGAAGTGCTGGATTACAGGCATGAGCCACTGTACCTGGTCTGTATTTACTTTTGAGAGGAATTTAATAGAAATGACTTAGGAATGCAAATGGGATAATGGTTTACTGCTTATGGAATGGCCTTAGGAGGACATTTGTGGAGAGTTCTTACACCCGGCAGGGATTAGAGTGGATTAGAATTTCACATCAAAATAGTCTGGCAAACAAAGTCTAGCTTTTTCTGTGTGGAGTCCTGGAGTGAGTGGGTGCAAGAGGGGGCTGAGGCTTCACTTCCGTCTTGGAGGAGGTTTGTTGTTGGGAGCAGTCTATCTTGACTGACCCTGGTGCAGTCACTGAGAAACTGAGGTATTTTCCAAAACCAAGTTGATTATTTGAGGGGAAGTGTTTGCAGAGAACTTTCAGGAGGCTTTGGGTATGGTGGGAAAAACACTGCACTCAGGACTAGGGGATTGGAGTTCCTGGGGCTAGCCCTTCCCCTCACTGGGTCCTCAGGTTTCCTTTACCCTTAGATATGGGATTGGGCTAGCTGGTTTCTAGGGCCCTTTCCAGTGGGAAGAGCTTGAGCTGCTGTTTTGCCTGAAGTGTAGTCCTTGCCTTCCAGGAGCTTGCAGTCTGGTTTAATGAGAGTGTTCATTTCAGCTCCTTCCCTCCCCCTGCGCAGTGAGAGGATATCATCTGCTGAGCATGAGAAGGCGAGTGCTAAGAAATGGCAGCAATCAGCTCCTCTTACAGTGCCACTTCACCACCCGGAGAGAACCTTTGCCTTAGCCACAGTCGCTTTCCCTTTGACTGGTAGAACCACCACTGATTTATAATTTGCCAAATGCTTCATGTACGAAAGTGCCCTTGGAACAGCCCTTTCAATTCTGTTTTTTTTTTTTCCAGGTTGATTCCAAAGATAGTTCTCATAACTCCACAAACTCTGAATTTGCAGCTGAAGCTGAGGGTCAGAATGATACAATTGAGGAACCCAACAAGGTCCAGAAAAGGAAGAGGGATAGACTTCGAGACCAGGGCTCCACAATGATCTACCTGAAGGCTATCCAGGGCATCCTGGGGAAATCGATGCCAAAAAGGAAGGGAGAGGCTGCCACTCGGGCAAAACCAAGCGCAGCAGAGCGTCCCAGCCGTGGAGAAGGACCAGCCAGGAGTGAAGGACCAGGCAAGACTGCAGAAGGAGCAGCCAGGAGTGTCACAGTCACTGCTGCTCAGAAGGAGAAAGATTCAACCCCAGAGATCAGCGTGGAGGAGGATAAGACAGTGCCAGAGAGGAGCAGCTTCTACGACAGGAGAGTAGTTATAGACCCTCAAGAGAAACCCAGTGAGGAGCCCCTTGGGGACCGAAGGACCGTCATTGACAAATGCTCTCCACCCCTAGAGTTCTTGGATGACTCTGACTCTCATTTAGGAATCCAAAAGGTGAGTAAAGCTTGCACCAGGCATCTGACTTTTTAGTTCTCTTGATGAAATGTGTTCTATCTTTCTAGTTTGATCCTAAGTGTTACTAATTAAAAACAGTACTTTACTTAACCAGGCCTCCAGCAAACAAATTGATGGTTTTCTTCTAACATACTTTTCAGATTTTCAGAGTTATTAATAAACCTAAACTAAGTGCTTTTTTTTTTTTTTTAAAGGATTTGTATGTTAGGATATGGGTTTAGCTGCTGTGTAAAAGGCCAAAATCACAGTGGCTTAAACAGAATATAAGTTTGGCTTAAGAAGGATGGCTCCATCATGTCAGAGATACTGGTACCTTTTGTCTTGATTCTCTATCACCCCTCAACACAGTGTCCATCTCTTGGTGTGAAATGGGTACTCTGATAGGACTCAGGGTTTGTTATGTGGGCATTCTGGCCAGTGGGAAGGGGAAGAGGAGAGTGCATTTCTTCCCTGTTAAGAGCTTGGCTCAAGAGTTGCACATGTTGTATCTGCTGTTGACAAGAGCGGGGAAACCCAGCTGACACCTGGCTGCAAGGGAGTCTGGAAAATCAGCCTTTATCTAGGCAGACTTGTACCTGGATAACCAGAGAAGAAGGGAAGGATGTCATTGGACGGAAACTAGTGATTTTTAACATAGCTTATAATTGAGGGGAAGCATTCCTCCATCTTTTTCTTTTTTTTTTGTTGTTGTTGTTGGGACAGAGTCTTGCTCTGTTGCCCAGGCTGGAGTGTGATGGTGCAATCTTGGCTCACTGCAACCTCCACCTCCTGGGTTCAAGCAATTCTCCTGCCTCAGCCTCCTGAGTAGCTGGGATTACAGGTGTGCGCCACCAAACCGGCTAATTTTTGTATTTTTAGTAGATATGGGATTTCTCCATGTTGGCCAGGCTGGTCTCGAACTCCTGACCTCGTGATCCACCCGCCTTGGCCTTCCAAAGTGCCGGGATTACAGGCATGAGCCACTGCGCCAGGCCGCATTCCTCCATCTTACTTGTCTCCACCCATCCCTTACTACTGCTCTGCAGGCAGCTTCTCTCATCTTTAGCTCTTTCTTCTAGTACTTACCCATGTTTCTAAATAATCTTTACTGTTGATCAGTTTTTCAGTTTTAGATGTCTGAGGACTTCCTGCTTGGGCGATGAGAATTTAGTTCTCTATACCTCCTTCAGAAGCACCCACACCCAGGGACACATTAGCTTCCCCTTTCTGCAGCCTCCCTGTGTGGCTTGAATACCTTTTGGGTTAAGTCTGTTTAAGATTTGTTACTGCCATGTTCACAGCTGAGTCGCCTTGTATACTCTGATCACATTTTCTTTCTTGTAAAACTTTATTTTCCTTAAAGTTCATCATTACTTTGTTTTTCCTTTGGTTTTCCCGGTACCTTTCACTAATTCATCCCCAAACTGCGAGAGCTGTAAAATCCTTCTCAATACTGTCAAAATAAGGAATCTGTTTCTTTTTTTTCTCTCTTGGAGGTATATGTCCTCAGCCCTCTGTTGTCCTGCTCTGGTCTGGACTGCCTGCCGTCAGGCCAGCTGGCAGCTGTCTCTCTGGAGCCTCCTTCACATTTCTCCCGGATTGAGTCTTCTGCTACCTCTACTCTGTGTCTTCTCATGTTCTTCTTCCTTGGTTTACTCTCACATTTTGGTGGAATACTTTTTCTAGTAGCTTCTTGAGAAAGGGTACATGGAGAAACTTTTTTTGGTAAACGTGTGTCTGAGATTGCCTTTATTTTACCTTTAACCTTGATTACAAGCTTGGTTGGTTTTGGAATTCCAGGTTGGAAATTGTTTTGTTTGGGATTTTGAAGGCATTACTCCTTTTCTTCTGGGCTTTTTTTTTTTTTTTTTTTTGAGCTGGAATCTCGTTCTGTCTTGCCCAGGCTGGAGTGCACTGGTGTGATCTTGGCTCACTGCAGCCTCCACTTCCTGGGTTCAAGTGATTCTCCTGTCTCAGCCTCCCGAGTAGCTGGGATTACAGGCGCATGCCACCACACCAGGCTAATTTTGTATTTTTGGTAGAGACAGAGTTTCATCATGTTGGCCAGGCTGGTCTCAAACTTCTGACCTGAGGTGATCCACCTGCCTAGGCTTCCCAAAGTACTGAGATTACAGGTGTAAGCCACCTCGCCTGGCCTCTTCTGGTTTTCTTGATGTCTGAAGCTATGCTGGTTCCTGAACCTTGGTATATGATTTTTTATTTTTTATTTTCTTTTGCTTTGAGACAGAGTTTTGCTCTGTCGCCCAGGTTGGAGTCCAGTGGCGTGATCTCAGCTCACTGCAATCTTCACCTCCCGGGTTCAAGCGATTCTCCTGCCTCAGCCTTGTGAGTAGCTGGGATTACAGGCATGTGCCACCACATCCGGCTAATTTTTGTATTTTTAGTAGAGATGGGGTTTCACCATTTTGGTGAGGCTGGTGTCGAACTCCTGACCTCATGATCCGCCCGTCTCAGCCTCCCAAAGTGCTGGGATTACAGGTGTGAGCCACTGTGCCCGACCTGTATTTTTTTTTTTTTTTTTTCTCTGTGGAATCTTGTAGAATATATTTTGATCTCAGGGCTCTGAAATTTCATGGTGGTGGTGTCTGCTTAGCATGGGACATTCCCTTTCAATCTAGAAACCCTTGTACTTTAGCTGTGGGAAAAGTTCGTGAATTACTGTACTTCGCTGATGTTTTCTTTCCATATTTTTCTTCTCTCTTTCTCTCTCTAGCTTCTCTAGCTTCTTTCTCTTATTTGGATGTTGGATTTTTCAGGACTGGTCCTGTAATTTTATTGCCTTTCTCCCTTGTTTCTAGCCAATTTCTTGCTTTACTTTGTAGGATATTTCCTTTTCTTTATCTTCCAACCCAGCTGTTTATTTAGTTTTACTTTTCTACTGTCATGCTTTTATTATCCAAGAGCTCTTTTGTTTTTTAATAACATCTCTGTTCTTGTTTCATCTTCTGTTATCTCTTTTAGGGAGTTCATGGTAGTTTTTTGGCTTGGTTTTAGTTTTCTTTAAGTTGCTTCTTTCCGTTTCTTTGGATCTCTTCCGTGTTAGAGGCTGTCTTCACATGTCTGCTAATCTTTGGTTGTCTGTTTATGGTCAAGAATGGGAGGATTAAAAAGCTGTTTGGAAGCTCTGAGCGTAAAGACTTTGAGCTTTGCTTTGGGATGATCGGGAGAACATAACCCTCTTCCCCTTGCCATGTCACTGCTTTTAGGAAAGCCTCGAGACTGGTCACCTTGCCCAGAGGAGTGTTTTTCAGCCTGCTTAGGAGGAAAGGCGTCTGGGGAGCTGGGTAGCGAAAGGGGCGGCTGCGGGGGCGGCCTCAGCGTTCACTTAATCTTTGTCTTTTTGGTGCAGTACCAGTGCCCTCCACTGAGCTGACCAGGCCTTATTCTAGAGATCCTCTTGTTTTACTGTCTTCAAACAACTCACCTTCTCTGAGTATGAGGAGGGAATCTGGGATCTAACTCATTGGAAACCAGATTTCACCCTGTCCTCCTCCTTTTAATGTTCTTCTGTAACTCCAGTTCCTCCAGTTCCCAAGGTGCCCCGTACTGCGAGTGCCTGCTCTGTTCTAAGCTTTCCTGGTGCCTAGCTTAGGTCTCAGCCTTCTCTTGGTCTGCCAGTGAGGTGTTATTTGGCCATCTGCTTTCTAGCCTCCAATGCGTGATCACTGTAGTCTCTTGTTCTTCCTGTTCTGGTGTTTTTGTTATTGTAGAGGGGTTTTATTTGTTTTTTGTTTGGTTTTTAGATTCTTTAGTTTTAGTGAGGTTTCAGGAAAGAGTAAAATAAGTCGAATTTATTCAGTCCATCCTTAGCCTAGAAATGTTCTGGGAAAATTTTTTGATTATTTGATTTCTTTTCTGTTTCTTCTTTTTCTGGACCGTCTATTTTGTGCTTGGTCTTTCGGATGGAAATTCCAATTTTCTTTTCTTCCCAGTGAATCCTTTTTAAAAAATTTTTCTGGATGGTTTCTTCAACTTGATCTTCTTTTTTTTTTTTTGAGATGGAGTCTCACTCTGCCACCCAGGCTGGAGTGCAGTGGCTTGGTCTTGGTTCACTGCAACCCTTGCCTCCCAGGTTCAAGCGATTCTCCCGCCTCAGACCCCTGAATTGCTGGGACTATAGGCGCACGCCACCATGCCTGTCTAATTTTTGTATTTTTAGAAGGGACGGGGTTTCATTTTGGCCAGGCTGGTCTCGAACTCCTGACGTCAGGTGATCTATCCGCCTCGGCCTCCCAAAGTGTTGGGATTACAGGCGTGAGCCACCGCGCCTGGCTCAAGTTTATCTTCTAACGTTTATGTTGATTTTTTTTTTTGGGTCTTTTTTTTTTTTTTTCCTGCGTGTGTTTTTTTTTTTTTTTTTATTGCTGCCAATTTTTTTTTTTCTTTTTTGTCTTTTTGAGACGGAGTCTCACTCTGTGGCCCAGGCTGAAATACAGTGGTGTGATCTCAGCTCACTGCCACCTCCGCCTCCTGGGTTCAAGCGATTCTCCTGTTTCAGCCTCCTGAGCAGCTGGGATTACAGGCGTGGACCACCATGCCTGGCTAATTTTTGTATGTTTAGCAGAGACAGGATTTCACCATGTTGGTCAGGCTGGTCTTGAACTCCTGACCTCAGGTGATCCACCTGCTTCGGCCTCCCAAAGTGCTGGGATTACAGGCATGAGCTACCATGCCCGGCCAGAACTTTTAAAAATTAAAAATTTTAGGCTGGGCGTGGGGCTCATGCCTGTAATCCCAGCACTTTGGGAGGCTGAGGCAGGTGGATCATGAAGTCAGGAGATCGAGACCATCCTGGCTAACACGGTGAAACCCCGTCTCTACTAAAAATACAAAAAAATTAGCCAGGTGTGGCAGCGTGCGCCTGTAGTCCCAGCTGCTGGGGAGGCTGAGGCAGGATAATGGTGTGAACCTGAGAGGTGGAGCTTGCAGTGAGCCGAGATTGCACCACTGCACTCCAGCCTGGGCGACAGAGCAAGACTCCATCTCAAAAAAAAAAAAAAAAAAGTTTTTGTCATCCAGGTTGGAGTGCAGTGGCATGATCATAGCTCATTGCACCTTTATTTTTCTGTGGTCCCCTTGGTTTAACTTTTCCAAGCATCAACTTTTGTCTTTTGCTCGGTGGGGAAAGGGCAGGCCATCTGCACAGGATGGGAGCAGGGGTCTGGAGATCTTGACCGACTTCAGCTAATTCCTGTTTTCATCTGCAGCTTCACCCTCACTTTGGAGGTCTGGCACCTCCAATTCCTGAGTCTTTCTGGGGTCCTGTAGTCTGGTTCTGGGTTTTTCCTCACTGAAGGCTTAGGTTTTGGCCATCTGATCTTCTTGGCTGATAATCATTAACCCATCTGTTTTCTATGCTCTGTTATCTGTGAATAACATCCAATGCTTATTTAATTTGCTTTGCTGTTCATTTTGTGTGCTTTCCCCTTGTAGGTTTATACCTTTTCGGATATATTTCCTGTAACTTTAGAAGGGTTTTTGGGTGGGAAGGACAAAAACTATATGCTATATATATAATTGGAAATTCCCACATAAAGTAGGTTTGTAAGATATTTTCCTCCCAAATATGTAATGGGTGTGTTTTCTGTCTGATGTAGATCATCTTACTTGGTTGCCTCGAATTCCATTGTGTGGATGAATTTTCTAAAGTTATACCCAAACTTCTATTTATGAGACTGGACGACAATTAGGTTTTCTCTTACCTATCTATTTGGAGACAGCACAGTATGGTAGGTGAGCATGTGAGTGTTGGGATCAGACCATTTGGGTTTAAATCCTGGCCCTGCCACTTGAATTAGGATCTTGAGAAAGTCAGCCTCTTTGAACCCCAGTTTCTTCCTGTGTGTAAAATGGGCTAGCTCTTCAAATGTTACCACTTGTAAAAAGCTAATACAGAGTCAGATGCATTTTTGGGTTTACAGCCTATGTTGCAGCTTTTCAACTCTGCATGAAAATGGCCATAGACAACGTACAAGTGAATGGGCCTGACTGTATTCCAATAAAACTTTATTTACACCAGCAGGCAGTGTGTTGTTTAGTGAGGTTTCAGGAAAGAGTAAAATAAGATGAATTTGTTCAATCCATCTTTAGCCTAGAAATGTTCTTGTGGGCTGCAGCATGCGGAACTCTGAATTCATACATGATTACTCTTTGCTCAGTGCCCAGTAGTAGGTGCTCAATAAATGTAACTTTAAATTTTACCATACAGGCTTAAACTAACTAAGGCAGTCTTTTTTTTTTTTTTTTTGAGACAGAGTCTTGCTCTATCACCCAGGTTGGAGTACAGTGGCTCACTGCAACTTCTGCCTCCCAGGTTCAAGTGATTCTCATGTCTCAGCCTCCTGAGCAGCTGGGGTTACAGGCGTGCACAACTGCATTTGGCTAGTTTTTTGTATTTTTAGTAGAGATGGGCTTTTGCCATGTTGCCCAGGCTGGTCTGGAACTCCTCAGCTCAAGTGGTCTGCCTGCTTTGGCCTCCCAAAGTGCTGGGATTACAGGCGTGAGCCCCCTTGCCCGGCTGAGACAGTCTTGAATATAGGCAGTCTCCTCCTATTTCCCCCACACCCCCCGACAAAAAAAAAAATCTGAAAACATTTTCTTGGCCAACTTGACTCTAGAAGCCTTTCAAGGATTTAGATGACATAATTATTATGTCTGTTTATGGTATATGTTTCTAGTTACATCTGCATTTTTGAAACTGCTTTTTTCCTTACTTTGCCATTTTCCTATCCAGTCAGTGATTACATTTCCACATTTCCCTGTTTCTTTGATGATTGTTTTGGTTCATTTGAAAGAGGATCCAAATGAGAACTGTATGTGGCAATTTTTAAATGTGTCAAGTCTCTTCGTCTCTATAGATTCATCCTTTTCTCCCTCCAAAATGTTGTAATTTATTTGTTGTAAAAAATGGGGTCATATGTCTCGTTTTTGCTGATGAGAATATAGTACTTTTTGAATCTGTGTATTGTTCTTGGAAATCTTATTCCTAGTTGCAAATAGTCATCATATCACATTGAGGCAGTCTGTTTCCGTTTTTCCTCGAGGTGTGTTTTTGGGATTGCCATAATGTGACCACCTCCAATTATTTTGCAGACATGTTAACGATGTGTTACTGTATATGATAAACATTTTAACTTTCAGGTGCATCTATACAAAAGTAGACTTGTAGTTCCAATATGTTTCACTAGAAAATTCAGCAGGGAAAAAAAACAAAACAGAACACAAAAGCCTTGTCAAGCTTAGGCAAGACTGCAATTTTTTATTGTCTGGGTTGATGGAAATTTTCTGTTATAACCAAGATAGTTTTTGAAGGATTGTTCTCCCTTATAGATAAGTTTTTAAAGGTTTTAGGGGAAATTGCAAACATTCAAAGTAAACAGAATAGTGTATTGAATCACCAGGTGCCCATCACCCAGCTTCAGGAGTTCAGATTAAATTTAAAATGTGCTACATTTAAGTTAGCTTGCATTTTAGAAAAGATTCTTGTTTGGATATTTCTGCCATTCAAGCAGTAGCTGTAAGAAGTCTAAGGCAGGAAAGTATAAAATGGAAAATGGGTAATTCATTTAAGTGTTGGTTACTAATACTTGTTTCCTGTTAGAGTGTAGATAGGGGTATGAAATATTAGTACAGCCAACATAAACAGTTTTGTTCCATTTTAATCAGGTAATTCAGCTAGAATGCACTTTCATTGTGAATGTCTTATTATGTGAATTACATGTACTCATAAAAGTATTAAGAGAACTTTGTAAGGCCTCTTGCTCATCAAGCCTTCTGTCATTGGCAGGTATAGATGGCTGCTTTAAGAAGAAATGATGGCACTTAAATTTTGTTTCCAGCATGAATTGATATTGATGTGCTTGCTGTTTTGCTCAAACCTGGTCTGCATCACAATTCTGGGGAGAGTTAAATGCAGATTCCTTGGCCCTACCCTGGACCTATTGAATCACAATATCTCAGGGTGGAATGGGCCTTAAAAATCTGTTTTTAAAATGCTGCCCAGTTGATGGAGATGTGATGCTAAGTTGAGGCACCATTTATTCTAAAAATTAATTCAGCAGATATTCATGAGCACTCAGTATCTGCCAGGCACTGTTCTAGGTGTTGGGGAGACATCAGTGGAAAAAAAATAAAAATTCCTGACCTTGTGGCGCTTACCTTCTCTAGTAGGACTAAGCCGATTTAATGCAAGGGATGGTTGTTTCAGTTACTATTACTAGTCAGTAGCTTAAAATAACTTTTCTTTTGCTCTCAGTACTGTGGGTCAGGAATTTGGAAGGGCCTAGACTGGGGCAGGTGTTTCTTGGGGAGCCCCATGTAGTTCCTTTCAGATTTTGGCGAGGGCTGTCGTCATCTGAGAGTGTGACTGGGCTGGACATCCGAGATGTTCGCTTACATGGTGGACAGATGCTGGCTGTCAGCCAGTAAGTCAGCCAGGCTGTAAACTGGCACACCTACATGTGGCCTCTCTAGCAGGATGTCATTTGGGTTGCCGGACTTCTTACATGGTGCTTGGCTTGCTCCAGAGTGAACAAGTGGAGTGAACCAGATGGAAGCTACAAGGCCCTTCTGACCTGGCCTTGGAAGTTACACAGCTTCACTTCTGTTGCATTCTTTTGGCTATAAGTAAGTCTCTAGGTAGGTCCAGATTAAGGGGAGGGGTCATAGACCCCACTCTCAATGGGGAGAAGGGTTAAATAATTCAGGGACACATTTAAAAACTGTCACAATGGCCAGGTGTGGTGGCTTATGCCTGTGATTTCAGCATTTTGGGAGGCCAAGGCAGGAGGATTCCTTGAGTCCAGGAGTTTGAGACCAGCCTGGGCAATATAGGGAGACCCCCTACCTACAAGAAATTAGCCAGATGTGGTGGTGCATGCCTGTAGTCCCAGCTACTTGGATGGCTGAGGCAAGAGGATTACTTGAGCCCAGCAGTTCAAGGTTTCAGTGAGTCGAGATCTCACCACCGCATTCCAGCCTGGGCAACAGAGCAAGACCCTGTCTGAAAAAAATACAACTGCCACCACTGTTGTAGTTTTACATTTTGAATATATTGACGACAGTGTCAGAGAGGAAAAGCTGGGCACTGCTTTTCTCTAAAATCTCCAATCCGGAGTGTGTTCTAGAGAGCAGTTTTTCTCAAGAGAAAGGGATGCAGGTAGAGCACCACCTTTAGGAGTAGCATGATGAGGCCATGGTCACAGGCCTATTCCCTGAACCCAATACAGCTGTTCACAGCAGTAACTTGGCTCAGTTCTGGACATTTGTGGAAATTGTAAGGAAACCAGGTGACAGGGTGAGCTAATGAGCCAATGCAAAGCCATCACCATGGCCAGAAGAACAAGCCAGGGTTTATGTTCAGCTGATGACAGCCTGGGAGGCCATCTTCACATCGGAAGGCTAACCCACTGTTATATGCCTTCTTTTCTGCAGCATAAAGATAGGGAGGTGGTGATGGAGCACCCCTCTTCTGGAAGTGACTGGTCTGATGTTGAGGAGATCTCCACAGTCAGATTCTCTCAGGAGGAACCTGTCTCCCTGAAACCTTCAGCCGTTCCGGAGCCTTCTTCCTTCACCACCGACTATGTCATGTACCCTCCTCATTTGTACAGTAGTCCTTGGTGTGACTACGCCAGCTATTGGACCAGCAGCCCCAAGCCTTCTAGCTACCCCTCCACAGGCAGCAGCAGCAACGATGCAGCCCAGGTTGGGAGGAGCAGCCGGAGCCGCATGAGTGATTATTCCCCCAACTCTACAGGGAGTGTCCAAAACACCTCCAGAGACATGGAGGCCTCAGAGGAAGGCTGGTCCCAGAATTCTCGTTCATTTCGCTTCTCCAGAAGCTCAGAAGAAAGAGAGGTGAAGGAGAAAAGAACATTCCAAGAGGAGATGCCTCCACGTCCTTGTGGAGGACACGCATCCAGCTCCCTGCCAAAGAGCCACCTGGAGCCAAGCCTAGAGGAGGGCTTCATTGACACTCATTGTCACCTGGACATGCTCTATTCCAAGCTATCTTTCCAAGGGACCTTTACAAAGTTCAGAAAAATTTACAGCAGCTCCTTCCCTAAGGAATTTCAGGGCTGCATCTCTGACTTCTGTGATCCCCGCACCCTGACAGATTGCCTATGGGAGGAGCTGTTGAAAGAGGATCTGGTCTGGGGGGCCTTTGGCTGTCACCCTCATTTTGCACGTTACTACAGTGAGAGTCAAGAAAGAAATCTTTTGCAAGCCTTAAGGCACCCTAAGGCTGTGGCATTTGGAGAAATGGGCTTGGATTACTCTTACAAGTGCACCACGCCTGTCCCAGAACAGCACAAGGTAACAAGGCTCTCTTTAGTCTGCTTATAGTTTTAATTTTTCTTTTAGTTGTTGAAGCCTGATAATAAGGGTTTATCTAATTTTAGAACTAAATAATTGAGAATCCCTGAAAACGCAGTGTGCTTGCTCTCATCCAGACCATCTAGATGCCATTTGTCAAATGCTTTACAAGCTATTTGTTACTGTTCAGCTTTATTATGGAAGATGAGGGAGAAGTACTTTGTGACTTCTTATGGATGATATCAATGTCAAAACATTTGTTTTCTTTCTTTCTTGGGAAGCAATAAACTTTAGGTTTTCTTAATTTAGTTTTTGAGAGGGAGTCTTGCTCTTTTGCCCAGGTTGTGGAGTGCAGTGGTGCGATCTCAGCTCGCTGCAACCTCCGCCTCCTGGGTTCAAACTGTTTTCCCGCCCCAGCCTCCCAAGTAGCTGGGATTACAGGCGTGCATCACTACACCCGGCTAATTTTTGTATTTTTAATAGAGACCATGTTGGCCAGGTTGGTATTGAACTCCTGACCTCAGGTGATCCACCCGCCTTGGCCTCCGAAAGTGCTGTGATTACAGGCATGAGCCACTGTGCCTGGCCTGCATTGTTTTTTTTAAATATACCCATTGCAGAATATTTGAAAAAATATGAAAAAATGCATAATTTCCCATTCAACCAGAGATCATGGCTAATACTCTGTTAATATTTTTTTCTTTTTCTTTTTGGAGACAGAATCTCACTCTGCCACCCAGGCTGGAGGGCAGTGGCACGATCTCGGCTCACTGCGGCCTCCGCCTCCGCCTCCTGGGTTCAAGCGATTCTCTTGCCTCAGCCTCCCGAGTAGCTGAGACTGCAGGTGTATGCCACCTTGCGTGGCTAATTTTTGTATTTTTAGTAGAGGTGGGGTTTCACCATGTTTGTTAGACTAGTCTCGAGCTCCTGACCTCAAGTAATCCACCTGCCTCAGCGTCCGAAAAGTGCTGGGATTACAGACCTGAGCCACTGCGCCTGGCCCCTGCTAATATTTTTTTTCCTCCCAATATTTTTTGAGCATAGTGCTTTGGCAGGGTAAGAGTTGTAGTATTTTAGAATTTCTTTTCTTTTTTTTTTTCAGAGATAAGGTCTTTGTCGCCCACACTGGAGTTCAGTGGTGCAGCCACAGCTCACTGCAGCCTTGACCTCCTGGGCTCAAGTGATCCTCCCACCTCAGCCTCCTAAGTAGCTGGGACTGCAGGTGCACACCACCACGCCTGGCTAATTAAAAATAAAAATTTTTTTGAGATGGAGTCTTGCTGTGTCACCCAGGCTGGAGGGCAGTGATACGATCTCAGCTCACTGCTACCGCCACCTCCCCAGTTCAAGTGATTCTCCTGGCTCAGCCTCCTGAGTAGCTGGGATTACAGGTGCCTGCCACCACACCCGGCTAATTTTTTTTTTTTTTTTAAGGCAGAGTTTCGCTCTTGTTGGCTAGGCTGGAGTGCAATCGCATGATATTGGCTC
Organism: Gorilla gorilla gorilla; assembly: GCF_029281585.2. Taxonomy (NCBI): domain Eukaryota; kingdom Metazoa; phylum Chordata; class Mammalia; order Primates; family Hominidae; genus Gorilla; species Gorilla gorilla. The sequence continues at coordinate 20,102,831 of NC_086017.1, forward strand.
ACTGCAGCCTCCAGTTCCCAGATTCAAGCGATTCTCCTGCCTCAGCCTCCTGAGTAGCTGGGATTATAGACTCCCGCCACCACGCCCAGCTAATTTTTTGTATTTACAGGATCACACCTGTAATCCCAGTATTTTGGGAGGCCAAGACGGGTGGATCACTTGAAGGCAGGAGTTTGAGACCAGCCTGGCCAACATGGTGAAACTCCATCTCTACTAAAAATACAAAAATTAGCTGGGTATGGCTGGGCACGGTTGCTCATGCCTGTAATCCCAGCACTTTGGGAGGCCGAGGCAGACGGATCACCTGAGGCCAGGAGTTGGAGACCAGCCTGGCCAACATGGCGAAACCCTGTCTCTATTAAAAATACAAAAATTAGCTGGGTATAGCTGGGCGTGGTGACTCATGCCTGTAATCCCAGCACTTTGGGAGGCCAAGGCGGGCGGATCACCTGAGGCCAGGAGTTGGAGACCAGCCTGGCCAACATGGTGAAACCCTATCTCTACCAAAAAAAAAAAAAAAAAAAAAGCCGGGTGTGATGGCACATGCCTGGGGTCCCAGCTACTCAGGAGGCTGAGGCAGGAGGATTGCTTGAGCCTGGGAGGTTGAGGCTGCAGTGACCCATGATTATGCTCCAGCCTGGGTGACAGAGTGAGACCCTGTCTCAAGACAAAATTATCAGGGTCTCAGGTCTGCACTTAAAGGTCCATGGGGCGACCTGCACAACAAACTGAACTAGAAGCGATAGGCATAGGGGGATAAACACAGTCTTGAAGATGTCATTTGGCTTGGTGAGATTTGACTCAAGACTGGAAGATAATGAGTCTGAGGAATTGCTGGCTGGGAGAGGGCTAAGCTGCCTGTAAAGGGGAGGAAGACTAGAAAATATTTGTCAACACCAGAGACTCCTAGGCTGGGTGGGGGATATGGACACTGTTTTGATGTAAATAAAAAATTTGGCACCCAAATGAGGTGAATGGTGGTGACTGGCAACTGCACCTAGTTGGATGTCAGTGCTGAGTTGCATTTACCTAAAAGAGCAGTTAGCAAGTTCTTGATGTGTCCTGCTGAATGTTTTATCTTGTGAAGGGAAGAAGAAGAACCTATAGAGGGCTGGGCAAGGTGGCTCACGCCTGTAATCCCAACACTTTGGGAGTCTGAGGCAGGAGATTGCTTGAGCCTAGGAGTTCAAGATGAGCCAAGGCAACATAGTGAGACCCCATCTTTATTACGTTAAAAAAAAAAAAAAAAGCCTGTGGAAGGACTGTATCTGGCCAAGATGATAGGGTGCCAGACTCGGCTCATTATAGGAGAGTTTGGTCGATATACCTAAAATTTTCTGGAAGGATTGGAAAATAGAGAAAAGCAAAACAATTGGGGAAAGAATGGGTAGTTATAGTTATTCTGCTGGTTAGAGCAAATTACTGTTAACGTTTTCTTTGTTGATCTGTGGTGTTTACAGATTAACTATGTAACTCATAAGACTTAGATCCTGAATAGTTTGTGTGTAAGTTGCACATGTCAGCATCTGGGAGGGATGCCAGGGAGAGTAGACTGTCCTTCCCTACCCAGGCTGTATCTCTTTACTTGTGTTAAAGAGGAATTAATTAATTATTAAGGTAATAAATATGCAAGAGATGCCTGGGGCAACTCCCAGGAGAGACTAACTCTGGAATCCCTGGAAATAATGGATCAGTTAGGAAGCCAACCTTATGCAGGTAGAAGTGAGTAATTATACTGGGTAATAACTCATCTGTACTTCCTTCACTCCTGTTGTTTTTCAGCTGGGTTCCTGGTGAGGACAAATGCTGCAAATAGCTCCTGTCCAACCACAAGTTCCTGCATTCTAATGAATTCTTCTTCCTTCTTAACATTTTTGAAATCTGGATGTGTTTTATGAAACATTATAAATGTAATGTTATTGTCCCTTGGAAAATTGCAAGGTACAATAAAATTGCAAGGAACGATTGCACAGTGGCTTGTCTTCCATGCACCTGTCGTAGGTTGGATGCGTGTGCTTGTGTTAAAGAAAGAAATTAGGAAATTAAATAGTTCTAAGTGTCTTTTCTACTCGTGAAATTTTCCCATTCATCAACTATACTTTGAAAAATGTTTAACAGCTGTGTAATATTCTATCCTAAAGCTCTGATAGTTTATTTCACTACTCTGAGGGATAATTTTTTAGAGGCAGGAATGAAATGTTGGAATTGGAATCTCTTGAAACCTCTGCTGCCTGTGCGTAGGGGTCGGGGAGGACAGATGAACAGCTTAGCAGATGCAAATAGGAGGGGCTCCAGCCACCTATTGATAGTGGAACTGGCCAGGCTTTAAATAAAGCCTCTGTCAAGCAGTCTATAATTTTGATGTCTGTGGTCATTTTCCTTTCGTTGAAAACACAGATTAAACAAAAGTTACATCAGAATTGGTATTGGCTTAGTGTTGCTATTTTGAGAACAGGCAGTACAGGTGTTAGACTTGTAAATAGTCTCAAGTGAATATCACCTGACTCAAATTACCAAAAGTATCTCATTGTTTGATGCTAAAAACATAAACACAAATTATGTTACACAGTTGTAGAAACTATTCATGGAAACATTAATATGAGGTAATTTGCTTATAATGAATTAATCTTTTTTTTTTTTTTTTTTTTGAGACAGTCTTGCTCTGTCCAGGCTGGAGTGCAGTGGCATGATCTCAGCTCACTGCAGCCTTTGCCTCCCAGGTTCAGGGGATTCTCCTGCCTCAGCCACCCAAGTAGCTGGGATTATAGGCACCTGCCACCACACCCAGCTAATTTTTGTATTTTTAGTAGGGACAGGGTTTCACCATGTTGGCCAGGCTTGTCTTGAACACCTGAACTCAAACCCGACTTGGCCTCCCAAAGTGCTGGGATTACAGGCGCGAGCCACCACACCTGGTGAATTAATACTTTTCTTTGTTCTAAACCTGGGCTCGTTAGAGGAAAGAACAGGTCCTAACTCTACTTTTTTCATTTAAATTAACAATAGTGAAGATTTAAAAGTGGGTAGTGTTACAAAGAGTAAAGTATATCTGTAGTTATTGACCTGCGAGGATACCCGATTTTGATTGAGTAAAGGAAGCAAATTGGCCAGGCATGGCGTCTCATGCCTGTAATCCCAGCACTTTGGGAGGCTGAGGCGGGCAGATCAGTTGAGGTTAGTTTGAGACCAGCCTGACCAACATGGCGAAACCCCATCTCTACAAACAAATACAAAAATTAGCCAGGCAAGGTGGTGCCTGCCTGTAATACCAGCTACGCGGGAGGCTGAGGCAGGAGAATCGCTTGAACCCAGGAGGTGGAGGCTGAAGTGAGCTGCAATTGCACCACTACACTCCAGCCTGGGCGACAGAGCAAGATTCGGTCTCAAAAAAAAAAAAAACAAAAAAACAAAAAGCAAGTTGTAGAAAATAAGTGTAGTATTTGTTTCTTTAACAAATATTTGAGTACCTTCTGAGAGCCAGGCACCTTGCTGGAGATACACACAAACACCACGCCCTGCCGTCCCCAACAGCTCTGCATAGGAGAGGTCTGGAAGTTGGTATCTCTTGAGAGCGGAGGTGGGGACAGTGAGGTGAGGGACATTAACTTTGCGCTTTATGTTCTTGATCCCTGCCCTGCCCCTGCCACCCCAGGTCGGCATCATATAGTGGTTACTGTGTGGAATGCCAGGGTTCAAGTTTGGATCCTGGTGCTATAGCTGCTGGCTGCAAGTTGACTTGCCCTCACTGCATGCTGCGCAGACAGCAGCACCTGCCTCGGTGGTTGTGAGGACTGCAGGTTATGATAGACCTGCAGTGCTTTGGGCACTACCTGGCTCTATTGTAAGTGACCAATAATCATTAGCTATTATTACATTATATAGTTAAAAAAAGAGAGACACAGGGGGTGCCTGCTGGACTGGGCGTTCCAGAGGTGATGGACTTCTGAAGTGCTGCTAACCAACAGGGGTTATCTCTGTGTCCTCTCCTAGGTATTTGAGAGACAGCTGCAGCTGGCTGTGTCTCTAAAGAAGCCCTTGGTGATCCACTGCCGAGAAGCTGATGAAGATCTGCTAGAAATCATGAAAAAGTTTGTGCCCCCTGACTACAAGATCCATAGGTTAGAAGACTGGAACTTCAGCGGGCAAATGAAAGAAACACATCCTCTGTCAAGTTGATGAGGACAGCAATGATCGTATTCTGTCATTATACACTATCTATTCTTTTTTTTTTTTTTTTTGAGACGGAATCTCACCCTGTCGCCCAGGCTGGAGTGTAGTAGTGCAATTTCAGCTCACTGCAACCTTTGCCTCCTGGGTTCAAGCAATTCTCCTGCCTCAGCCTCCTGAGTAGCTGGGATTACCGGCACATGCCACCACGCCCAGCTAATTTTTGTATTTTAAGTAGAGACGGGGTTTTGCCATGTTGGCCAGGCTGGTCCCGAACTCCTGACCTCGTGATCTGCCTGCCTCGGCCTCCCAAAGTGCTGGGATTATAGGCGTGAGCCACCGTGCCTGGCCTATACACTGTCTTTTCTAAAGAATTAACTATTAGGTTAAACCACTTGAAATTTCTCATATTTGACCTTTTTTTTTTTTTGCTTACAAAATAGTAACTTCGTATGGTTTGAACTAATAACCCTAAATCACCAATGAGCACAAGGGGCCTTTTGTGCCCCCATCCTGGGGATGGGCAGAAATGGAGTTTCAGTTCTCAGCAGTGAGGATTGCTGATCTTGAGAGGTTGCTGTGGGGTGTGGTGGCTTAGCACACAGAGCATCTTAGGGTACTTGAAAGGACATTTTCTTTCCTATTTTGAACTTGAAAGCTCCTTTCTCCCCAGTTATGAAAATCAAGGTGATGTTTTATCAGAATGGCATCTATGGGTGCTTAAGTTCAGTTTGGTAAACTCTCTGAACTTCTGAACTCTTGCCATGTGTAGGTCCCGGGCTTTGGCTTGCCTCTGGGGACATCTGGAGGTGCTGCCAGGAGACAGGTTGGATGGTGGCTTCTGCCTACATAGCATGTGGGACTGGGTGGTCATAGGTGCTGTGGGAGCCACAGCAGGGGCCCATTATCATAGCCCAGCCAGAAGACTCAGGAGGTGATGCCTGGCCGGCTCCTTAAAGATGGTTGAGAGGGGTTGGCTGAATAACAAGGACTCTAGCACCCAAATCGGGTCTTGTCAGATGGCAGGAAAAGGAGGATGGGGCTGTCAGGGCCTTTGGGTACCTAAGCAGAGTGAGTGAAGCCTCTGACCCCTGGCTGCTGCAGACACCAATGATGAGGCAGTCAGTTGGCTTTTCTGGGTCGGTTGGTTTTTCATTACTTCATTTTGGGCTAACTTTGAAGGAAATGTAATGGTGGCTGGTAGGCCAGGGCTAAGGTGACCCAACGAGGTGGTATTGCAGGAGGAGGCCCTAAATTTCCAGATTGGTAACTATATATGTGGCACCAAGAACATGAACAGGTATCAGATTAAGAAAATTCACCTGTAGTTCGACTCCCCAGTATTTTGTTAGATTTCCTTTCAGTTCATTTGACTACATGGGCATAGTTTTTATATGCTGTCGTTGTCATCATAGGGGCCACAGTTGTTGATTTTGCTCCTCTTCAGTGTTAGAAGCATTTCCTATCCCCGTGTGTTCTCTGTGGTGGTCATCTCAGGTGACTGCAGAGCACTCTGTGGTGTGCGTGGTATCTCTGAGTGATCTCTTATCACTCACCAAGTGCCATCTCGGGGCTTCCTGTGTTGGAGCCGGCCCTTGTCTGTGTTTACTGTGGAGTCCTTCCCTAGGATGCAGTCTTTCCATTTCTGGGAATCATTGAAAAGGGGTGATGGGTGTGGGGGGAGCTGGGGGCTGCTGCAGAGGGGACTGCGAGCAGCCCTGATATGGAGTTCTGTCTCCAGGCATTGCTTCACCGGCAGCTACCCGGTCATCGAGCCCCTGCTGAAGTACTTTCCCAACATGTCTGTGGGCTTCACGGCAGTGCTGACATACTCCTCCGCCTGGGAGGCCCGGGAAGCCTTGAGGCAGATCCCACTGGAGAGAATCATCGTGGAAACAGATGCTCCCTATTTCCTCCCTCGTCAGGTAAGGGGGTCTTCAGGCTGAGTGGAGGCACCGGAGGGAGAGGGTGGGGAGGTGGGTGGTCACCCTTACAAGGTTGGCAGGGCCAGAGCCCCAGTGACTTCCAGGTCTCATCCTGGGCTGTGTAGATGCCTCCTTGCTGTTACTCTGCAGAACCAAAAGTCTAGGGGGCTGAGAAGCTGAAGGGTAACCACTCTCTTCCAGGCAGTGCAAAGCCCTACCCTGTAGAGGGTAGTCCAAGGAAGCGTGGGACCCTGCTCACCCAGAGCCCCCATGACTAGGACTCTCCCTGCACCTGCAGGTAAAGGGGTCTCTACAGGGCAGCCCCAAAGAGGTCCTTGCTGGGGAAGGGACAGGGAGGGAGTTCTAGATTATGACTGTGCACACATGGCACAATGATGTTATGACCACTTGATGTCTTCCAGGTTCCCAAAAGCCTTTGCCAGTATGCCCACCCGGGCCTGGCCTTGCATACGGTCCGAGAGATTGCCAGAGTCAAAGATCAGCCACTCTCCCTCACCTTGGCTGCCTTGCGTGAGAACACCAGTCGCCTCTATAGTCTTTAAGCAGAGAAGGTACAGTCCTCGGGAGTCTCCTAGAAAAGGTCGTAAAACTCATTCTGTATTTTTTAAAAACCAGGACAAGTCTTTTGTTGCATTTTGTTAATGTAAAGAATATAAACATAGTATGAGCATTAAGCCTGATTTGTTTTGAGTGACATGGTTTGGAACCTTCTTCCTTTTCTCTTCCACCCTCCAGGGCGACCAGCAGCCTGACAGAACACAGGCTGGCTTGAAGTCTGTGTCTCAGGTCGAGGATGTGTTTAGAGAGCTGATTGGAACACAGAAAACCAGGACAGGATGTTTTCCTCCAAGCGGGTCATAAGGCTTCAGCTTCTGGGTGGTGGGTGGGGTGGGGTGGGCATGGAATGAGGGGTATGGGGACTGCCTGTAATAGCACTGGGATTTTGCCTCCCAGCCAAAATGCTCCAGGGTAGGCAGCAAAGAAGAAAGAGTGTGATATGAGGGTACAGTGAGTTTGGCAGTCCAAATTCTGTTCTCTGCAGCCTGTGTTTTTGAGTAGTTTGTGAATAAAGTCACCCGCCTACTTGTCTAAGCACATGTGGGTGTGTAACTCAGTTCCTGGTTCTCGGTTCTAAAAACAGACTTCCAACTGGGAAACTTTTTGGGGGAAATTAACTGGAGACCTATCTCGGAGGTTTATTTTCTTGCAACCAGTGAAGTCGTCCTCCTTCCTTCCCTGGATAACTCTTCAGTTTGACTGTCACTCTTCTGGTGTCAACTCCAGCGTCGGCACAGGCAGAAGGACTTCAGCTGCTGGTCTCATTGGTTCCACTGCCATTGATATGGGGGGGGGTGCAGAGGAGCACTCATTGTCCATGATGGAGATCCAGGACAGACTGGGGGACTCCAGGAAGAGGCTTTCTTGGGGAAGAGGACCCCAAAGGAGGTACTTCCTACTCACTGATGCCCTCAGGGCTGCTGTGTGGGTGTGTTAAGCTGATAAGGTTCAGTTTGCAGCAGAAACTACCTGCTAGTCTTGTGTCAGGGGTTGCCAGCCTCCTTTTGTTTCACTTTTGCCCCCTTCTTGGGAACATTTGACCAAAAATAATCCTCATTTCATCTTGTGTACAGTCCCTTGTGTGCCCCGCCCAGGTTGAGAGGTGAATCAACGTAATTCTTCGAAGCTCTGCTGGGCAGCTCAGCCATGTTATATTGTCTATGCAGAATAAGCAGGTCTGGTGTCCGCAAATGTACCAGTCCTTCTCCCGCATCTCCTGGGTGCCCCCTTGGCTTTGCCTCTCCTGTGTCCTGTCTTTCTGTGTTTTAGAAGTGAGAGCCTCTCCTTCACCTTTTGAGCAACTGAGTCATCTCAAGTCCTGAGCTCTGCTCTGCCGCCTGCTGGTGCCTTGTAAAGGTATATTCGTTACAGGCCCTAGAGGTTCCAATGGTCCAGGGTTAAGTGAGAGGAGACTGTACTTTGTTTCAAAGGATCCTTCACCCTGATCTGCAATGAGGCGGATAGGTCACCTGGAGTCCCTCGTCTATGTTCTTGGAGGCTTAAATTGTAAAATACATCCCTTATGGAATCCTAAATTCCTCTAGGTGTTTTTGGAAGGCGCATTTGAGCCTTGTGAGCTAAAATGGAATGGATTTAATATTTCCTATCTGGTATTTCCATCTTGCCCCTGGTACACAAGTCACTGGCCTGGAACTCAGCCTTGATTCACTGTCTGTCTTCATGGATCAGCTGTGCTGTTATGTTGTCTGTGCTGCAGATTGGCCCATGTGGGAAGTCGGGGGGGACCTGATTTCCTGCTTGGAAGACTTGGGGGACTGCCGAGCATATCAAAGTGTTTATAGTCACCAAGTGAACTGCAGCACAACCATCTCTTCTCCAGCAAGCCCTGAAGTCAGTAGTGCCTGCAGGTGAAACCAACCAGCCCTGTGTTAGAGGAGGAAAAGCGGAGATGACATGGAAGTCTCCAAGCCTGTGCCATCCACCTGCCAAGGAAAAGCACAAGGTGCTATCTACTTTTCTCTCTAGGATTTAGATTATCATTTATGTGCTGTTGCACAGTGAAACCTCACCTGTGTGGGTGTGAAAGCTGATTGGCATTGTTTTTGATTCAGCTTTTTGGATGGCTGATTGTTTTCACTGTGCTGTGGGAATGCCTTTGTACTTTTTCCCCTCTTTGGCCATCTTTTTCTGAAAATAAAGTGATGGATCCTCTAGCCAACCCAGTCTCTCCGTGTTTGTGTAGACTTACCTGAGTGATGCAGTGGTTTAGTCTGGTTGTTGGCCAGCATTGTAACCCAAGAATCCCGATAGCTGGAGACTTTCTTTTTTTTTTTTTGAGAAGGAGTCTTGCTCTTTTGCCCAGGCCAGACTGCAGTGGCACTATCTCGGCTCACTGCAAGCTCCGCCTCCCGGGTTCACGCCATTCTCATGCCTCAGCCTCCCGAGTAGCTGGGATTACAGGTGCCTGCCACCGCGCCCGGCTAATTTTTTGTATTTTTAGTAGAGACGGGGTTTCACCATGTTAACCAAGATGGTCTCGATCTCCTGACCTCGTGATCCACCCGCCTCTGCCTCCCAAAGTGCTAGGATTACAGGCGTGAGCCACCGCGCCCGGCCAGCTGGAGACTTTCTTGAGTATCTGTGTGGCTCTCTGTAAAATTAAACTGCATATAAGAATTCTTACAGTTCGGCCGGGCATGGTGGCTCACTTCTGTAATCCCAGCACTTTGGGAGGCCAGGGCGGACAGATCACTTGAGGTTAGGAGTTCGAGACCAAGCTGGCCAACATGGTGAAACCCTATCTCTACTGAAAATACAAAAATTAGCTGGGCGGGGTGGCACGCGCCTGTAGTCCCAGCTATTCGGGAGGCTTAAGCTGAAGAATCACTTGAACCCGGGAGGTGGAGGTTGCAGTGAGCCAAGATCGCAGCACTGTACTCCAGCCTGGGTGAGAGAGCGAGACTCTGTCTTCCCCCTCTCCCCACCTCCCCCAGAAAAGAATTCTTAAAGTTCTACAGCCTTAGAGTGTTAAGTAATTTTACTGTCTGGGAACTCAGATGCACTGCTTGTTTCTAACCTATGTAGATACTTTCTTTTCTTTTCTTTTTTTTTTTGTTTCCAGCTCAAGGCTGTAGGAGGAAGAAAAATCTAGTCCCTGGGGGTACTGATGAATCAGTTGGATGGTGGGCGTTGGACTGTGAATTCCTGATGCCTCTGGGTAAACTCTGGAGGAAATTCTGTTTCATTATTTGCACTCAGCCCTCCTATTTTGTACTAAGGTATTCTCGAATACAAGTGCACCGGCCAAAAAAGTAAACTTACGCATAAAAAGAAAGGCTCTCTTCCTTCCAAGAATGCTGAACACCTTTGAAGTCTCTGTTGCTGCGTCATCTTTTAGATACAATCATTGATTATGTATTTTTGGCATCGTCCTGAACTTTGTTTCAGTTCCTTCACAGTTGAATGTGCAGTTGGCTTTGTCCACTCAGTGATGGTCCTTGTGACTGTTCTTGGCTTTTCTGTTGTTTTTCCATCTTTCTATAGGAAGCTTGAGACCGATACTCATCGTTTGCTTTCAGCACCTTAATTTTGCTTTGTTCATTTTTGTAAAGTAAGGGCAAATGGCCACCGGAATGTACAGTGATTAAAGAAGCAAACTCTGTCAAAGATGGTGATTAGTGGCCAGCCAGTCCCTCTCAGGATCACTGTATTAAAAAGTGCTCATTTGCCAGTGACATTTTTTTTTGGTTTTGGTTTTTTTTTTTTTTTGAGACTGAGTGTCACTCTGTCGCCCAGGCTGGAATGCAGTGACCTGATCTCGGCTCACTGCAACCTCCACCTCCCAGGTTCAAGTGATTCTCGTGCCTCAGCCTTCTGAGTAGCTGGGACTACAGGCGCCCAATAGCATGACTGGCTAATTTTTTTTTTTTTTTTTAATTTTAAGTAGAGATGAGGTTTTGCCATGTTGGCCTGTTTGGCCTTATACTCCTCATCTCAGGTGATCCACCTGCCTCGGCCCCCCAAATGCCAGTGACATTTGTAGGTGGATTCAGATTAAGGTGGGTAGCTTAGTTGAGGCGTCTCAACCCTTTTCTGTGCACTCTCTCAAGATGATTTCTGAACACACAACTATAAGTGCATAAGAACTTAAATACGTGTGCTCTTATGCTAATTATACACAAAAGTTTTTTCACAAGGAGAATTTTTTCTCCAGCAAATAGCTCGCTCACCCTAGGGATACGTACACCCCACTTTAGAGACCCTCAAGTTACAGTGGTATCATTAAACGATCTGTAAAGGGGTGGGTTTAAGAAAGCTGATACAGGAACATGTTTGAAATAATACATTTTCTCAAGGGTGTCCTCTAACCATTTTCTTTGATAAATTATATTTCTGCCCATTGTTGACTTGAAATTGTCCTCACCCCTCTACCAAGTTCACCCAGTGTATTCTGAAGGAAAATGAATGAATGTGGAAACCTCTCTCATCCTAGGCAGTAGAGCGAGGGAAGCTACGCTGCCTGAGAGGCTGTGGAACCAGATGAAAAAGCAGCCCCTGAGTCCTGTGGCGTTGGCTGTGAGTCGGCCACGTGCTTGCTGTGCGCTTTAGGAAAGTTACTTAATTTCTCGGAGCTTTAGTTTTCTCCCTCATAAGTAGGCTTGCTGTGAAAATGAAGTGAAATCACATTAATCTGCATGAGCATTTAACATGGTGCCTGGTGTACATCAGGGGTGTGACAGTAAGTGCTGGCTGCTGTAGTAATTGAATGCTTAGCTACGTGCCGGGCCCTTTGCCAGCTACAGCTCATGTGAGATCTCATGTTCAGTCTTGGCAGTAACCCAGCAAGGTAGGCATTTTACATGTGAGGAGCCTGAGAAATTCAGTCTTGGCCTGGATCACAGAGCTGGTATCCAAATTCAGGTCCGAGGCCAAAGCCCAGATCTTTGCACTACACCTTGTTGCCTGGCACAGGTGAGAGTGCCCAGTCCATAGTGGGTGCGCAATATCTGTTTCTATTTGAATGACCCAGGCAGGCGGGTAATAATGCTTGTGATTTCTTTGAGAGAGAAGTAAGTTCTTGTCTTTGGTGGGGGAAGCATCAGGTGACCAGCATTTGTCCAGAGCCTGGTACCCATCCTCTCCCAAGCCCAATCAGTGGTGCTTTCTCAAAAAGAAACCATCTCCTGACCACTTTGGCCATATTGGGCCTTCGCTCCTCTTCTGTAGCTATTGATAAGAGGGCTGTGGGCAGTTAGTGATAATCAAGGTCGTATCCCGACTAAGTGACAGAGCTGAGACAGTTAAGTTCCAGGACAAGTGTGTTGATCTCTGTACCCACTTGTGCCAGGTGCCTGGGGAGGTAGGGGCATGGCTGTCTGAGGGTGGAGGGGTGAGTAGGGGGCCTGCAGTGTGCTGTGACGCCTGGGAAGGGGATTCTAAGCCATTTCCCATCAGCCATTTACTAAGTAGCCTGGGGATCTTGTTAAAATGCAGATCCTGATAGATTAGGGCTGGGGTGCTGCCCAAGATTCTACATTTCTAAGAGTCCCTGGATGATGGTGGCATTCACAGACCACAGCTTCTATGTGAGGGAGAGCAGTTGGGTTTCTGTCTGCCTGCCGCACCTGATCAGTGGTTAGTGCCTGAATGTGTGGCGGCCAGAATTTTACTTGGGGAGACGCTCGGCTCCTAGCACCCTCTGTGGTAGGGGTTTTCCAGAGTGTGGGCATTACCCCAACTGTCTCTGCAGACGGCTTCCTGCATGTTTCCCACAAGCGCTCAGATGGCTGAATTGGCAAGTCTGTGGTGCTGCTCTTTGGGGCCACCTCGTTCTTTGCCTTTCCCTCCCCTTAGCGATGTGTCCCATCTGTTGCCTACAGTCAAGTCAGTCCACATGTTTAGGCTAAGGTGGGCATGACCGAGTGGCCTTCCCCCGGGAAGACCAGTGTCGTAACTGGAATTAAGTTGTGGAACGTAAGAGTCAAGGCTCGTGTCTGCTGTGAGCTGGAGTTGAGGGAATGTTTGGGGATCCCACCTGGTATCAGTAAGGGAACCATGGCGACGGCCAGCCTTGCCCACATGAGGCATCTGCTTTGTCAGGCCTTCTCAGTAGTGGAGAAGGGAGGAAGGAGAATGCAGCTCTTTCAGTGCTGTCTAGCAGTGCCCAAGAGCCGCGATTGGGCACCTCACTTAACGTCTAACTTCAAATTCACTCTTGGGCATTCCTGTCTTCCTCTCCAATCTTGAATGGATGTTGGCTTCGATAATGTCATCTTGAAGTTTCTTTGTCCACACAGCCCTGGCTGGTTGTTAATAAGCTGTTAATGCAGCCTTGCACTCAGGAAGCCCTGATGTTTAAAGGAACTGTGTCTTTGTTCTTCCTCTCTTCCCTCTTTCTCTTAGTCCCACTGTATCTCTTCTTTCTCTTCCTCTCCCTCCTCCTCTTCCCCTCTCCCTCCTCCTCTTCCCCTCTCCCTCCTCTTCCCCTCTCCCTCCTCCTCTTCCCCTCTCCCTCCTCCTCTTCCCCTCTCCCTCCTCCTCTTCCCCTCTCCCTCCTCCTCTTCCCCTCTCCCTCCTCCTCTTCCCCTCTCCCCCTCCTCTTCCCCTCTCCCTCCTCCTCTTCCCCTCTCCCTCCTCCTCTTCCCCTCTCCCTCCTCTTCCCCTTTCCCTCCTACTCTCCCCCTTTCTCCTCCTCCTCTAAGAAACCCAGTCCTAATTCCACACAATGCGTGCACATGCAGTAGCTTCTCTGCTTGAGTGAGCTGGTGTGATTAGGTTTTCTAAACATGCACGTTGGCCTTGCTACTTGTCCTTTTATTCGCTTCCCACAGACCATAAACCAAGAATTATTTTTATTTGTATTATTTTGATTTTTTTAAAGTGAAATATTAACTTTTCCTCTTTGAAATAAATTCCCATTTGGAACATCAGCATACAGTTTGAACATTTATTCACCTCCTGAGCTTGTACAACAGTCGTGGGAGTTGCTGCAGAAGCAAGCGAAAAGCCAGATGAGCGCTTCTAAACTTAGAGAGAGGTGAGTAAGGCTTGTGGGCGATCACTTGTCAGCTGGGGCCTCTGGAAAGCAAGAGGTTGAGTCAGAATTCTGGGTGCACCGTCCTGCTAGTGCTTTTCTTCCACTGTGGTAAGATTGGAGGTGGGATGTAATGGTGGGGGTTGTGGGGAAGCACTGGCCTTGGAGTCAGAGGGCGGCACTCAAGTGTGGACTGCTGTGCCCTAGGCAAGTCACCTCAAAGCTCTGAGTCTTGGTTTCCTCGTTTGCACAGCGGGGTGAATGCTACCCCTGCTGTTCCCCAGGGGTGATGGGTCACCGCCTTGGTGAGAGCAGTGCTTTGCAGATGTGCAGGTGTTTCTGCTACCTCAATCAGTTGGGCGGTTTCTTTTTTTTCTTTTACAAGATGAGGGGATTCAAAGCAAACCCTTTACTTAACTCAGGAAGCTCTAATATTTGAAGGAACTGCTTAACAGGCTGCAGAACCTGTTCTGAGTGCTATTTTGGCACCAATTCCTTTTTGTTTGTGGAGTAAAGTTACGCAGTGAAGACGGTGTAACACCAAATAATTGTAGACTCTCACAATAGGTAAAATAGCTCCATTTTACAGTTAAGGAAGCTGAGGTTCAACTGAGGCCCCAAAGCTAGTTAATGTACTAGTTCTTAGAACATTCTTCGAACACAAAGACTATGATGAACTCCCTTCTGAGCCACTCACAAATACTAGCCAACCACTCTCCTGCAGATCTTTGGGAAAGGGAAATTAGAAGTTCTTTTGGAGAGGCAGAGGTTGGGGAAAACTCATCACCCACAGAGTGAACTCCCACGTGGGGCTGCAAGGAAACCGAGAAAACCCAGTCCAGGCAGGACTCACCTTTGGCCTCTTCCCAGAGGATGTTCTGAAGAAACTTCCCCAGGGCCTGGCTGTGCTGCTGGTACTGAACCCCTGACAGCTTGATTCCAACATCAAAGGGGGCGTTGAACTAGGAGGCAGGGCAGGGAGGACCCAGGAGATGTCAGAGGTCATGCCCATCCCCATCCCAAAGGGGGCTCTGGGCTCTCTGCTCTCTCTTCAGGAGTGGAGAGGGAGAATGGCCTTTGGGCCCCAGCAGGGACTGCTGAGTGACACCTCAGCCAGGTTCTCTTCCTTTCTCAGGACCACAGCTCACCTTCCCACTCACCATCTTTCAGACACTTACCTTGCAGTCCCATGCCTCTCAGCCTTAGCCTCTAATGGGATTGCTGATAAAAGCTGTGGTGTCCCCTAGTATGAGATTTTTTTTCTCCCTTGCAGTTTTGAAGACAAAAGGTTGAGTCACCAATGGCAGCATTTCAGGCCCTGGCAGGGGGTCTGCCCAGCATTCTCAGCACTGGCCTGCTGGCCTTCTATTCCTTCCCTGCTCCCAGCTCTTTCTCCTTTCTCTCTTGTCTGTTTCTTCTCCTTTTTCTCCTTCCCTAGGTATTTTTTCTCTCATATGCATAGACCTTTCTTTGATGCCTGGAAAATCAAAAGGAAGCTGATGTTTTCCTAGAAAGAGGCTCTGAGCCAAGTCCTTTCTGTGCCTCCATTTCTTCCCCTCTACAGGGAGAGCGCCTCATCTCTTCCATTTTCCAGGTATTCCTGAGATGATTTATCGGAGCTCAAAGCTTTGGGTAAGTGGGAAGGAGCTCTGCTGCGGCCACATGGCAGACTTTCCTTGAGAGCAGAGATTGTCTCTGCCAGTGGCTACCTCGGTGCCTGGCCATATTGGGCACTAACTTGTCTGAGTCAGGGAAGGATCTTAGTGCTGGGTCATTTGGTCCTCACAGTAGAAGCCCAAGGAGTTGGAGGCCAAGGACTAGAATGCAGGACTTTTAAACCCACCTGGCCCTGAAAACTGCTTTAGTCCTATTGCCCTTCCTCTGTGTGAGGCCAGGCGTCCTCAGTGCCTCCCTGCGGGGTAGGCGCTACCACTGTGCCCATTTTACAGGTGAGGACAGAGGCGCAGAGAAGCTATTAACCAATAGCTATGCGTTCCCTTTTCGAAATCTCCCTCCCCTTAACTCCACCATGAAGGTGGACCCAAGTGGGGAATGACATGATTGATTTTTTTTTTTTTTTTAAGGAAAGTTGGGGCCTTCCATTCCCTCCAGTAAATACTTGTTTTTCTTCCACCGCTGAGGCAAATGTGGGGTGGCCGATCATCTGGCAGACATCTTAGGAAACACGAGCACCGGTCTGGGAAACTGCTGGCCTGGCCTAACACCTGGCGCTGTGGTGCAGGCAAGTGAGTGGTGACATAGTGCTGGCTGGTGGGGGGCAGCTTCCCTCCTGGCCTCAGTGGCCCATCTGTTCAATGGGAGTGGGACTTGGTCTCCAAAGTCATCTACTCTGAAACTTGATTTTGGGAGGGAAACGTTTGGGGGGAGGTAGAGGGGCCTGAGATGAGAGAGGTGGGTGGGACACTAGGTTGTGAGGGGTTTGGTAGTGGGGCGCTCCAGGTCTCTGCAGCCACTCCTCTTCTGGCAGCCCCAACACCCCCCAGGCGTTTGACTTCTGGTTCCAGCCAAGGCAGTGTGGGTCACATGCTCCAAGGCTAGCTTTCACAGAAACTGCAAAGTTCCCGCTGTACCAGCCCCACCTCGCGTCGTCAGCCACCAAGACCTCTTTCTCACCTGGGCTACTGTGCAGCTCCTCTGGCTGGGATGACCGTGTGTGGAGCTAGCCGTCTCACCAGCAAAATACCCTGGTTTTGGCATAAGGGTACGCAGCTCTTTCAGATGGGAATCTAGTGGATCCCATCGTGTAGAGGAAAGGTCTGAACAGCGCTAGGCGCTGGTGAGGATGAAAGCGAGCAGGGGCTGGGGGAGCTTCCGACGGCTTTATTCCTCGACTGGAGAAGAGTATGGTAAACAGGCAGGCAGAGGCCAAGGCGGGCACATTTCACTCCTCTGGAAGGAAGAGGCCTCCCCTGGGCCACTGTGCGCTGTCTCTGTCCATCAGACCAGTGAGGAGGAAGAGGGCTTGGGGACTGGAGTCAGCCCTGACCTCGTGTTGCGTCTCTTCCACACACCGCTGTGGTACCTTGGGCAAGTGAGTTCACCTCTGAACTGTCCTTGGCTCTGAAGTGGGAGTAACGCCAGCCCTGCTTACCTCACAGGTTGTCGTAGGGAGGAGGTGGGGCGGTTAGAGGTGAAGTTGGTATCCTCGGGCACAGCGTCTAATAGCTGCCATTATTAAGTGCTACCTTGGGGGAATCCTGCCTTAGCTGCGAAATGGTGTCACCAACCAAATATTTAGAAGAATCCATTCCCTGAACCACAGCCACAGGAAGCTTGCATAGACAACCCCGTAAAATCCTTTACTCCCTCCTCCTCTCCATCCTTGGGTTGTCTTAACTTTCTCCTTGCCCCGCGCACGATTTGTCAGAGCAAATCATCCAGACCTGCCCCCCCTTGCCTCCAGGTGAGGTGAGGGGGTGCCGGAGCCTGGGCTGGCGCCAGCTCTCCCATCCAAGGTGCTGTTTTGAAGCACTCCACCCCACAGTTCAGGCCCTGGAAGCCCCTGAGTAAAACATGGTTTTCTGCAGAGGAACATCTTCAGTCTGGGCCTGCCGTTTATTTCTGGGTGTCTTTGTCTCTGGGCACTGTATTTTCTGTCCCCTTTGAGTCACCTGGAGGCTCTGGCACCCTCTTTCCT
Source organism: Gorilla gorilla gorilla (assembly GCF_029281585.2). Lineage (NCBI taxonomy): Eukaryota > Metazoa > Chordata > Mammalia > Primates > Hominidae > Gorilla > Gorilla gorilla. Next base: position 20,120,154 of record NC_086017.1, read on the forward strand.
CTGCCCAGGCTCCTTCCATCCCTATTATGTTGTAGCAAAGTTACTTCTCCTAGATATTTTTCTCTTAATGGGCAAAGACCTCACAGAGCCCAGGGCAGAGCTCAACTCCTGTGGTACTGGTTTTATAGTTCTGGGGAGCTTATAGTTGGGACCCTGTTCACTGCCACCTCTCCCTGCCCTCCCTCTCCCCTGACCCCACCCTCCTTGCTGCCACAGAAGCGTAAAACTGCAGAGGTACCGACCCGGATTTCCAGTTCATCCTCTGCCCCTTCTGCCTGAGCTCCATCTTCCGGGCGGAGCCAGCCTGCTAGAGCTCGGGGCTGCAGCTTGGCTGGTGGCTTCTTCGACTCCTTTCTCTGCTGGAAGGGGGAAATAGTCTGTTTAGGACTCTAAGCCCCCATGTCCTTCCAGAAACAGTGAGGTCAGACCCAGAGTCCTTTGTGCTCTGGGAGAAGACTGAAGCACAGAGATTGTGCTGCTGCTCCAGGTCACAGAGCTGGTTGCTAAGTGGCAGGGCTGGAACAACATGTGAGGCTTTGTGGGGAGGTCTCACCTGGACTCTCTGGTGTTCAGGGCTCAGGAAGCTGGAGCCTGCCGTGGCCAAGTCCAGCCAGAGCATGCCGAGGAGCAGGAGGCTGCAGACGGTCCCTGGGGAGGGCATGGCCTCAGCTGGGTTGCAGACAGGTGGGCCTGGGGGAGAGAGGGTCTCCAGGCAGCCTCCCCTTCTCATGTGCCTCAGCTTGCTCAGGTAGGAGCCCAGCAAATGGCGTGAAGGGCTTTACCATCTGGGGTCCTGACTGCTGTGTAGAGAGGACCCCCCTTCCACCTCCCAAGGTAGAAGATAATGGATGTGTGTTCTCTTCTCCAAGGCTGTTCAGGGCAGAACACCTGGCAGCAGGACTTGATAGGGGCTGGGGGTCCTCCCCAGTGCCTTTCGTCCCAGGCTCTGAGAGCTCATGGCAAGTCTTTTCATGAGGAGTGAGGAAGCTGAACCAGCAAGGGCCCCAGGGGACTTAGCAGGGAGGGGGGGTTAGAGGCAGCTCCTAAATGAAGCTTTGTCTTTCAGCCAGACAGTCCAACATCCCCTGTGTTTAGAGGGGACTCCTGAGGCCCAGAGAGGTTAAATGGATGGGCAGCAGTCACGGACAATAAACCTGTCAGCAAACGCACACGGAGGGTAGAGAGAGCTTACCTGCAATTCCTGGCGGAGGTGGTGCCTAGTGGCTGTCGGGTCCTTATATAGGATGACTGGTGTTTGTTTTAAACCAGCAACCCCATCCCAGAGGTGGCCTAGCTTCCGTGGGGCTGATGTACATTCCTTGGGAACTAAAAATGTTCATGTCCTCTGGGTAGAAGTCAACAGTGGAGGTCAGATGCCCTGCGGAATTGCTGGGTTGGCGAGGGATGAAGCATGTGCTCCAGCTGTCCCTGGAACACAGGGTGGCGGGGTGCCCCAAGTGGGCATGGCCCTGGTGGAGGAGGGAGGGAGGAGAGTGGCTCTGGGGTCTGGGTGCAGCTTTGTTGCTGTGTGATCTTAGCTTACTCGCCCTTTCTCCCTGGGTAAAATGAGGCTGTCATCACTAGGAGAGCTCTGAGACCTCCCCAGTCCAGCGCCCCGTTGTTTCCCATGTGCTGTTGCTGCTCTGGCCTCTATGAGCCCCGGGAGTCCGCAGGGAGCCAGGCTGGTGATTCTACACCTTCCCGAGGAGGAGAGTCCCACCTCCCGGTTGAGCAGACTGCTCCTGATCATCCTCTCCAGAGAGTGGGTGTGGGGACAACTTCAGCCAGTGGCTATGCTTCAGTCATTTCTGCCAGGTGCTGTGACATGACTGCCTAGCCTGGCGTTTTTTCACATAGCAGCTTGCCTTGCCTCCCTCCAGCAGCTTTGGTCCCTATTTTAGCAGATGCCTCTTCTGAGAGGGAAGTGCATTGGACCTGGAGGTGGAAGATCTACACTTAGCACGGGCCTGGCTCCTCCCTCATTGACTGGCCTTACGCAGACCACAAATAATTCCCCTTACCCAGAGTCTTTGAGGGTGAAATGAGGCGATGGGGGGAAAGTGGCTTCTAACCTGTGAAACACCCTGCAGATGACAGTGGTTTCATGCCAGGCCCATAGGACTTCCCAGCATAGGCCAAGGCCACTGCCTCATTTCCCTCGGCCCCAGGAATTTCTTCCTTTCTGGAGTGCTTCATCCAGCTGGGTGCCCAGGCAGGAACCCCTAAGGGCCAGTGAGTTGTCTGCAGAGAAGTTCTAGCAGTTCAGGAGAGGAGCTCACCTTAGGCTGGGGCTTGCGGCAGGGATGTTAGCAAAGGCTCCAGGAAAGAGGCCTGTGGTGAACTTGGGGCAGGGCTTTGGAGGGAGGGCTTTGCGGCAAGCAGAGGGGAGGTGAAGGCGTGGGTAGAGTACATCAGGGCAGCATGGAGAAGGCTGGGTGGCTTGGGGGAGGGTGGCGATGGGGTCATAACAAAAACATTAGAAGGTGGTTTGGGGCCAGGTGATGGATGCCTTGGGAGCTGCTAGCCCAAGAAGTTTGGGCTTTTTTTGCAAGAGGGCAGCTACTGAGGATTCTTGAGGAGAGAGAGACCATAGAATGAATGAAAGAGTTGGAAAGACTTTAAAGCTCTGGGAGGCTGAATCCTTTATTTCGCTGGAAGAAAAACTGAATGCCAAGAGGGCCTCACTTTCCCCAAAGCTATACAGCCATCAGGGGCAATGCTGGGACTCCCCCATGGATCTCTTGACTCCTAATACAGTGCTCTTTCTGATATGCCATCTGGCTCCGTAATGAACATTGTGTTCCAGGAAAATCAGTCTGCGCTGAACAGGATGGAATTGGGGCAGGACGTCCAGTGAGGAGGACATTGAGGCAGTAGAGCAGTTGATTGCCGAATGACCACCTACCCTGACTTAAAAGATCAACCTCAGGGTGGATTGGAGCTTTCTAGAGTCTCTTGGGACAGCAGAAGCACAGGCCGGGTTGGACTGAATCTTTAAGTGGACATGAGTGACAAAGTACCTCCTGTTGGTAAACATCTCACCACCAACCCACTGTGGTGGCTAAGATCCCACCTTTAGTCCCAGCAACATGTAAGCATGTCACCAGGAGGTCTTCACAGGCCTGTCTGCCGCCTGAGTGTAGACATCTTTTGGCCCTGGAGCCCAGAGAGGCTGAATGTGGAGAGGGTGGAGAGAGGTCTGTAGTCCTCAGAGAAGACTTGCAGCTTTTTCAGAGCCACCAACCCATAAAAAAAAAAAAAATCCCCAAACAGAAAAACCCTAACTGTGGTGACCAGGTACCTCCTGAGACATGAAGCCTCCACTTACCTGGACCCTGGAGGCCTCTCCGGGCACAGCTGCCAATGTTGATCTTAGATAAGACCACCAGCAAGTAAACATCCACTGTGCAAAGCTGTGTTATCTTTGGGGAACTGAAATGTCCCCTGGGAGTTGGAGACTCCCCTAGCCACATACCACAGAGTTGAGGAAGGAAGAGCTGATGGACGGAAGAACCATGGCGGGAGGAGTCACCCGGAAGCTACCTCGCTGCCCTGTCAGTTACGGAACAGAGGAGAGATGCCGGCTGGAGGACACAGCAAATTTGAACCAAGAGGAGCTTGGAGGAAGCCCGAGCGACCTGGAGGGGACTGGCTGACCTTCCTCATTCTTTCCAAGTGTGAATAATAACCAAGCCCAGTTTGGCAACTCCTTGAGGGTGAGGACGAAGCCCCATTCTCCTTTTTGGAACTTGGTGGGGCTCAGGAAGCAGGTTCTCTCCAGTCGGTGGCTTTCCTTTCTGTTGTGGGTCTCTTGAGGGCCTTCCTTCATGAAGGCACATGAGTGACTCGTCATTTGTGAATTAATTGCTATATGTGAAGGGCATCTGAGAACAAATTATCTTCATAGACTTTTCATTATAATTTTATTTGTACTGATAATTAGTTGGTTTAGCAAGCTCTTTTTTCATAGATTTGGCTAAACTTCAGTCTGAAAGAGGCAAATTCTGGGGTTCTAGAAAGAGATTTTATTCTTTGATATAGGGCTATTTGGTGGGGTTGCTTTTTGTCCTAGTTGTAGCTTCCATAATTTCGAGATTCACATTTTGCAATAGAAATATACAGGCATACCTTGGAGGCATTACAGCTTTGGTCCCAGACCACAATGAAGTGAGTCACACGAATTTTGTTGGTTTCCCAGTAAATATAAAACTTACGCTGATACCATACTATAGTCTAAGTGTGCAACAGCATATGTCTAAATGAATATACATATATATTTTTTTGAGACAGGGTCTTGCTCTGTCACCCAGGCTGGAGTGCAGTGGCACTATCATGGCTCACTGCAGCCTCCACCTCCCTGGACTAAGATGATCCTCCCACCTCAGGCTCCCAAGTAGCTGGGACTACAGGTGCACACCACCACACCCAGTTAATTTTTGTATTTTTTGTAGAGACAGAGTCTTGACATGTTGCCTAGGCTGGTCTTGAACTCCTGGCTTAAGTGATCTGCCTGACTTTGCCTCCCAAAGTGCTGGGATTACAGATGTGTAGTCTTTGAAATCCAGTGTGTGTTCTTACAGTGCATTTCAATTTGGACTAGCCATGTTTCAAATGCTCAGCAGCCACATGTGGCTCATTCTAGATAGGCGGCCATCGCTCTTAAATCCTCCCTGACCTTAACCATGCTCTCTCATCCCTCCTCTTCGCCAAGCTCTGCCTCTCTCACTGGGGCTTCCCTAGCCTCCGGCCATCTTGGGGCCAAAGCTCTAACACTTTGCCTCTCTCGTGTCTTCTGTTCCCCTCCAATGGCTTCTGCTTTCTGCCTTAAAATACACCAGGTTCCTAATCGTGAAAACGTCTGTTGTGCACCGATCCCACCCTCCCCTCGTGTTATCATCTCCATTTCCTTCCCCTTTCCTTGTGTCCTCTTCTTTGCCGTGTCCTGGCCCTTCAAAACTTGAACTTGCCTCTCATCCCCACTGCTGTACTGAAACTGTTGTCTCAGCGTTGCTGATCATCCAGCCTTTTAGTCTATGGACCGCTAAGAGCCATAGGACCTCAGGGTGGGACGTGGCTTGGAGGGCCATCTCATCTCAATTTCCAGATACAGACCTGTGTTGGGTTGTGTTGGATTCATGAGGAAAGCTTCATAAGTTTTATGCACGTTTATAAGACTCCATCCTTGGATTCTGATCCAGTAGCTCTGGCGTGGGGGCTTTAGGATCTGTTTCAAGTATCTCAGATAATTTTGATTATAAATTACCAAGTATCCCAGGTAAATTTTGATTATAAATGCTTGCTTCCAGCAGAAAATTTAAACATATGGAAGATGAAATCTTTCTCTCTGAATAACCCAATTCAGTTTCCACTCATGTGAATATCTTATATAACCGTAGTACATTTATCAAAATTAAAACACCAATGTTAGCACATTACTGTTAATCTCCAGACTACTTGTAAGTCACCAATTTTTCCATTGTCCCATCTATTCTTCCGTTTCTTTCTCTTGTCATAACCACTTTTAGAGGGTTTTGAATGGTATAATTTTGTCTTCACCGTCGGCTTATTAGCTATACTGTACTGTTCTATTCTTTGAGTGGTTGCTCTAGGATTTACAAATATGACCTCAACATATTGCAGAATACCTTCAACAACTATGATATCCTTTCACAGATAGTGTAAGAACTGCACCACAGAATGCTTTGATTTCCCCACTTCTATTCTTTGTGATATTATTGTCACACATTTTATTTTTACATAAGGTATGAGCCCCACAATGCATGTTAAATAGCCAAAGTTTTTAGACAGATTAAAGAAATTAAGAAAAAGTCTTATGAACTCAGGTATTTACTGTCGTGTTGCTCCTTATTCCTTAGTGCAGATCCATTTTTCTTTTCTTTTTTATTTGAGACAGGGTCTCACTGTGTCACCTGTGGTTGAATGCAATGGCGTGATCTCAACTCACTGCAGCCTCCACCTTCTGGGCTCAACTGATCCTCCCACCTCAGCCTGTAAAGGGATATTTGCAAAGGGATATCGGAGTTGTTGAAGGTATTTGCAATATGTTGAAGTCATATTTGTTTTTTTTTTTTTTTTTTTTGAGACGGAGTCTTGCTCTGTTGTCCAGGTTAGAGTGCAGTGGCGTGATCTTGGCTCACTACAACCCATACCTCCTGGGTTCAAGCAATTCTCCTGCCTCAGCCTCCTGACTAGCTGGGACTATAGGCATGCGCCACTACACCCAGCTAATTTTTGTATTTTTAGTAGAGATGGGGTTTTGCCATGTTGGCCAGGCTGGTCTTGAACTCCTGACCTCAAGTGATCCACCTGCCTTGGCCTCCCAAAGTGCTGGGATCACAGGCATGAGCCACCGCGCTGGGCCTGAAGTCGTATTTGTAAATCCTAATTTTTGTATTTTTTTTTGTAGAGACAGGGTCTCACCATGTCGGTCAGGCTGGCCTCACACTCCCGGGCTTAAGCAATCCTGCTGCCTCAGCTTCCCAAAGTGCTGGGATTACAGGTGTGAGCCGCTGTGCCCAGCCTGTTTTTCGTCTAGTATTTTCCTTCTGCCTGAAGGAAACTTCTTTGACATTTCTTGTAATGGCAGCTCTGCTGGTGATTAATTCTTTCAGCTTTTATTTGAAAGAGTCTGTATTAAAAAAAATATATATTTTCACTAGGTATAGAATTTGAGGCTGACAGGTTTTTTTAATTTTTTCAGTACTTTAAAGATGTTAATTTTCTTATGGTTTGCCTACTTTCTGATGAGAAGTTGGCTGCTGCTCCTTTTTTTTTTTTTTGAGACAGAGTCTTGCTCTGTCGCCCAGGCTGGGGTGCAGTGGCGTGATTTCGGCTCACTGCAACCTCCACCTCGGGTTCAAGCAATTCTCCTGCCTCAGCCTCCCGAGTAGCTGGGATTACAGGCACCTGCCACCATGTCTGGCTAATTTTAGTAGGGACGGGGTTTCACCATCTTGGTCAGGCTGATCTCGGACTTCTGACCTCGTGATCCACCCGCCTCAGCCTTCCAAAGTGTTGGGATTACAGGCGTGAGCCACGGCGCCTGGCCTGCTGCCACTCTTATATTTGTTCTTCTGGATGGAATGTCTCTTTTTTTTTCTGGTTGCTGGGAACGTGGGCTATTCCCACCCCTATGTGAGCTCCAGCTGCTTGGTCTATTGGTTTCACCCTTCATATGTGAAGGTTAGTACTTGTCCAAAGACTCCAGGAGACTCTTCAGCTCTCAGGAGCTTGCTCTGTGCAGCTTCCTCCTCTTGTCCTCTTCTGCCTTCAGTTCTGCCTTGGTCTTTTTTGTTTGTTTGTTTGTTTGTTTTTTGAGACAGAGCCTTGCTCTTTCGCCCAGGGCAGAGTGCAGTGGTGTAATCTTTGCTCACTGCAACCTCCGCCTCCCTGGTTCAAGCAATTCTCCTGCCTCAGCCTCCCGAGTAGTTGGGATTACAGGGGTGCAACACCACGCCCGGCTAATTTTTGTATTTTTAGTAGAGACAGCGTTTCACCATGTTGGCCAGGAGGCTGGTCTCGAACTCTTGATCTCAGGTGATCTGCCCGCCTTGGCCTCCCAAAGTGCTGGGATTACAAGCGTGAGCCACCGCGCCCGGCCTGCCTTGGTCTTCCTGAACTCTGACTTCTGTCTCTTCAACTCCTGGAGACTACTAGACTCTGGAGTCTCTCTTTACCTTTTGGCCCAGAAACTGCTTCTGGGTAGTAATCTGGTGCATTTGTTGTGCTTAACCTGTTTCCCTTTTCCCAAACACTGCCTGTTGTCCTATGTCTGAAAGCAGTAGTTGTTTCATGTATTTTTCATGATTTCCTAGTTGTTGTTGTTTTTTTTAATTTATTATTTTATTTTATTTTTTTATTTTATTATTATACTTTAAGTGTTAGGGTACATGTGCACAATGTGCGGGTTAGTTACATATGTATACATGTGACATGCTGGTGTGCTGCACCCATTAACTCGTCATTTAGCATTAGGTATATCTCCTAATGCTATCCCTCCCCCCTCCCCTCACCCCACAACAGTCCCCAGAGTGTGATGTTCCCCTTCCTGTGTCCATGTGTTCTCATTGTTCAGTTCCCATCTATGAGTGAGAATATGCAGTGTTTGGTTTTTTGTTCTTGCGATAGTTTACTGAGAATGATGATTTCCAGTTTCATCCATGTCCCTACAAAGGACATGAACTCATCATTTTTTATGGCTGCATAGTATTCCATGGTGTATATGTGCCACATTTTCTTAATCCAGTCTATCATTGTTGGACATTTGGGTTGGTTCCAAGTCTTTGCTATTGTGAATAGTGCCGCAGTAAACATACGTGTGCATGTGTCCTTATAGCAGCATGATTTATAGTCCTTTGGGTATATACCCAGTAATGGGATGGCTGGGTCAAATGGTATTTCTGGTTCTAGATCCCTGAGGAATCGCCACAAGGGTTGAACTAGTTTACACTCCCAACAGTGTAAAAGTGTTCCTGTTTCTCCACATCCTCTCCAGCACCTGTTGTTTCCTGACTTTTTAATGATTGCCATTCTAACTGGTGTGAGATGGTATCTCATTGTGGTTTTGATTTGCATTTCTCTGATGGCCAGTGATGGTGAGCATTTTTTCATGTGTTTTTTGGCTGCATAAATGTCTTCTTTTGAGAAGTGTCTGTTCATGTCCTTCGCCCACTTTTTGATGGGGTTGTTTGTTTTTTTCTTGTAAATTTGTTTGAGTTCCTTGTAGATTCTGGATATTAGCCCTTTGTCAGATGAGTAGGTTGCGAAAATTTTCTCCCATTTTGTATGTTGCCTGTTCACTCTGATGGTAGTTTCTTTTGCTGTGCAGAAGCTCTTTAGTTTAATTAGATCCCATTTGTCAATTTTGGCTTTTGTTGCCATTGCTTTTGGTGTTTTAGACATGAAGTCCTTGCCCATGCCTATGTCCTGAATGGTAATGCCTAGGTTTTTTTCTAGGTTTTTATGGTTTTAGGTCTAACGTTTAAGTCTTTAATCCATCTTGAATTAATTTCCTAGTTGTCTATAGTGTGAGGGAAATTCTTATTTATTATTAAAGAGACAGGCTCTTGCTGTGTTGCCCAGGCTGATCTCAATCAAACTCCTGGGCTCAAGAGATCCTCCTCCCTCAACCTTCCAAAGTGCTGGCCACTGCGCCCAGCCAGGGAAATTTTTTTTTTTTAGACAGAGTCTCGCTCTCTTGCCCAGGCTGGAGTCCAGTGGTGCAATCTCGGCTCACTGCAACCTCCACCTCCTGGGCTCAAGCGATTCTTGTGCCTCAGCCTCCTGAGTAGCTGGCACTACAGAGGCACACACCACTGCACCTAATTTTTGTATTTTTAGTAGAGATGGGGTTTTGCCATGTTGGCCAGGCTGGTCTTGAATTTCTGGGCTCAAACATTCTGCCCGTCTTGGCCTTTCGAAGTGTGGGATTACAGTTGTGAGCCACCATGCCTGGCTGGGAAATTCTTATAATCGTTAATCCTTTATATGCAGAAGTGGAAGGTCTCCCTTTAGTGTTTCTGGGCTCACTTGTAAATGGAAGCCTGTGAATCTTCTAGTTTTGGGAGTTGTTTTCACAGTGGCTTGCTGAGTTTTGTACTCAGAATGGATGAGTATTTGATGGCAATTTTTGGGGTCTCTGGCTTATAGCACCATAAAAACTCCCTTTTCTTCACCCTGCTGATCTCTCAGAGGTATTGTGTCTATGAAGGCTTTGGCCTGCTCCATGTTCTAGGGTCTGTGGGTTTCTTTTGCTGTCCCAGTTGCTTTGTTTTTGCAAAAGGATTAAAAACATATGGCTGCTAGCGCTATCTGGCCCTAACCAGAGCTCTATGCCTTTTAAATTTCCCTTACTTTTATCTCATTTGGGCTTGACAACTGCCCGGCAAGTTTTACAGATAGTATTTCTATTTGACTAGGCTATTTTGTGGTAACAAATTTTGGGGTCTCCTCTTACCCCAGGAACGGTTAATGTGTTGCCACTCTAAGTATAAACAACTATTATGGTGCCAACTTCATAATTATCTTAACCGATCCTTGGTGGTGTGAGTTAAAATAGAGCACACAGCCAGGGACCCATTAACCTACCACCAACCCGGTGACACGGGACTAGTTCCTTCTCGGTATTTTCTTGGCGACAGCAGCTGGCACCATAGGAAGCCCAGGCCCAGGCTTGAGGAGCACAGAGCGTATCAGGGAGGCAGACGTGGATATGGTTCAAGGATTCACTGTAGAACTTGACACTCAGTAGTGCACGCGAAGGTGCCTTCCTGGGCTTTGCTTTTCTGAGTAAGGGAAGGAAGGAAGCAGCTGTTTTCATGTTGGTCTCAGAAGGCTTGGGCTTTGTGGAGTGACTGGGAGGCTGACTGGGCCAGGCCATGGCCTCTCTGTCCTCACCTTTAACCAAAGCAGTTTCACTTTTTTCTTTGTTACATAGTATGATCAAAGATTTTTTTTTCTTTTTTAAAAGGGGATTTTGCTGCTGAAAAAGGAGGGAAGGACAAGAAGTAGGCAGACTAGGGGGCCTGAGGCAAGTGGGCTGACCTTTTATCTGGATCTATTCATACAAAGGTTTGGTGTGAGAAACATCCTTGGATTACAGCTGAGGAGAGCCCCCCAGCTCCCACCCTGATTCTACAGTGGGGAGTAACTCTTGAGATGGGCCAGGCTCTGACGCTGGCTTTACGTTTGCACAGTCCTGGGCAGGGCTTCCACCTTCTGAACGCTTCCTCATCAGTGAACTGGGTACACCCACACGGGGTTCTCGTGTTGCTTAAATTAGCGAATGTGTGAAAGATCCAGTGTAGGGTCTGGCTCACCGCAGGCTCAGTGATGGCTATGGCGATTGTCAGGGTCACAGGGCCTCTGCTGAAAGGTGATACCTGGTTCAGGGTCAGTTAGGTCTCCCATCATGGGGCCCTCCTTTTCCTGACAGGGTCAATAAACTAAATGAATCACGCCCACTTTCTGGGCCAGCATCTTAACTATTGGTGTTTGGTTAATACCACCTTGCATCTGCGTGGCATTTTGTGGGTCACCAGATGCACTAGCGTGTTTGAATCTTGCAGCCATCCTGTAGGGCAGACTGTATTAGTCCCATTCTGCAGAAGAGGATGTGTACCGAGAGGGTAAGTAGCAGACCCAGGGCTACAGTCCTTGTCACCAAAGGCTGAGTCCAGTGCTCTGTATGGTGCTTTCAGTATAAACTGAATCAGAGATGCTCATGCAGTGACAAGCCACATTTGTGCGTGGGCTTAAGCCAGGCCATCACAGCCATGGCCTTTGTGAATATTTGTTCTAGTGCGTGGACAGACAAGAGTCAAACTGAGCTGGTGGGGTGGGGTGGAGTGGGGGGTGGTTAGGATAACGCAGCAGGAATTATAAGCAATATGACTTTATTTAGTTACTTTGGAAACAAAACCCCCCAAATAATGCCTGAACCCAAAGGTACATAAAAATGACCCAAAATAGTTTAAAATAGATTTGAACATCACTTGTAGTTTCTTCCTCATAACATGAGTGCTTTCAGCTGGACAGTAGATTACAAAGCATCTCCGATCATGTTAAGGCAGATGATTAATCTGGCTGCGTCTGTAACTCCTCCTGGGAACATAATCCTGTTGGAGTTGGGGGCTCTTCCCAGTTGTTTGGTTAGTTGGCCCAGGAAGGGGCAGTCCTGGAGCTGGCGGGTGGGGAGCCAGGCCCCACCTGTCTTGTCACTGCTCGTTCTGCTGGCCCTCTGTCACTGACGCTGATACGGAGCCCTGGCCCTTGTTGACATCACTGATGCACACCCACTGCCCATCAACTGACTCCTTCCACAGGGTCACCTGCAAGTCAGTGCACAAGCAGATTATCACGGGTCTGTGCCCTTCCCTCTGCTGTCCCCTAAACATGAGCCTTATCCCCATCAAGAACCACTGCCCAGAGGCTTGTGGGTGAACAGAGCATGTCCCTCCTCCACTGAAATCCCACCAAAATGAGAGTCCAGGAATAAAAACTCACTCACAGAAAAAAAGGAGTAACAATAACAGCAGCTGTGGATGATGATGACGTCAACACAGGATACTGTTTTCACCAAACTGTGACAGAGCTACAGCGAGAGGATATGGGGTGGCAGGGAGCAGGGTTCGCAAAGTGTGGTCCCCAGAGCATTGGTCACCTGGGAGCTTGCTACAACTGCAGATTCTTGGGGCCTGGAACAACTGATTAGGAAGCTCTGGGGCTGGGGCTGGGGCTGGCAATCTGTTTTAACAGGTTTAACAACACTGCAGTTTGAAAACTACTGTGGTAGAGGAAGGTAACAGTTCAATATGTTGTTTCTACACTGAAGTAAACTGTATAAGAAATAGCTAAGAGCTGAAAAGGTTTGCCCCTGGAGAGTGAAAATTAGGAGGCTGCATTAAAAAAAAATCAATCTAGGTCGGGCATGGTGGCTCACGCCTGTAATCTCAGCACTTTGGGAGGCTGAGATGGGTGGATCACCTGAGGCCAGGAGTTCGCGACCAGCCTGAACTGGTGAAACCCCGTCTCTACTAAAAATACACACAAAAAAACTAGCAGGCACCTGTAATCTCCTAGCTACTGGGGAGGCTGAGGCAGGAGAATCGCTTGAACCCAGGAGGCGGAGGTTGCAGTGAGCCGAGACTGCGCCACTGCACTCCAGCCTGGACGACAGAGCAAGACTCGATCTCAAAAAAACAAAACAAAAAACAAAATCTAAACCTATGTACATATATTAGTTTGATTAAAAATGAAAATAACGATTTTGGTTTTAAGAACTCTTGCTTTAGGGACAAACTAAACTATTCACTCAACACACTGCAGAATGCTCTGGGATTGAAAACATAGTAAGTCCTTTAGGTAAGGGTGCTATGGAGACAGCAAAAGGAAACATGCTTATAAAGAAGAGCAAGAAGCCTTAAATGCATAGTGACGGGGACCCCAAAACATTGCATGCACAGCCAGGCACTTGCTTACAGCCTTGCAAAAAAAATCACTGTGGGCCTTCTTGAGGCAATCTGGGTCCCTTGGTCTGTCCTGAGTGCCATCAACCTGGGTTCTGGTCCTGACTCTAGAAATATGGCTTTGAGAGGGGGCCTGCTAGATCTTTCTGGGACCACTGTAGATGAAAGGGACCCTCGGCCAGAAAAGCTGCCTGCAGAGGCTCTCAAGATCTGCATGCCCATGTTCACAGCCACACTATTCGCAATAGCTAAGAGGTGGCAGCAGCCCAGGTGCCCTTTGGTGGAGGAATAAGTGTAGAAACGGTGTGGGCTGTCTATACAATGCAACACTACGTAGCTTTACAAAGGAAGGAATTCTGACACATGCTACATACAGCATGGAGGAACCTTAAGGGCATACTGCTAGTGACATACTCAGTCGCAAAAGGACAAATACTGTATGATTCCACTTAGATAGGTCTAGAGCAGTCACATTCACATAGACAGAAAGGAGAAGGGTGGCTGCCAGGGCTGGGGAGGGGCAATGGGGAAGGGAGTTATTTAATGGGTACAGAGTTTCAATTTTGCAGCTGAAAAGAGTTCTGGAGACCAGCTGCTTCTCTGCCTTGCCTGTGTTTGTGCCGTGAGCCACACAAATCAAAGGTAAGACATGGAGCCACAGTGGCCACTGGGAAACAGTAAAAGACCAACATAGGCAAGGGAGAGAAGCCACAAGGGCTGGCAGGATCCAGACCAACCAACTCGCACTTCAGACGCAAAGCAGATGTGCCTGAAAACGCAGCACAGCCACTCCACGGGGAACTGACCCTGTGGCGTTAGAGATCCTCTGTCTTATAGGGGAATTCAGCTGGGCAGATGGCTATGGCTTGTTACCGCTTCCCTTCTGCGGGTAGCTTTTTTCCTTCTAATTGTAAAATACACGTCACATAAAATGACCTTGGCCACTTTTAACTGCACAGTCCAGTTGTGTGAAGTACATTTGTGTCCCTGAGCAGCTGGTCTCCAGAACTCCTTCAGCTGCAAAATGCAAACTCTTCCAGTGCACCCACTGTGTACCTACCTCTTACCAGCATAACAAGTATTCATAAACTTTACAGGTTTTTAAAAAGCCTTTTCAGTGTTATGGACAAAAAAAAATCCCCAATCTTCTTCTGTTTACGGGTTCTTATACACTTGCTTTTTTGGCACAGCTAACTGAACATCACCATGAGGTGACCAAATGCTTAGTAGGGTGATGGGCCTGACTGGCTCTGCCACCTCGTAGTTTTGGGACCCCCATGCAAGTCAAATCGCCTCTGTCAGCTTCTTTCCTCATCTGTGAAAGGCGGACGTGTTAATACTACCTCAGGGGCTGTGACATTAATGATGTAACTAAGAGGCACACTCAAAACGCAGTCCTGGCTAAGGCTCCTGCCCAGCCTGCAGTCAGATGGGAATGTCACGTGCCCTCTCTAGTGGGCGGGGTGAAGACCAACAGGCTGTGTCCACCATGCCACGGGGAATGGGTATGTACCTTATTGTCTCCACCAGAGACAGCCAGGATGTTGGCTGTGATGGACCAGCTCACATGCCACACCACATCGTTGAACTTGTGCAACAATTTAGGGGACCACGTATTGCTTGAGGCATCATCACAGGTCCAAATGAACACACGACCATCCTAGGAAGAAACAGGATAGAGTCAGGAGATGGAGTCAAGACTCCCGCGTTTGTGATGTCCTCCCAGTCTAGAGCCACCCGGCACCTCTCTGCAGGAACAGGGTGGGGGATTCAAAGGGGAGCCGAGGACCTCTGGGGCGTCCACAGCTTTGTTTCTGTCTCTTCACACTGGTTAAGAGTCTCCCGGATTCCTTTTCTCATCCGGGTTTCGGAGGTGGACTCTGTCTGCATTGCTAACTCAGATTTTCTCTGGGGTTTTCCTCATGCTTGCCAAGTCACTTCCACTGGCCGTCTATACCTTCTCAACTGAATGGGCAGAGCTCTCCAAAAACCAAGCTCCGAGAATGAGAAGGCACAAGTAAAAAAGCACAAAAATCTCAAGTTTAGAACCAAACCAAACAGGTTCCTATGATGTGAAAGACCTAGCTGGCTCCCTCTAGGATGGTGGCGTATAACTGAAGGCTCACCCTTGGCCGTCCTTGCTGTCTGGGAAGGGTGGCTCGGTAGCTGAGCCTATAATTCCCATCCCACCCCATCGTTGCTTGGGAACACTTGGAACTGCACCTGGGCACCTCGGCTCCCTAGTCTCACATGGGTCAGAAGGGAAAATTCATCCAGAATCCACCTCCTTCTTGGTGCCGGTTCTGTTGTAGCTGTCTCATCTCAGTGGAGGCAGGCCACTTGTGGCTTCTGACCAAGACTTCCCCACACAATGACCTGACTCCCTGTGCTCTGGGCCAAAGGTGCCTGTTGCTCTCCCTTTACCTTCCCAGAGGACTTTCTGCTAAGGAGACTAAGAGCTGATGGGCCTGACTCGAGACTAAATGACAAGGGATACTCATGGCCCTGGGCTGACCTGGGAGCAGCTGGCGATGGTGCTGGTGGGCAGGCCGATGGAGGGGGCCCAGGCCACATCTCGAACCCAGTCACTGTGCGCTTCTAGCTTCTGCTCCTCCTTCCACTGGCCGTCCTCCTCCTCCCTAACAGTGGGGACAGAAAGAATCAGCAGGGGGCCTTTCCCACACCTCAACTCCTCCCCAACCCAACAGGCTCTGCCTGGGGTGGAGAAGCAATTCCATCTTTCTTCTTTCATTCATGGAGTTTGTGGCATTTTATTACCTTCACCCCAGCTGTAAAAAAAAACCCTCCAGAAAATGCTCTGCTTCCACAGCCAAAGAGTCAGCTCCAACAGTTGGGAATTAGGTGAACAGGTGTTGTGTTGTTTTTCAAGGATGTCCTCCAACAGATTGAAAACAGTATTTTACTGGCAGGAGGGAGAAAGAAAGGTGACCTTGTTTCTTGTGAGTGTGGCTGAGTCATGGTGAGTAGGGTAAAGGGTAGAAGTGTCCCCTCAAAGAGAAGGCCACACATCCCTACTTACTTCCACAGCTTGATGAGGTTGTCACAGCCACCTGATGCAAACCTCTTGATGTAATTGGGTTTCTGCCCCGATGGCTGGTCTATGAGGCTTCCAGGTACAACAGCAGGGGCCCAGCTGACGGCATTGCAGCCAATCTGTAAAGATGGGACACATGGTGACTCTGCCTTGCAAGAGAACACTGCTTCCGCAGACCCAAGCCTGCTGTCCCTCTCCCCTCCGCTTCTCAGGACTGGACTGTGTGTGAAGGCTGACATGAAGCACTCATCATGTGGTCCACTGCTCAGAATTCTCCCTCAAGGATCCCAACAGTGTGTGCATTTTTCTGCAGTGTGCGCTAAAAGTAGAAATTAAGAACTCCCACAAGTTTAAGAAACAGGACATTTTTTAAACACATGAAAGAATGGTACATTGGAGCTTTTTTTTTTTTAAGAAAAATCTTTTATTATAAAAGAATAGATCAAGAAACAAAAATTCTGCCACCTGCCTGAAAAGCCGTCATTATGCCCTTCCTAATCACAGCTCCCTCTTCCACTATAAGTAACCACTGCCCTAACTTCTAACCCATTTTTCCCCCATTTATCACCCAAATGTGCACCCCTAGATACTACAGTTTAGTCTTGTCCATTAAACATTTTTTTGGATGTTTTTTACATCTCCTACTTTGCAGATTCCTCCGATTTTTTTCCTTACAATTTTTCTGCTGAAGAGAGCCTAGTCTCGGTCTGGGTTTTGCTGCTTCATATGCAGTTCAATATGTTCCTCTGAATTTCTGAAAACTGTCAGCTGGAGCCAAGACTGGACAGACTCAGGTGTGATCCCTTTGGCAAGACTAGAGCTGGTGCGTTCTCTCATCAGGAGCCACGTTAGATTGCCTCTTATATTAACAGCTGTCAATAACTGAGGCCTCTCTTAATTCACTGGGGCTTGCAAAATGGTGATACTCTAATTCCATCCTTTCTTTGTCATTTATTCCATGGAATGCTCCAGATAGGGACACTTCTCCTCGTTAACTATTCAATTACCCAGGAATAGAGGTCTGATATGGTTTGGCTGTGTCCCTACTCAAATCTCATCTTGAATTCCCACGTGTTGTGGGAGGCACCTGGTAGGAGGTAATTGTATCACAGGGGCAAGTCTTTCCCATGCTGTTCTCATGATAGTGAATAAGTCTCGCTAGATCTGACGATTTTAAAAATGGGAGTTTTTCTGCACAAGCTCTTTTGCCTGCTGCCATCCACGTAAGCTGTGACTTGTTCCTCCTTGCCTTCTGCCATGACTGTGAGGTTTCCCCAGCCACGTGGAACTGTGAGTTCTCCATCCTCTTTCCTTTGTAAATTGCTCAGTCTTGGGTATGTCTTTGCCAGCAGCGAGAAAACAGACTAATACAAGGTCAAAAAGGAAAGGCTGGAGAAACGCTTGATTCTTTCTGAACTGGTTCTATCACTTTCCAAAGATGACTGATTCTCCTCTTTATTTATTATTAACAATTTTTTTTTTTTTTAATTGAGACAGGGTCTCACTGTCACCCAGGCTAGAGTGCAGGCTGGTATGATCATGGTTCACTGCAGCCTCAAACTTCGTAGGCTCAAGTGATCCTCCCACCTCAGACTCCCAAAGTACTGGGATTATAGGTGAGAACCACTGCCTTTTTTTTTTTTTTGAGACGGAGTCTGGCTCTGTTGCCCAGGATGGAGTGCAGAGGCGCGATTCTGACTCACTGCAACCTCCACCTCCCAGGTTCAAGTGATTCTCCTGCCTCAGCCTCCCGTGTAGCTGGGACTGCAGGTGTGTGCCACCACGCCTGGCTAATTTTTGTATTTTTAGTAGCGTCGGGGTGTATTAGTCCATTTTCACTCTGCTGATAAAGACATACCTGAGACTGGGCAGTTTACAAAAAAAAGAGAGGTTTAATGGACTTACAGCTCCATGTAGCTGGGGAGGCCTCACAGTCATGGCAGAAGGCAAGGAGGAGCAAGTGACATCTCACATGGATGGCAGCAAAAAGGGAGAGAGAGCCTGTGCAGGTGAACTCCCCCTCATAAAACCATCAGATCTTGTGAGACTTATTCACTATCAAGAGAACAGCATGGGGAAGACCTCCTCCCATGACTCAACTCCCACTGGGTACCCCCTACAACACATGGGCATTCAAAATGAGATTTGGGTGGGGACACAGCCAAACCACATCATGGGGTTTTGCCATGTTGGCCAGGCTGGTCTTGAACTCCTGAGCTCAGGTGATCCGCCTGCCTCAGCCTCCCGAAGTGCTGGGATTACAGGTGTGAGCCACTGTGCCCGCCCTGGGCCCAGCCTTTTAACCCTCATTTCGTCTTAGTTCTCTACAAGTAACTATATATTTATGCTGAAGTCTTTGTAGTCATTTTTGTTGTGTGACTTGTATCCTCTAGTAGATTTCTCAGGAAGGGCTCCTAGAAACAATAGTCCCTGAATTCTTGCATATTGATAATAGTTCATATCCTTTACACTCAAAAGCTAATTTTGAAAACAGCTTTGATATAGTATAATTGACATAAACTGCATATCAAGTGCATGATTTGGTGAATTTTGACAAAAATATATCCTGTAGGATCATCACCTCAATCAAGGAACATGCCCATCATTCCCAAAAGTTTCCTTGGATCCCCTGGTAATCCATCTCCCCATCCTGCAGCCCCCAGTCGTGGTGACCATGGGCCTGCTCAGCTGCATTTCCTAGATATTACAGCAGTGGAATCCCAGTGTGTCCTTTTTCTTCTTTTTTTCACTCAGCATAATTATTTTGAAATTTATTCTTCATCTTATTTTGTTAAGTCATTTCTTTTTATTGCAGTCATTTCTTTTTATTGCTCACAGTATTTCCAAAGTATGGATATATCACAACTTATCATTTACCTGTTGATGGACATGTGGACTATTTCCAGTTTTTGGCTATTAAAGCTGCTATAACCTTTTGTGTATAAGTCTTTGTGTGAACTTGAAAGTCAATTTTCCTGGTTATAAATCCTTGGCTCACACTTTCTTTCCTGGAGTATTTTAAACAAGTTATTCTTTTTTTCTTCTGCACCAATCCTTACTATTGAAAAGTCTGACAATAATCTAATTGTCTTTCCCCTTTAAGTCACAAAGTTCCTTTTCTCTAGAACCCCCCAAAATTTTCTTTAAAGTCTAATAATTTTACTAGAATTATATCTTTTTGTTGGTGATGCTGGGTTGAATTTTTTTTTTTTTTTTTTTTTTAGAGACAGGGTCTATGTTGGCCAGGTTGGTCTTGAACTCCTGGCCTCAAACAGGTGTTCACCACGATCTCCCAAAGTGCTAGGATTACAGGCTGAGCCATCACGCCTGGCCTTGATTTTTTTTTTTTTTTTTTTGAGACAGAGTCTTGCTTTGTTGCCCAGGCTGGAGTATAATGGCGTGATCTTGGCTCTCTGCAACCTCTGACTCCCGGGTTCAAGCAATTCTCTTGCCTCAGCCTTCCGAGTAGCTGAGATTACAGGTGTGTGCTACCACGTCCGGCTAATTTTTGTATTTTTAGTAGAGACGGGGTTTCGCCATGTTGGTCAGGCTGGTCTTGAACTCCTGACTTCAGGTGATCCGCCCACCTCAGCATCCCAAAGTGCTGGGATTACAGGCTGAGTCACTGCGCCCGGCTGATATTGTTAAGTGTGGGGTATGATCTCTCAATCTCAAGTTTCAAATCTTTGTTTTTTAATTTTAAGAAAGTTTTCTGGATTACTTTTTGGTATTTGTTCTGTTTTCCTTTCCAGGGACTCCTGGTATTCATATGTCTGACCTTTCTGCCTGTCTTTACTTTTGGTCAAAACCTTTTTACCTCTTCATTTTTTTGCTCTTGAAATGTTTCCTTTTTCACACTGTTTATCCTTTTCAGGCAGGATCTGCTGTGTTCATCGACACTTGCATTTCGTCTTAGTCTTTACTTCTGAAATGATTTTTAATTCTAATTCTTTCCTGAGTTCTGTCACCTTATTGCTGATTTTTAAAAAGTTGATTTACACTATTCTTTCTTGTTTTGTATTGTTAGAATGTCACCTGGCTTGATTTGAAATAGCAGGTTACAGCTTGGCTCGGTTATGTGGGCATGTCTTTCTAATGTGCTCTCATTGTCCGCAGGGAGGTTATTTTGCATATTCTTGTTTCTTATATAACAACTGTATGCAATTTCACTTCAAATACTTTTCTGTTATTTTTAGGTGAGATGAGTTTTCCTGATAAGAAAGGCTCAGGAAAGTCTAAGCTCAGAACTCTCCCTCGTTTCTGTGTAGTGTTAAAAAACGTGGGAGATGGCTTTCAGGAGTTCCTGTCTTTGTTCCTCTTCCCCACATTGGTCTACATCATCCTTCCTTTCCTGTGTCCCTATCCAGCTCAACTGTGATTTCATTTCCTGCAGTTCTTCCTCCTGAGGGGCCCTGTCCCAGAGGCTTGCTCTGGAGGATCACAGAGCTCAGATTTCTTCCCGCCCCTTCAGCCTTTCTTATTGTGGGCCGCTTCCACTCACTGGGTGTTACAGAGTGCAAACCCCTCCCAGTCATTTCTCCAAAAGCCCCCAGAAGATGCTCACCATCATCTTTGATTAGCAAAATGCAAATAAAAATCACAATAAGGGCCGGGTGTGGTGGCTTACACCTGTAATCCCAGCACTTTGGGAGGCTGAGGTGGGCGGATCACTTGAGGCCAGGAGTTTGAGACCAACCTGGGCAAAATGGTGAAACCCTGTCTCTATTAAAAATACAAAAATTAGCCAGGTGTTGTGGCGTGTGCCTGTAATTCCAGCTGCTCAAGAGGCTGAGGCATGAGAATTGCTTGAACCTGGGAGGCGGGGGTTGCAGTGAGCCGTGATCATGTCACTGCACTCCAGCCTGGGTGACAGAGCAAGCCTCCGTCTCAAAAAAACAGAACAAAACAAACCCAAAAAATCACAATAAGATACCACCTCACATTCACTAGGACAGCTGTAATCAAAATGACAGACATATGTGAGTGAGGATGTGGAGAAATTAGAACCCTCATACACTGCTGATGGGAATGTAAAAGGGTAGTTACTTTGCAAAACAGTTTAGCAGTTCCTCAAAAAGTTAAACACAGAATTACCATATGACTCAGCAATTTCACACCTAGGTATAGACCCAAGAGAATTAAAAACATGTGTTCATGCAAAAACTTATCTGCAAATGTTCATAGCAGCATTATTCATAAGGCCGAGAACATCCATCATCCGATGAATGGATAAACAAAATGTCTATATTCACAATGGAGTATTATCCAGCCATAAAAAGGAATGGAGTGCTGATACACGCTATGATATGGATGAAACCTGAACTCATTATAGTAAGTAGGAGAAGCCAGTCACAAAAGACCACAGATTGTCTCATTCTATGTACAACTGATCCTCAATTTCATTTCATTATAATGTTGACAAGATTGAAAAAAAAAAAACAACTCCCAGCGGGGGCCCCTGCCTGTGTGGAGTCTGTGTGTTCTCCCTGTGTCTGCGTGGGCTCTCTCCTGGTACTCTGGTTTCCTTTCACACAATAAAGATGTGCATGTTCACTTCAATGGTACGTCTGCATTGTCCCAGTGTGAGTGTGGGGGTGTGTGTGAGTGCTCCTCTGGTGGAATGGTATCCTGTCCAGGGCTGGCTTCTGCCTCATGCCCTAAGCTGCCAGGACAGGCTCCAACCACCTGTGACCCTGAACTGGAATGAGTAGATTAGAAAAAGAATAGATACAAATTATTGTAGAATTAAACTCATAAAATATCCAATAATCATACAGATGCATGACAGCAAACGATGTGGCATTAGTCATATGAGCCCCCCACATTGGTTATTGTTGGTTTTTGAACTGTGTGGTGGTAGGAGGTAGGACATTGATGTTCGCTTTGCAAACATTTATTCCTTGATTGAACCACCACCATCACGACCACTGTCACTCGCTGATTCACCAAAAGTTGGGTAAAGAATGACCTTGTTTATATTAATCTTTCTTAAATGCATGCATAGCTCACATACTTTTTAAAAGTTTTAATAACACCACTCCATTCTACAGGGTCCCAATGACTACTGCAGGACATGTCACCCGGAGGCAACCATAGCTAAGGTGGCAGTGAGCAGGCTGCTGCTGCACCAGCCCTCCCCTGCTTGGGAGCACACAACAAGGAAGCAGTGCCAAGCCCTGCCTGGTCTGGCTTCAGGGCAAAGAGGCTCAAAGCTACTCTAGAGCAATCATGTCTGGTCAGCTGACCACTCCCCGGCCCACTGTCCAGCGGGGACCCTCCCCTGCCACCCTCTAGGGAGGCTGCAGCAGACACAGGGCAAGGCAGGCGCTCTCACTGCACGAAAGGCAGGGGATGGACTCACGGTGTGAGCGTTGTTGATCTTCTTTACTTCCCATTGGCCTTCCCCGGTGTAAGTCAGCAGGGAGATGGCCCCATCCGAGCTCCCACAGGCCAGGATCAGGCCGTAGTCATGGGGGGCCCAGCACACCGAGTTCACTGCGGGAAGAGGGAGAGTGCAGTGAGCAAAGCAGGGAGACCACGGCCCCAGGTCCCGCCTTCCACAGATTTACTGTTTTACTAAATGTCTACAACAAACAACTGTAGGAGTCACCAGGGGGAAGCTGTAACTTGGTCAACTGAGGACACAAAAAAACCCTATCACCTACTAATACCACGATTTCATAACCTACAGTCTATCTAACAAAAAAGTGGGTAGGAAAACAATCTGAGAATGAAGGGTAGTCCTTGAAATGAATAATCCTGAAGAGAAACTCACCTGTCTTTTCTTATTTGCTTTGGACTGGCTTTAGGTCTTAGGGCCTTACTCAGCTGAGGACAGACTAGCAGAAAAGCCAACCAAAGCTCAAGGGACAGACAAGAGGCACCACGAGGGGCAGGGAGCCAGGGCTCCAGCCGGGACAGAGTCCTTTTTTACCCAGTGGTCCCCTTGCCTGCTCTGCTGCCAAGCTCAGCGTACCTGAGGAGTCGTGTCCTGCATGCTCGTGGCTCTTCTCCCAGGTGCCGTTTTCCTCTCTCCAGATAATGACTTTCCGGTCATAGGAGCACGATGCCAGGATGTTGCCGTACATGGGGTGAGCCCAGGCCACTTGCCACACAGGACCCTCATGACTACAAAGGGAGAGATAGGCCAGAGGAACCCACAGTGCCTCTGCAGGCACTACTTTCGACAGAACTAAATGGCTCCCTGAGATGATATATCAGGGCAGAATTGCTTAAGAACTTCAAAGGGAGAGCTATACAATGCCATTGCAAAAGGGGTGCTCAGTGGACAGTGAGGAGCCTGAGGTCCTAAGAGGTTAAGCAACCTAAGGTCACAGAGCCTTTGAGAGAGAGTTGAGCCTCTGCGTCAGCCTTCCTGTCCTGGCCAGGCAGGAGCCTCACTTGCCCAGACTGCAGCCAGCACTGTCTGTATGTACTGTCTACAGCATAGTCATTAATTGGTCCAGGGTTTCCAGCCAGAAGTGTTCAGGAAATATTTGTAGACTGAATTGCTATTCATCCTTCCCGATGGTCAGCTTCCTGAGGAGGCATTATTGGTTTCATTTTGATGTTTTCCACTACTCTTTTAATTTGTTCGAAAGGCATGTCTTTCCCTTCTCTTCTGATCTTTATCCATTCACCTGATAACAGGTACTATCTGAGCACATGCTCTGTGCCAGGCTTTGTACGGTGACCATTTCTCTGGCCCAGGGAAGGTTTTGCACCTTAGCACTCAAGAGGTAGAGTAGCATGGTAGAGTTAGTGGTTAGGAGACCAGACCCATTCTCCCATTCACTAGCTCTTGACTTTAGGCAAGGATATCTTTGTCTCTTTACCTGAAAATGGAGACATCAATAAGAATTCTTTCATAAAGTTTGGAACAATGCTTGGTAGAAGGAAAGAAAAAAGCCACTCAGTACCCATTAGCTATTAGTGCTGCTCCTGGTTTACTCCTTCACCATGGGCTGCACACACTCAAGTCTACTCCTCCCTCTGGCTGGGACAACAGGACATTCCCAGTCCCTACAAAGCTGCTGCTAATGAAACTTGAGTAGACTCAATCTTCCAACAACTAGCACAGTTTTTACTAAGGGGAAAAAAGAATGGGGTGGGAATTTTTTTTTATCCCTCCAATATTTCACATCCTTTGAATGTAAGAAAAACAGCAGAAAGGACAGAGTCACAGCAAACATAACTGCTTTGGCCAACACGCTGCACTGCAGCAGCTCTCTGCCTGCCTGGGGGGCTCCTGCATAGAGAAGCTTGATTTGGCTCCTCAGTCACTTGATCATTTGACACTCAGACAGAGGGGAGCTTCTAGGCCCATTTCCCCAAATGGACACTGACTTAGTTTATGCTTTTTAATTCAGTTAACAAACACATGCTGAGCACCTACCTGTCATGGCTCTTAATCTTTTCTGTGCATTCTGGGGAAGGTTATGGACCCTCATCAGAATAATGTACAAAACACACAGAACTAGGCTTATAAAGAAAATTCAATTATAAATTATACAGTAATCAACTGTTTTTTTTTCTGAGAAGGGTTTCGCCCTGTCATCCAGGCTGCAGGGCAGTGGCACCATCGTGGCTCACTGCAGCCTCAAACTCCTAGGCTCAGGCCATCCTCCCACCTCAGCCTCCCAAAGTGTTAAGGATTACAGGCGTGAGCCACCTTGCCCAGCCTGTTATCAAAATATTATAAAGCAATTTATGAGATAGTGATGCATGTACTTCTTTGTTAACACTTCAAGCAGCAAACCCTAGCGGCAGGTCTAATAACCACTGTAATTTCAAAGTTGTGATGAGCATAAGTGGTATTTTGAGGTAGCTAAGTAACCGTGATGTGTGACGACAATATCTGTGACTTCTACTGGTGACAAAGTGACAGGCACTACAAATACTACTGAAGTTTCTGGCCTACATCCATAATTGAAGGAAATGCTAAATATCAGAGTCACTGAAAATGCATTTTTTTTCCCCTGTCCCAATTCATCAACCCCTGAACTCTATTTCACAGAACCCTTGGAGATCCATGGCACCCAGGCAAACCCACAAATACGTGAAAGGCAGTGAGCTGAGGGAAAGCAGTAGAGATGTGGCCATAAAAATGAGCCAGGACTTCCTCAAGAATCTCAGTAGGGAGCAGGGCAGGTCAAACATTTGTAAATAATCACTGAACACCTGCCACGGGCAAATAGGCAGAACAATGGGATTTATAAAATGATAGCATTCTTACGTTATTCTTACGGTGATGCTTTTGTGACACTTTAGGTCATACAGGCTAAACTTGAACGAAATAGTACTGTTTACCACTTTTAAAAGTAGCAGTAGCTGCCTGCACTAAAGACTTACTGTGTCCTGGGCCCTGTGTCAGGGCCTTGCATACACTAGCTGGATAGGAGGTAGCATTGGCCCAATTTTGAGGATGAGCAGATGAAGGCTCTGAGAGAGAAACTGACTCACTTGCCCAAGGTCTTCTAGTGGGTACATATAAAGTGGCAGAGCTGAGATTCACACCTGTATCCACCTGTGCCCTTAACAGCATCATCCCTGGGGACATCCGCTGAGGACAGCCAGGCTGGCTGGGATCCCAGCGTCCTCTCCGCTAAATGTGCTTTGGGGTTGCTCTGAATCTGGGCTCCCATGCTCTGCTCCCACGCTTGAAGCAGGGCCTGAGAACCCACACCATTCCTGGAGCCCTTCCCTGGGCTCACCAGCACTTACCCTCTGAGGTCGGCGATAAGGATCTGCCCTCCATTGCGCACATCAAAGATTTTGACGGACCTGTCTGATGAGCAGGTTGCCAGGCGGGTGCCATAGTAGTCCATCTGGGCGTCGTGCTGCAAAGGGAGGACAGCTCGGGAAGCCTGCAGGCTGGGTGGGTGGGTGGGTGGGGTGAGGGCTGTCACTACACAGAGTCTAGTTTGGACCAGAATCTCCCTGAAATCAATCTGATCTCAAAGTATCATCATCCTCAGGCAGGAAGCTAGCATGTGGACATTCTCACTTCACCAATGGGCAGTGTCTCTCTGAAATGGACAAAGCAAGCCATGCCCAGCTGGTGTCACAGACCCTTTACATACCTCAGGGAAGGGCTCTTCCATTCCTGTTCCGCAGGGTGGGTATGGGAGAAAAAAAGTTGGCCTAGCTGCCCTCTTCTTCCTCCATCCTCTCAGGCCCTATTCAGTTCTTAGGCTCTGTGGGCTAAAGGGGAATACCCCTGGGTTCAGCTCAGCCCTAGCACCTGATGCTAATGCATGGGAAAAGGCCAAAGGAGTGGGCCTCTGACTGCCTGGAGTCCCCAGTCAGGTCTTCTGTGATGCAGCTCTGGCCTGGACACAGGGTTCCATTCAGATATTTGGGCTCTTTCCAGCCCTGGCCCTGGATCCTTTGTGGACCTTTGTTTTGGGGTTTCTGCTTGACCTTTTCCCTAGTAGTGTGCCCAGAGCTTCCCAGACTTTCCACCCAAGGAACACAATGCCTTAAGTGTCGCTGCTCTCACCACTTGTGAACCGAATTCCTTGATGCTGACTGAGCATGCAGAACTAGGCCTGGCCCCTACCTGCAGATCCTTGTCCGCAGGGTGATGGTCTCTGCGGCACCATGCCTCCTGCACCACTGAACACCCTGGTCCCTTCTGCTTGCTGGTCCTGCCTATTCCAATGGATGTCACTTTCCCCAGCTGTCCCACCCTGGGAGTTTCAGGATTATCAGCTGCACTCCCATGGCTACCAGGGGCAATTATGCCCATTCAAAGGCACTCATTCTGTCTGGCTCAGATGGGAATTCTCACCTCCCTACCCAAGGAACACATCCTGATTTTTCTTTGGGAACTCCCTCCACTGTATCAGGCCTTGGTTTCTTGGAGGGCAGGCAGTAGAGGAGTGTTTCTGAAGCACTTCTCATGCTTCTCAGTGGAAGGAGGCAGGACATAGTACCTTTCAGATCTAAATCCTATCTCCTTAGTTTACCTGCTATGCAAACTTTGAAAACACTTCATCTCCTTGAGCTTCAGTTTCCTTATCTTTATGATTTACCAACATCCTATGGGCCTTAGTTCCCTTATCTTTAAATAAGGCTAAAGATAGCATCTGTCTCAAGAGTTGTTATGAAGGTTAAACAAGATATTGAATGAAAACTCACGCCTGTAATCCCAGCACTTTGGGAAGCTGAGGCGGGTGGATCACCTGAGGTTGGGAGTTCGAGACTAGCCTGACCAACATAGAGAAAACTTGCCTCTACTAAAAATACAAAATTAGCTGGGAGTGGTGGCGCACGCCTGTAATCCCAGCTACTCGGGAGTCTGGGGCAGGAGAATTGCTTGAACCCGGGAGGTGTAGGTTGCGGTGAGCTGAGATCACGCCACTGCACGCCAGCCTGGGCAACAAGAGCGAAACTCCATCTCAAAAAAAAAAAAAAAAGAAAAAAAAGTACCTAGCATGGGGCCTGACACTCAGCGAGCATGCAAATGTTTGTCATTACTACTTGGCCTCATCTAGCTCTCAAACCAAACTCATACGAGTAGGTAGCATATCCATTATTTTTCCCGTAAGTAAATTGAGGCTGGCTCAGAAAAGTTAAGATATTGGCTAGGGAGTCTCAGACGGGTCTTCCTGCCCATGATGCCATGCTATCTCCAAGGAGGTGTGGTCTTACAGCTAGACCACTCATGACTGAATCCAGAGAACATATACAACTCTGGGACCAGACAACCTCTCAGAAACCCAAAAGCAACTGTTGATGGACAGGTTGTGAGGGCAAGAACCCTGACATGAAACGCTGTCAGCCAGCTGTCCTGGGTCTTGCTCAAAGGCTGCTTGGCCCTGAATGAAGCAGAGTCTGTGTTTTTCCTGCTGTAGACTTTAACCTCTGGACCTTCTCCTGCAGCCCTGTCCTCTTATACTGAGCCTTGTGTTTACCTCTCAGGAAATGCCCTGAGTGCGGACTTCTGGTTCAAAGGGCCTTGTTTGGCCTATTGTCTTCGTGGTTTGACTGGGCTCTGCCTGGGGCTTTCACTGTGGCTGCCCTCTGCCTTTGTATTGAGTCATCTTTCTACACTCTCTTCTTTTCAACCCCCTTTCCAGTGGGGCTAAGAAGTGACAGCAGGAGGAAGACAGGTGGGAAGACTATTGTCAAACCTCCGTACCCACTCAGCCTTCATCCGAGAGCAGGTTATTGTGTTGGCTGGAAGACTGACAGCCTAGAACTACAAATTATTCCCAGGTTCCTCCCAGCAGAGAGTGACTAGACTGCCACAGTCCTGACAACTCAGAGGGCACTGCTAGGGAGCCTAGCCATACCCCGAGATTACAGGCTGATAGGCAACCACTGCAAAGCCACCCTGGATCCATGAATGATCAACAGAAACGGGTAATGAAAACCCCAAATTGCTTCCCTCCCACAAAAATGCCCATGTCCACACCCCTCCAGGGAGGGTGATATTAATACTTACAATCATGTCCTCATGGGAGGTATCCACAGTGTTAATTACTGACACCTAGAACCAAAGATATCACTGGTAAATTAACTCATGGCAGTTAGAATACAACCATCTCAAGTTCTTGACTGCATTTGTTTGTTCACTCATTCATTCATTCAGTAAGCATTCATTCTAAGTACCTTCTTTCTGCCAAGCACTGTGCTAGGAACTGGATATACAGACACAAATAAGAGGAACTTTTTGCCCTTGAGAAGCTCGCGAATAATGCTAGTGTCGCAAGATAAATTCTTTAATGGTGGTTTGTGTGTCCTGTAGGAGCCTGAGGGGCTGGGGTGGTAGACATGAATTGAGCCTTAGATGATGGGTAGGAATTTGCAGGTGGCACAGGGGAAAATACCAGTCCAAGCAGCCAAGCAGAGGGAATACACGAGTAGAGACAAAGAGGTCTGAGAGAGCCTGATGTGTGTGGGGAAATGGCAAGCAGTCCTGGCTACCCTTAAGGTTGAGGAGAGACCCCAAGGGAGCTACAGCTGGTGTTCTTTCCTGGATGACAGAGCCTCTGATGTTCCAGGCAGTTTATGCATAACAGGGTTATTACTTCAGACTGGGAGACTTGATTCGAGTTTTTCCTGAGGCTGCTCCCTGGTCCATCACGTAGTGGGATCCAGAGTTGAACAGTTTGTAGGGCTGGAACATGGTGTCATGGTCATCACCCTCCTATCCATTCTTTGAGGTCCAGCTCAAAAAGGGCCATCCATCACCTTTCTTGAAGATTCTCAGACCCTCAAATGGCTGGACTCTCTTGCATATCTTCAGCAAGGAACACATACAACACTTTATGCTGTTTCTTCTCCCCACTAGAAGGTGAGCTCCTTGGAGCCATGGTCTGAGCCATCTGCAGTTTCAAATCCCCTCAAATCATCCAGCACAGTGCTTTGCAAATAGAAGGAACTCAGCGACTATTTGCTGAATGAATAAGTAAATGAACAAAAGCTGTTATTTTTTTTCTTTGCTCAACCACTATTCTCTTAAATTCTTGGGATAGAAAAGAGGACTTAAAAGAAGTTTCAGTGTGGAGCAGACATTTCTTACCATTTTCCCCATTTCATCTTTTCCAGCACAAGCCCTGTAGGTATAAAGTTTGACTTGTGTTTTCAGAAAGGCAGACACTGGAAGAGGATGGCTGCAAAGCAGTTCAAGAGGTACACACCAAGTAAGCACAGGTTCTCTCATCAGATTCTAGACTCTCTAAAAACCAGGTCCCCGAAGTCTGCAAAGGCAAGTAAGGACAATAAGGAGTTTCCTCCATGTGCCGAGCTGTATAGGTTACAAAGTGCACGGGAAGGCGGGGAGGGCAGGGTACCAAGGGCACAGTCAATCAGAGACCTGCGACAGACTAAGGAAATGAAGAAGCCCAGAGAAGAGAATGCACTTGCCAAAGTCACAGAGCTAGTTCAAGGCAGAGCTGGGAAAAGAGCCCCATCCCCTAACCTTCTAATGCTGAGTCCAGAAAACTTCACTCCACCAGGCTGCCTGTCTAGAATGTAAAGCAGTTGTTACACTGAGTTCTGTAAAGCTGCGGATAAGTAGGTTCAGGAAGAAAGTTTACTGAGAGGTAGTTTCAACCAGGTTACCAAAAGACCTTAGAAATAATCAGCATTTAATTCTAACCACTCTCACCCACCTGTCAGGGTTGATGAACCATGCTTCTGAATGAGAGAGAGAAGGGGAGGGGAAGAGGGAGGGGGAGAGAAAAGGGAGAGAAAAGGACGGAAGAAGGAGGGAGGAAGGGCGAGAGAGAGGGAGAGAAAGGGTGAGGGAGAGAAAGGGAGAGGGAGAGGAAAGGGGGAGGGAGAGGAAGGGGGAGGGAGAGGAAGGGGGAGGGAGAGGAAGGGGGGAGGGAGAGGGAGCGGGGAGAGAGAGGGTGGGGAGAGAGAGAAGAGAGGGAGGGGGAGAGAAAGGGAGAGGGAAAGGAATGGGGGAGGAAGAGGGAGCGGGGAGAGAGGGAGGGTGGGGAGAGAGGGAAGAGAGGGAGGGGGAGAGAGAGAAAGGGAGAGGGAGAGGAAGAGGGGAGGGAGAGGGAGCGGGGAGAGGGAGGGTGGGGAGAGGGGTAGAGAGAGATAAGAGAGAACTTCTTAGAGTACTTCTTCCCAGGGACCTGGTATTATCTGGTCCCTGTTAACACCTGCACTCAAAATAATTCACCTGTTTGAGATCAGATAATGAGTTAAAAATTCATTTAGGATGAGCTGAATGTCAGAGCATAAAAGCCTCAACTCTAACCTGCAGTGGAAGAGCCAGAGGTGAGTGATTTACACCTAACCCTCTGCAGAACAAGAGCACAGTGTTCTGATTTCTAGGTTCCTGCAGGTTCCCTCAAACCTGCTGCTGAGGCACACCCATGCTTCTAAAAGAATGCATGTACTAGATATTCCAGGCTCAGCCCAGATACTTCCATTCTTTAGTTCTCATTCAGTCATTCATTCACTCAAGGAGTCAGTGTGGAGTGAATGTACACTGCAGATGCCACAGAGACTTAAAAAACCCTGAGCCCCTGCCTTCGGAGGATCGTTCAGGCCATCTTTACGTTTCCCGAGGTGCCCATCCTACCTGGGGGCCCTACCCCGAGCAACAGTTCAATCATCTCTGCTGGGAGCTGCAGTAGGCGGCAGAAAGGAATGATTAGGAGGGTTCAAATCTCGGCTCTACTACCACTTAAGCAGCTGTGCAAGAGGCTCCACGTCTCCGAACCTCAAGTGTCCTCATCTGTAAAGTGTTGAGAAGAATAGCACCTTCTTCACAAGGCTGTTAGCAGGCTGAGATTACGAACAATGCTGAGGGCTCGGTATACAGTAGCTCCTCCGCTGTTCCTCGTTTTGTTTTCAATTGTTGACCGAAAAGAAGGAAGGGAGACTGGCAGGAGACGCAGGAGCGGCGCGCCCCGCAAAGTCAGGGAGGTTCCTCGGCCTCACCTCTGGACTCCCCTCGGAATGGTCCGCAAGGACGGGGCCAGAGCCCCCCAAATCTCTAAGCGGTGGAGGGGAGCTGAACGGCTCCAGCCTGGGATCTGGGACTCAGGGCGGCCGAGGAACCCGTGAAGGCCGCGACCGTGGCCTTCACCCTGCTCGGCCTCCTCAGTACCAACACTCACCATGATTGCGGCGGTGGCTGCTCCAGGTCTCGGACGTGGCAGCTCCCGGCGGCGCCTCGGAACAGCTCACTTCCGGCGCCGGGCCCGCCGGGCCGTGGCGTAGGAGCCGCCGGGCAGCAACGCGCTCGGCTCGCACAGCAGTTCCGCGCCTTCCAGAGGGCGCGCCCCGCCCTCCCGTGGCCCAGCCCCTATCCTCCAGTGACGTGCGAGACCAGAGGGCTGGGGCTCTGGTTGCCGCAGTGACCCTGACCCGGGGGGCTTTGGAATCTGAAGCTCTGGTGGGTCTACTCTCCCGACCAAGTCTGCCCTTTTCCTGAGATCCATGAATGAAAGAAAGGATTAATATAACTATCGGCCGGGCGCGGTGGCTCATGCCTGTAATCCCAGAACTTTGGGAGGCTGAGCTGGGGGGGTGGGGGGGGGGTGTGTGTGTGTATCACTTGAGGTCAGGAGTTCGAGACCAGCCTGGCCAACATGGTGAAACCCCGTCTCTACTAAAAATACAAAAATTAGCCGGGCATAGTGGCGCGCGCCTGTAGTCCCAGCTACAGGCTGGGATTCCCTCTGGAGGCTGAGGCAGGAGAATCGCTGGAACCCGGGAGGCGGAGGTTACAGTGAGCCGTGACTGCACCATTGCACTCCAGCCTGGGCAACAGAGAGACACTCTTGTAAAAAAAAAAAAAAATCTATCTATCTATCTATCTATCTATCTATCTATCTATCTATCTATCTATCATCTATCTATCTGCAGCTTCACCCGCCTCACTACGGCTCTGGGTGCGACTGGTCTTATGATGAATGTTGTAGGATGAGTGACATCTTAGGAGTAAGAAGACTGTCCTAGTGCTTCCTTGTTGTAGTCTCCCTCTCAGTACCCAAGGACTGGGACCAGGGCAGAGGAGGCCAGGGAATGCCCCTCGCCAGAGGCTGGGACCTCTGGCCCTGCCATCCCTAACCCCTATATAGGACTGCCCCTTCCAAACCGATCCCCTGGGGTCCTGAGTAAGTCCCATCAAGGAAACCCCCCTAGGCAATGAAGGATCTCAGCCAGGCTCCTGCAGCTAGAGCCCCAGACCTAATCCTCAGGGTCCCCAACCCCAGCTCTTTGGCTTCACAAGGTAGGGCAGCTGAAGGCTCCCCACAAGCGCAGTGAGAATGCCACACTGGAGGACAGAGCCTGGGCTCCCCACCTCAGCCACATATGGTCTAGCCCTGGGCCCCTTGTGACATTAGGGAGGCAGATGAGCTGGGGGAGGCCTTGGCTCCCCTTGGGCAAGTCACAGTCCTTCAGTTTCCTCTGCTGAAACTGGGAGTAAGGACCCTAGCTGGAGATGGTCACTGCTTGAAGGAAGATGTTAAGGCTCAGAGAGTGTGATAGACCCAAACTGTCAAGGAGCTTTGGAGAGGAGGCCAGGGGAGTAGGGTGTTAGAATTAAGGGCCAGGCCTCTGGGCAACTCTTCTACCTCACTGCAGCTTTCAAGATTTTTTATTGCCCTCTAGTGGAGAAACTGTTGCAGGGGTGTGAGGGGGTGGTGGTTAGGTTAGAGCAGGGAACAAAGGCAGGTTTCGGGGGATCTCTTGGATCTCCTGTTTTTTGTTTGTTTGTTTGTTTGTTTTGTTTTTTTTGAGATGGACTCTAGCTCTGTTGCCCAGGCTGGAGTCCAGTGGTATGATCTTGGCTCACTGCAACCCCTACCTCCCGGGTTCAAGCAATTCTCCTGCCTCAACCTCCTGAGTAGCTGGGATTACAGGCATGTGCCACCATGCCTGGCTAATTTTTGTAGTTTTAGTAGAGATGGGGTTTCACCATGTTGGCCAGGCTGGTCTCAAACTCCTGACCTCTGGTGATCTACTCTCCTCGGCCTCTCAAAGTGCTGGGATTACAGGTGTGAGACGCTGCGCCCTGCCAGATCTCCTGTTCTTCAAGGAACAGGCTCTGGCCTTGGATCTATAGCTGCACCACTGACTTTCTAGGTGATAAGGCCAAGTCACTTTTCTCTGAGCCTCACTTTCTTTGAGTGGAAAATGAGGACAAGGGCATATTAGATGTAAATATAATGCATGAGGCATAATTGTGATTAAAAGAATTTCCTTGTGTAGACATTGATGTTGAAGAGATTGGGAATTTGTGACAAGCAACAGAACTGTATCTTATTCATTAAGGTATTTGCTGTAAGGTATTTGGCCCATAAGGCGCTGTAATATGGCAGTTTAGAGTACAGATGCTGGCATCAAGACTGCTAGGTATCAGTGCTGGATCTCCTGCTTACCAGGTGGGCATGCTCTTCACCTCTTTGAGATGCTGTCTCCTGCTCTTTTGAGTGAGAATTATAATAATACCTCCTCTGAAGGTTGATACTGGGATTAATGAACCCTTCGATATGAAACTGCGTTTGGAAGTCGGATGGGCCTATGGCGCTTGATTTGGGGATCAGTTCAACCTAAGAAGAGCTGTGTGAGTGTGTGAGTGTGTGTGTAACTCTCAACCCTTGGGCCAACCTTAGGGATTACTTGTTGGTCTGGGCATATTCTCTTTCTCTGCCAATGTTCAGCAGAGGTTTGTGAAGTCCAGACTCCTCAGGTGCCAGGCTTCCCTCTGCCTTATCCCTCTCCCCAGTAGGGGGGTGCCACCTAGATCCAGTGTCTGTATTCCCCATCTCCTCCCTCTGGTTAATCCAGACCCCAAATCAGGCTAACTTTCCCTGATTTTTGCCCCCCAACCCCTTGCCCCCAAACCTCCTCCGCTTCATCCTGAGGCCCCGTTCCCCAGTCTTCTTCTATGAGATGGTCAACCATTCCTCATAGGTTAATGGCTCATGGCAGGGTAAGCCTGTCTCCCTCAAATGGTGGGTGTTCAAAAGGTGTGATCTAGTGGAAGGAGAGAGACTGCCCGCTGAGCTGTGGGCCCTTGGGCAAAGTGCATTTCCCTCCCAGGGACTCAGTTTCCCCCTGAGTTCAACTCCACGAAGGGCGGGGCCCAGCTGTCCTTCAGAAAAAGGCCTTGTGATGTGTACCGTGTCTGCATTTCCACGTGTGCATTTATTGTTATTGCTCAGTATAGTGTTGAAAAGGCAGACAAATCCCATTAATTACAAAGAGCACAAGCCAAAGATACAGAGAAATAAAGAGTGTACAATAAGAGCACAGTCACTTCCCAGCCCCGATTGTCCCAGAGCCCCCCAGAGCCCGGGCAGCTTATGGAAGCTGGAGGCGGCACCATTCCCTCGCTACTCTATTATAAAATATGTGCACACAAGAGTTAGCAAAGTGTGGTGACCCCCGAGAGGAAAGGTCCGGGAGGGAGAGCACCACAGGCATTACAAAACAGACTTAGGGGGCTGAGAAGGGCAGTCCCAAAGCAGCCTCCAATATTGTTTTCAGTGGAGGGGGTGATGGCTGCTGCCTGGGGCTGGGGACCCTCCTCCCCCACCTGGGTTGGTATGATCTCTACATTAAAATCAGGAGAGCTTGGTTTGGAACTTTGAAAAGGCTTGGGGACTTCCTGCTATTGTCTGACTTCCCTCCTGGCTCTGGAAGGCCTAAAAGCCTTCAAGAAATGCTCTTCCCTACAAGAGCCTCTAATGGTGGGATTTTGGACACAATGGCAGGAGAGAGATTTGGGTGGGAGGCTTGTCAGAATGCACCAGGTTGGCAGCCTCCTGCAGGTAGCGCAAGAGTGGGCTAGGGGAGTGAGGGTTCCGAGAAGGCCCAGGCAAGAACTGCCTGCATCCCAAAGGTACTGGAGCCTCCAAATTAAACAGCAAGAAACTATCCCCCCAAAACAAAATGAAACAAAAACAACAAAAAACCAGTTCAGGAAAGGGAGATAGGAATAAAGCTTTCTCCATGATGAGAATTAGAAGTGCAGACAACTGGGCCACACATTCTTTCCCTGCTCCAGGCCTAGGAGAGACTCCTCTTTCTCATCTGGACCAGAGACAGATGGCGAGTCCACCCCAGCACAACCAAGGTGGGTGACTTTGGTTCCCAAGCTGAGATTGAGTGGGGGCCTGGTGACCTCTTATGACAACTCCTGGGCTTAGGGGGCAGGTGAAATGATGGGAGGAACAGCAGGCTTCTCTCAAGATCAGGATGCCCTTTTTGTCCCTCTTTATAGAACATAGTCTATTTCACAGCCCTGAGTGGACAGTAATTACAATGGGGGGAAGATGATGGCACAGGGAATGACAGAGCCCAGAATTTGGGGGTGGGAATGGGACAGGGGGTGGAGGACTGGGCACAATTTAAAGTTTATGTGGAAGAATAGATGTGAGAGAATAACTAGGAAATTTTGTAAAAGAAGAGTGAAGGGACTCATCCCACCACATAATAAGACATTAGAAATTGACAGTAGTTAAAATTGTATGGCTGGTGCCAGATGAGACACCCAAGTAAGGGAAGAGAAGAGAAGTTCCAGAAATAGATCTAAGTCTATATAAGACATCAGTGCGTGGTAAAGGTGGCATTTCAGCATGGTTGGGGAAAAGAGTGGCTTCCAACAACTGGAGGACCCAGGACAAGACAGGTTCAGAGTCCTTGAGCCAGTGCAGTCATTTTAATTGGTCCAGTCTCAGAAATAGGACTGCCTCCCTCTTGTCATCTCTATGCTATGGTTGGGACAAGGGGACAAGGGGCCATGGTGAGGGGTTGGCGGGAGCAATGGAGGCTGCTCCTGAGTTAAAGAAAGCTCTGCCTGAGTTGCAAGAAGGAAACTCCTCAGAGCTCTCTCTGCTCACTCCAAAGATGAGTGATTCTGCAGCGCCAGGAGTCACTGAACGGGCTCCCTGCCCTTCCCTCATCTGTTGAGGTGGAGACAAGTTGGTGAGCTTAGCTCTCAGAACCAAATCTGCCACCTACTCCTGGAGCCCTTGTCTAGAGGACAGAAAAGAAGCTATGTGGATGATGCAGTCCCAAACTAGAAAAAAGTATACATTACAGATATATTTACTATGTTCTGTTTGATGTTGTTTTTTGCCTTTTTTTTTTAAACCACAAACATTTCAGAACCACACTGCACGAGTCAGAAGAGCCAGCGATTGAAAGCATAACCATTGCATAGTATTAAATGAACAGAGATGGTGAGTTCTTTATTTACAATTATTGTCTAGATAAAAAAATTCATAAAAACAGATGAATGGTCATAAATTATTTACCCCCTAATGGAGTGAACTGCCAAACGTACCCCATGCTGCTAGATATAGGACGCAGAGTGCAAGCTTTATGTACTACAGTGAGTTTTGACAAACCAACCATTTCGTGTGTGTGTGTGTATGTGTGCAAGTGTGAAAGTGAGGGGGTGAATGTGTGCAAGCATCCTTCATTCCTGACAAGAGAAGACCAACGCTAATGTTGGCATTCTTCCATCGCTCCCTGTTCCCTAAGCCAGGCTCCACTGAGAACCCCTCCTGGCTCCAAATGAACATGGAGCATGGTGTGCAAACACAGCTATCCTGATGTCATGGAACGAGGTCACGGACACATGACTGATCAAAGAAGTGGGGAGATGGAAAACTGTGAGAAAGGAAACTCCAAAAAAACACCATGTTCCAAGGCTGCCCCATGTTTTACACGTGCAGATCTTTCCTTCCTTGTAGGAGAGCAGTGGGCTGGCTTTGGTGGCGTTTGTACTGGAATCCAATAAGCACATCTGAGGGCTGGTCACCCCTTTGGTTATGCAGTTCCTCTCCTGGATACATTCAGAGATACTTCTTCACGACATTCAGGTGATGCGCTCTTGAAGGTCCTCCTTCCAGGAGGATTTTGCCAGGTGGGATGGGCTGACTTTGAACCCCAAACCCTCAAGTTTTTCCACCGCCATCCAGATGTAGGCCCTCCCAGTTGACTATGGCTCTTTTCCCGAGTGGCTCTCATCTTGTTTGTGGAAGAGTTCTCTGGGCCTGGAGAAGGGAAGGGGCTGGGCTGACACAGCCATCGTGAGGAGGGTCAGCATGAGGAATGGATTTTGCAAGAGAGGCGGAAAGTGTTTGGTTTTCCTCGAAGCATGGGACATCATCGATCATGGTATTCAAAACGTCTTTTGCACTGTACAAGTTTATGGAAAAAGATCATGTGCTGAAAAGTCTCAAAGCAAACTTTGTATTAAATACAAAAGTTCTTTTATGAAAAACGCTGAGACCCGCAAAGTGCTTAGCAGTTAAGAGGCTGACATCCAATTAAATAAGCTCTTATTAAGTGGGATTACTAGTGCTGTTGGCTTGGGGAAAAAATAACCACCTTTTCTCACCTGTGATACTGTAGGGTTTCAGAATGGCTTTCTGTTTGGGAAAGCAAGACTTGCTGTTAAAAGGCTACAGTATATATTGTGACTACAGGAAGACAATTTGGTTTAAAATCACACTGAGTACATCTCAATATACACATCATAAGGTTCATTCGGATCTAAATAGTGCAGAGAAAAAGGCTATTCTTCTTCAAAAATAAAAATAAAAGCAGCAAGCCATACTGATCCTCATCCAATATGCCAACAGCTCGGATGCTGCCATTAATAAGGAAACAAACCTGTAAGTTACTAAATAAAAAAAAGATCAACACAATACCATTTATAATATTTCAACACTACCTCAATCTCTGTACAGACAGTGCCAAAGAGAACCTATTTTTGAAATGCTCTTAGTAAACTCAAGCGAGTTTCATTGAGAGAAAAGTCTTCGAGCAGTGCTTTGCAGATCCTGGCATCCTTGGGCCGGATGGCCGTTAGTGTTGCAAACCCAGGAAGCCTTCTCTCCTCCTCTCCCTTCGTCTACGGAGCATGTTGTTAAACCCCTCAGGATGGCAACTCGGTAGCATTTGGCTTCTGCCTGAGCCTCTCACGGTAGTGACATTATTGAACGGAAATAGCAGGCAAAAATCAGAGCATGGCTATCATAAAACATCAAGGATGCAACCCAGGGGAAGTGTCTGTTGGGCCGAGCTGTTTTGATAGCATCTCAGCCACCAGTGTTCTTAAACCATACAAATAGCCAAAGACGTTATCTACAGGTTTGTAAACAAATTACATTCTTCTTTTAGGACATAAATAAGTTAAAATAGAGCAATTTAAGCAGAAACAAGGCAACATGCCGGCAAAGAAACTTTATATATCCATGTATATATATTTATATATATATATATATCTACCTATCTATATGGACGTATACAGTCTCGGAAAAGTATACGTTGATATAGATACAAAGAAATGGATATAACCTTGTGAGTGTCTATGAAGTTCTTCGGTTCCATTGGTGCAAATCTACTAGGCGAGTTAAGCTCTGCAATTTCAAAAAGTTATTAAATTAATCTATACAACTGAGACCATGCTGTGCAAGCATTTCAAAAACTCACAGACCAGTGGATTGGATAAATAGTCTCAGAAAAGAGTCTGTTTGCAGTTCCCGCCTAAGAAAACAAACAAACAAAAAAAACCCCTCCCCAACCCCCAAAAACCAAACAAAGGGAGGATTGAAAGTGTACAGTACATTCATGCGGGGGACGTGGTGGCTGGGCGGGTGCATGGCTGGTCCATGTCTGGGTGGGAGCCAGGAAGGGCTTGTTTTGGGAAAACCGCTCACTCCCATGAGCCCCCAGTGGAGATCCCGCCCCTTGCCTTGAAGTGAAAAAGAGTTCAAACAGCATCGCAGCCAGAGAAAGGGTCTGTTGGTGGAAACGTTGGTTTTCTCTCCAGTATTTGGTTTCCGATTGTTGCTCGTTGCTGCTTGGGTGAGTTGGGTGCCTGGATGGATGGGTGCCCGGAAAGCGGGTGGCAGCGGGGTCCATGAGGGCGGGCGGGCAGGCGACAGGGCCCTCAGCTAAAGCGACGTCTCCAGGCTGTGGATGGGGCTCCCTGGACTTGAAGAGGTAGCTGATTTGCTTGTGTCGGTCGTCAGGTTGATCCCACTGTCGATGGCGCTGTTGTTCTTGTTGAGGGATGACGGCGGGCTCGAGTTCTGCTTGAGCGCGGCATCTTCTTCCAGGTCGGTGTCATCAATGAGGGGGATGTGGGGCTGGGAATCTTCGATCCGGAATTCAGGATGAGCCATGAAGTTATGGATGGAGGTTCGAGATTCAGGCTTTTCTAAACCTTCATAGAGAGAGCTACGGAACGCCTTCACGACGCGGATCTGCAAGGGAAGCACAGGGGTCAGGAGCACTGCCCAGGGACCACAGCCAGGCTCGGGGGGCTCACAGGAGGGGCGGGTGGGAGAAGGGTTAGGGCAAAGCAGGTGGCTGGAATCCATAGTCGCTGGGTGTTATTAGCATTGACAGGATGGGGGAGAGTGAAAAAGGGGGCTCAGGTTATAGGCATCCTTGAGCTGGTTTTTAAAAATCTCTTTGGTTTTGGTAGAAACTAGTGTTAGGACAGGAGGAATCACCAAGCACCATCAAAGAGATGATGGGGAACAGTGGTTAAAGGAAGCACAGTCGACTCCTGCGGGCACCCACACCTAGTGAGAGACTGAGCCTTGTTCACTTTAAAGCAGAGGTTCAACCATGCAGACAGGGAGGAGGACCAGGTGGGAATCAAGTAGGAAAGAGGAGAGGCTATTAAAAAAATTCATCTTAGAAAAACCACACACAGTTAAGAAACCATACAACATGGAACATGTTACGTGTCACAAACAGAAAAGGCACAGAAAGGAGAGACGGTTGGATGAGTTGGGATGAGAGAGACACATGAGGGCCAAACAGAACGGGAACATCAAACCAAAGGCAGCAAAGCAAACCAAAGCCAACCCAGGGCTTTCTGAGGTGCAGAGCAGAGGCAGCCAGAAAGCACATGGGAGCTGGCGGACAGATGACATTCGGGGGCGGGCTGCATGCCACGGGGAGGCCGGGAGCCACATGGCACACACAGACAGACACACGGCTACACTTGGAAGCCTGGACAATGTGAACGGAGGTCGTTTGTACCCAGCGTTTCTTTCCTTCATGCATTTGGGAGGTAAACACTCGAGTATAGACTCAAAGCCCTGGCCGGCCAGTTATTGGAGCTTGCTTTGGGGTCTCTTATTTCCTGGGGGATTTTGTTTATTTCTTTATTTGTGCTTTGAAAACACAAAACCAAAAAACGAGGCTGGAATCAGATGGCCAAACCCAGCCCCAGTGGGATTCTGGGGTGTGTGGAACTGAGTCACAAAACAGCAAGTTCTTTCATTTTCTGTCTCAGTTGTGAACCACACGTCCTGGGGCCTCAGTTTCCTCCGCTGAAGAATGGGAGGAGGCTGGTCATTGAGTCTTCAAGGCTAGTGGAAAGAGCACTGGACTTGGAGGCAGAAAGACCCAACTTGCATCCTGGCTCTGCCACATCTGGTGCCTTGACTGTGGACAAGCCACACTAGCTCTCTGGTTGTCCTCTGTCCTGCCTCACAGGGTGCAGAGGGACAGGACCCTCACTTGGAAGAGAGGTGTCCCTTCTCTGGACTCCTGGGAGGGGCAGCAGTGCCTGTCATCTCAAGAGTCTGATGGGACTTGGGACAAAGGTGCCTCCTCCTCTCGTCCCAGCCCCAACTTGGAGTGGAGTCAGAGGTGGAGAAAACAAGGTGGCATTGGCGCCTCCAGGACAGAGCCTTAGTCGGCTGCTGTGTGCAGGCCAAGTGGCACCCACCTGCAGAGCAGTGGCTGCCCTGCACCGCAGGCCTGCGGGGAGGCAGGGGACTGGACGAGACGGTCGTGGGGAGGCCCCTGAAGTCCCAGGACTTGAGCTCTCAGCGGAACCCAGGGGTAGCTCCTTTGTGAAACCCTGGTGGGGAAAGCCCTCTTTTATGGAAGTGGAGTTTCTAGGTGACTGTGGTTGATGATTTTAAGTGTCATCGCTGAAGGTTTGTTTTACTGTTGCAGAGGGAATTCTTTCTAAAGCATGTCATACGCTCCTCTGACTTCTAACTTAGAGTGCACACAGAAGAATTTAACATAAGGTTTGTCAATTATCCTTCTTGGTCTTAGGTAAGACTCCATGGATTGTCTTGTTTTTTCTCCCTTGCTGTCAGTCATTGCTTACTAGTTAGTGCTGACTTTTCTGTTTTCTGAAAAGCACCTCTGTCCTTTCACCTTGCATACTGTGAGCTGGGACTCCAGGGTACCCCACTTGCTGGAATTGTGCTTTAAGTAAGAGGCAACAAGTGCCAAATAAGAGCCAGCCAGACACGGCCTTCATGCTGGTGCTCCATCATGGCCACTGTGGCTGCTCTGAGCTCTTTCCCCCTGGAGTCCCTCTTTGTGGCTCTGCAGAGATGGTTCATATTCTGATCTCCTGAAAAGTGAGCTGTTACACCTTGATTAACTGAAAACAAAGAAGGTGCTGCAGGCCTCAGCTTTCTTGTTTGTAGAATGGGAATAGCATCAAGGCTGTAGCTGCCTAGCCTGGTGCTCAGTGTGTTCTGAGGTTGAAGTGCAATTCAGATGCTGACGGGAACACCTAGTGTATGTGTGGGGCAGGGGGATGGTGGCAGGACCCTGTCATGTGACTGACAACGCAGAGGGGATGACACACAATGAGATGAGGCCCCTCCGCCCTCCCCCTGGCATGGAGACAACAGAAAAAATGAACTGCTCTGGACAAGACTGTGGGGACAAGACTTTTTGGGACACCCCGCCACGGCCATCTCAAGTCTCCACTTCGGTTCTCTCCGAGGCTGAAATGGAAAAAACTATGGGGGAAAAAAAGGCTCTTCCATCTCCCCTCCCTGCCTACCCTAAAGGTAGGATTTTTTTTTTTTCTTTTTTGGCATAAGCTGCATTTGGGCGTGGGGGTGAGGGGAAGGAGAGGAAGGGACCCGGTGAGCGGGGTTTCAGATGTTTTGGTTTCGTCAGCACAAAGGGAGCAGGGAGACCCATGCCTGTTGTCAGAGGGCTCTGAGAAAACGCACAGGCCCTGGTCTGAGATGGGTTCTACATACTCGAATGTTTACCCGGCTTCAAGGAAGCCAAGAGTCTGGGATTGATTCACATTCATTTCAGGCTCAAGGTTAAAGACTCACAACCTCTTTTAATTTCACTCTCTCTTGCTGAACTCTGTGTCCAGTGTTCTCTAGCCCTCTAGGGAAACAAACACATGGAATATTCAGACAGCGGAGAGGTCTAGGGTTCCCCCCACAAAGCAAGCCATTTTCTCGCCAACCCAAGGTTGCACTAAATTAGTTACCAAAACACTAATGAGAAGTCCAGCTTTCTTCCCTTTTTGTTGTCTTCATTTCTCCCCCTAACAGTGCAAACTCCTTGCCCTAGGAGTCTTCAGAACCAGGAATCTGCGGGGGAAGTGGGAGCAGGAGGTGCCCTATCTGTCTAGCAAGGTACGGCATCCAGAATGTGGCTTGGACCTGGCTTATGGGGCTGGCTCTTGGCTTGGATGGTTTGAAAGAGCAGGACTTCCACTGATAAACACGGAGCCTGCTACAGGCTTGCTAAGTACAAAGATGGTTGGAGATGAGTTAGGAATTTGAGGCAATGAGAAAGACAGGCTGTGCGGCTTTGCCTTGGATCGAAGCGTGGGATGCTAATCTTGTCCTTGATCACCAGTGGGAAGGTGCCCTTCTCCCCAGTCTTGGCCACGCTGGTAGAAGTTCAAGCTGAGAAACAGCTTCCCTGGCCTTCCCTGGAGGACTGACTCCTTTTCACGATATGAGGCTGTGGGCGTGGGCACTGGTTCCGGAATGGAAGTTCAGCCTCTGTGGCTCCAGGTCTGTGGGCCTCCTGGGAAGCGGTGTGAGTAGTGGGAAGAATGAGGGACTCCGGAGTCTGACCTCTTGCCACGCCCTTGCTGTGGTGACCCTGGCCTCATCAGTGTCTTTCTCTGCGAAATGGATGTGTTGGCAGGTCCTCCCCTCCCACAATTCAGTGGTGAGGCATCTGTGAAGTAAAGGGAGTGGGGAACTGCTCTGGAAATGTTGAGTGGGGCTCAGGTATAAGGCAACAGGGATGTGCCATTAAGTTTCCGGGGCAAAAACAACCTCGTTTTTGAGTTAGTCAGAAGAGTGCACCAATTCATTCCCTCCCGAGCATCCTCGTGCCATGTGCCTCGTGACTGCGGTCAGGCTTACCATGTGCGTCTGTCTGCTGAGGCCTTCATCTTGCGGTGGTGCCGTGGGGAGGGGAGGGCCTGCGATGTGTTCAGGGGTTTTCCTCACTCCAGTGTCCCAGGTCAGAAGTCAGGCCCTGTCCCAGGCCTTTGTGGTCAACTCTTCATAACCCAGGGGACAGTGGATTGACTCCTTCCAGGGCACACTGGCTGCAGGTGTTTTTGCCTCAGCAGGCACATGGGCAGCCTCCTCTGCTGGGGAGTCCCCAGGAAGCAGATCCCCCTCAGAAGGCTGGTAGGGTGCGGTGGGGGTGAAGGAGTTGTGGGGTAGTGGGGCGGCCCACTTCCTCATCCCATCAAATTGGGGCCCTTCTGTCACTTCCTGGCCACCTGTTTAAACCTCCCTGTGGGAGGAAAGCACACTGGCTTCTGCAGGGACTTTGGCTGGTGTTTAGAGGGTCCTCAGAGTCCTTGGAGACCAGAGGAGGCAGCACTGTTGTAGACACTACTCAAGCAAAGGAGGCACGAGGCTGTGTTGTCCAAATGTGTGTACTGAAACCACAGAGGCTGTGATCCTGTCTGGGAACCAGTGCCCTCAGGCAGGGGTTTGGTCAGGCTCTTTTTAAGACTATAGGCTCAGGAAGGGTCTCAGGAGGGACCCAGAATTACAGGCTGGATTCTGTCACAGAGGGGGAATGCGAGATTCTCCAGGAGGCATGAAGAGGGAGAGGCAAGATGGTGAGCAGGGTGGGGAGGCCCTGGCCAGCCCCGCTGGGTCCCCTGAGAGAATGAGAGGTCAGGGCAAGGACTGTCAAGTTGGCTTTGGCTGAGCCTCTGCCTGGGCTTCTTTTCCAAGACTGTTCCAAAGTTGGGGTAACCACGGGCTACAGGGGACTTATCTGGCCTCGAAGGAGGTCAGTGTAGACACCTTCCTGTCTAAGCATTTCTGCAGAAATGAAGAAAAGGGCATTTCTGCAAAGAAGTGTTGTTCCCGGACTGGCCCTATTGAATGGCTTTGCAAATGATGCAGAAGAAAAGCTGAGAAAGAAGTGGCTGAGGTTTGAGAGGACAGCTCTAGCTTCTAGACTGTGAAAGCTAAGATGAGGGG
Source organism: Gorilla gorilla gorilla (assembly GCF_029281585.2). Classification (NCBI taxonomy): domain Eukaryota; kingdom Metazoa; phylum Chordata; class Mammalia; order Primates; family Hominidae; genus Gorilla; species Gorilla gorilla. Next base: position 20,164,904 of record NC_086017.1, read on the forward strand.
TTGACTCAGGGACGACTTCCAAAGGCAGTGGGGCTGCCCAGCGATGTCAGGTGTGCTCTGTCGTGGCCAGGGTGAAGTGCTGCCCTTCAAGAAAGAGGCTGAACTGGGATGGACAAAGAACTGGGCCTTCACCCAGAAGCCAGACTGCCAGCAGGCAGCCCCAGCCAGAGGGCCGCAGGAGTCATCGGGAGGGGTGGCAGAACAGAAGTGGATTCTTCCCCATGTAGCTCTCCCTGCCGGGACACTTGGTTACCGCACCTCAGGATAGGTGGGGGTGCTGAGCAAGGCCAGAGCTGAGTTGGTGCAGAAAGGAGCTGGGAGGTCAGCTGGCTAGGCTGGTGCTAAGGTGAGAGCTCTCTGGTCTAAAGGGGAGGAGGATGGGACCAGTGTTGCCTTCCCCGAGAAATCCTGGCAGTGACTGCCTAGTGACGGTATCTCATGGAAATGTGACTCAGCCACCATCTGCTGAAATGCATCTCCATTTCATCTTGGCTCCCCGGTCCTCCCCAGCACTGCGTTTCTGTGCTGACGAATGAGCACTGAGGGGCTCCTTCCCTGCTTTCTGCTTCTGTCCTGCCGCTATGGGTCGTGGACATTTGCCATCAACAGGCTCCCTGTGGCCCGCGCCTCCTGCTAGAGGCACTGAGGGAGGCACTCCCACCAGCGCACCAGGTTACCTGCTTGGCTGCAGGGGGTTGTGTTGTGGGTGTTCTGGTTTTGGATGGGGGTAGAGGCCCTTTATAAAGTTTCAAGGGATGAGCTGGAGTCTACTTCTCATCAAAGAAGCTGGAGGCTAAGACTGACACTATGCCAATTGGAGAAGACCAGAACCAGGGGCTCCCCTGCAGATCAGAAGGGCCTGACTGGAAACATAGCAGGGCGATGGGAGGAAAGACAGACTTGTTCCCTATGGGGCCCGAAGCCATGGGTCCGGGAAAGAGCTAGACAAAGCCAGCAATGAGTGATCTAGATCAGAAGTGGTGGCATGAGGAGATGAGCTTGGCAGAAGGGAGATGAAGGAGGGGCCACAGTCCCAGGCTATCTCTCAGATAAAGGAGGGCAGGATGCTGAAGGGCAGATCAGGTCCCTCTGGGCCTGCTGGCACCCAGGCAAGATGTGAGGCTGGACCCACCATTTTCTACCAGGGGTCAAGCTGAATGGACCAGGGACCTTGTCCTTTCCAGGAAGGGCTTAGAACTTCAGCAAGTTCCAAGCTCAGCCACAGGGAAAGGTGTCTGCAGGGCAGCTGATGCAGTCAAAAGTGCAAGGGGAGGAGTGACAGGAAGCGGGCAGAGACTCTGAACTGCTGGGGTGCAGCGTCTAGGCTGTGAGCTCCTAGGTGGCCTGGGATCCCTGGCTGACTATGACCTCTGACCTGCAGTGACCTCTTGGCTCAACTTTCCCCCTTGACCATGACCCTCATTACTGTGGGTGCCCCCTGACCAACTGGGAAAGTCTGGATGACGTGACCCTCTCCTGGGTGGATCCCAATGTGACTGACTGTGACCCTAAGGGGCTTGCTCCCCTTGACCCACAGTGACCCTTCTGCTGACTTTGACTGCAAGACTGGGACCTCTTGTCCAACTCCAACCCTTGCCTTGGTGGTCCAGGCTTTTCCTGACCACATATGACCCTGGGCCAGTGGGACACTCTGTGTCCCCTCCATGTCTGTCCCCCTCTGGCTGCCGGGACCCTGTGGTGGATTGGGACCATTTGGTCACTGATGTCCTCTTGACCAATGGTGATCCCTTGACTGAACCAGACTTTTTGGCCACTTGGGACCCTAATGACCCTCTGACTGACCCTGGTCCACTGAGTGACTGCCACCGCATGACTGGCTATGCTCTCCTGACCAACGGGACCCTCTTCGGTGGCTGGGACCCTTCAGCCCCCTGGGCCTGATTGTGACCGGCTGCCCCCCATGTCCTCTGGTGCCCCAGCCCCTGCCCGCCTGGGAGCTGGCGTGGGCAGTGCCAGCCGGAGGCAGTAAGGAGTCACACTCACGCCCGGCTGCAGCAGGAGGAAGGCTGGTCGGAGAGGAAAGAGCATTGGACAACGACACGCGACTAGGGCTAGAGAGATTGGCTACATCCTGGCTCTGGCTGGTGACCGAGGACTGTCTCCGCAGGGCCCCCTGAAAGGAGGCCCCGCTCTTGAAAGTATTGACTACTTCAATCTGCAACGGAGGAGAGAACGAGACAAGTTGCGAGAAGAACGAACACAACGGCTACATGACTGACAGGGCAACGTCACAAGAACAGCCGCAGCCATGGCAACAACGACAATGTCACTTAAATCAAAACAAAAATACCAGACACACTCCAAGGCTCTGAAAAATGTCTGCTCAGCTCTGGGCCCACCTGCAGGCCCCAGGGTCCCCGGGAGGACACAGGGGGTCCGGCCTTTGTCCTGTGCTAGTGGCTCAGGGGCCAGTGGGCTGGCCAGTGGGGGAGGCAGTGATTAAACATGGTATCTGGAGGGAAGAGAGCAGTGTTCAGCCTCCCTCAGGTACAGGCGTGGAGGTAGAGGGTGTGGTGGGGGTCCTGAGGTGGACAGAGCTTGGCCTAAATTCCAGCTCTGTCACTTACTGGCTAGGTGACCTTGGGCAAGCCACCTCTCTGAGTTGAGTTTCTTGTTCTTAAGAAGGGTCAATGCTACCTGCCTGGCAGGGTTATCTGTAAGTGGCAAAGCACCTGACCCATGTTAGCATTCCGCAAGAGGCAGGCAAGACAGGCACCCCTGCCCACTCAAGAAATCGCAGTCCTTGCTTCCTCCCATAATCTGGAGACCCCTGCATGGCTTTGCCGCCAGGGCAGTGACAGCATCAGGGACATATTCACTGAGTTGTCCTGGACCTCCCAGGAGGTGGGGGCAGGCTGGGAGGGCTGGCTGCCAGGGTCCTAATCAGGGAAGGTGAGCCCAGGCCCGTGTCGGGCAGCTCCGGGTCTGAAACCTGCTTCCAGTCCCCACCCCAGCTGTGCCAGCTCAGTAGAAGGGGCCATCTCCTGGACCTTGGTAACCTCTAAAACTGGGGGAGTCACATCTACCTCCCAGGGCTGTGAAGGTCACATGAGGTGAGGTTTGGGACAGGGTACAGAGGGGTGGGAGGTGACCCAGGTGAGCTCTCTGCTACATCGGATGGAAATGAGGTGCTGGGCCCCAGCTGGCAGGATGGTGGCCAGGTGGCTGCTTCTACACTGCACTTTGCCCGAGTATGCTGGGGCATGGAGGAGCTCCCACTCCAGCTCCTCAGATGGTCTGGGCAAGAGACCCACAGAGTCCCTTTTGGCCCTCCCCTCGCAGGGCTGTGACAGCACTTGTGAGCTACAACACCTGCTCCAGGCATAAGGGGACCATGTGAGAGCATGTGGTATGTGTGTCGGGGGTCGGGGGGAGGCGCGCAGGTGTGTCGTGTGCCACATGGCAGCCATGCTCTCTCTGCTCTGGGGAAGAAACCTGCTTCTGGCTGGCTACGCCCTGCACCTGTGCTCCCCTGGTGTGCTTGGTGTGTGCATGTGTGTCTGTGTGTACTTGAGGATGACTGACCTTTGCTCCCCACAGCCTCTCCACCCGCTAGGGGAAGCTGGGGAGAGCAACTGAAGCCCCCATGGAGGCGGCGGACCCCCTGACCACCAGGCCCTGGGGGACCCTGGGCGACCTGGCCTGCAGCTTCTGTCCAGCCTTACACGGCCCCTCTGGGTGGGTGCCCCCAGCCCTGAGCGACAGTCCCCTCACTCACCTCTGCCCTCAGAGCCACCCTTCCCCACCCTCTCAGGGAAATCCCCCTGGAGACCACGGTGGGTGTGACCCCTACCACTTCCCCTTGCTGCCCTGAGAGGGCACAATGGGAGCTCTCTGAGGAGGCCATGCTGTTTCTTAGCAGCCACAGGAGTGGGTGTGCAAGTGGCTGGTGAGGGCTGGCCGGGACCCCTCTGTAGCCACCCTCCCTCAGCACCAGAGCTGGGCCCTGGGGGGCAGCACAAGCACACTCACCTCCATCCCCTGGCCCGCCCCGGCCAGGCCTGGGCCCAGCCCCCAAGAGCCTCCTGTACCTGTGTCTGGATCCGATTCAGGCCTCGGAACCACAGGATCTGGCCCCGCCGCAGCTCCCGCTCCGCGTGGTCGATCTCCTCCACGTCCTCGTTGAGCTCCTCCTCCGGGATCTCCTCCTTCTGTGTGAGCCTGCCTGCCTCCTTGAGGAACTTGAGTCTGCTGGTCGGGATGGTGGCGATGACCTGCAAGGGACCCTGTCTGTCAGGACGGTGGGGCTGTCCTTCCCGGTGGCCTTCTCTCCCTGACACCCGCTCCTCTACCTCCCTCCTCCTACCCACTCACCCAGGCATGTGATCAATCTACTCCTTCACCCACCTCACCTGTTCCTCAGCCCAGTCTTTGACAGTGTCTTTTTTTTTTTTTTTTTGAGATGGAGTTTCACTCTTGTTGCCCAGGCTGGAGTGCAATTTGCTTTTTAATTCACTCATTCAGAGTCAGGGTACATAGTGGACAATCTTGGCCTCTAGGAGCTGGACAGATGTGGCTTTGAATACCCCAGACAGCCCTGGTCCGGTGGCCTCGGGCAAGTCATTTAACCTCACCGAGCTTTGGTTTTCCTAGCTGTAAAGTGGGGGCCGCTCTGGGCATGGAGAGAACTGGGCACGGTGGACGATCTAACTCGTCCTGCATGAGCCTGGCCCGTGGCTGGCCCTCGGCTCTCCTGGGGTTACTTATTCCTCTGTCCCTTATTCCTCCTGAGGTCACTGGACCCTGAAGGCAGCCACTCCTGGACTGGGAAGGCAGAATGGGAAAGAGCTATACCTTCATTCCTAATCTTCCCCAAAAGGCTTGTCCATGGGGCTGAGGACCCAGACGCAGGCCCTACAGGAAAGCTGCGGTGGCAGATATCAGAGGCCCCTTCCATTTCCTGTAGGAGCAGTCAGGCGCTGGCATGAGTGCAGCCTCAGGGGGCTCCCTGGGAGTGTAAAGTCAGCACTGCCCGCTGGCATTAACCTTTGTCCTCTGAATCCTTCCCTCAGATACTGGGCCCAGCCCCCAAGAGCCTCCTGTAGGGGGTGGGCCCCAGTGGGATAAAGATGGCCTGGCCCCCAGGGTGCCCAGGGGTTTATCACTCTCCAAAGCAGCCCCAAAGGTTACAGGAAGTCCTTTTGGATGAAACTAAACTTTCTTATTTATCTTTCAGTTAATTTTTGTCCCTGTAGCTTCTCACTCTAGCCTGCAGACAGCTTGAAGGCAAGAAAAATGCCTCCCACCCATGGGGTCCCACTGCCTGGATGTGTGAGCACCTTGGGAATAAAGCCCCTTAGGCCCTGAGTTGTTCTGGGCCCTCCTCCCAAGCCCTGTGTCCTGGGTCAGGAGCCTTTGAGCTGCATGCTCTCAGAGCTATGACAGGGTCTGGAACTTGGGCACACATAGAAAAAGGAATTAGTGGGAGAATATTCTGGGACAAAGCCGGAAGGGCCCCTAAAGAGCATCCAGCCCAAGGAGCCCCAGAGCTGGGGCAGGCACAGCACTGAGGCCACAAATGGCCACAGGCACAGCACTGAGTAACAACGCAACGTGGCAGAGTGTGTCCTGCTTGCATTCCCTCTGAGTGCTCTAAAGGATCCTGATTGACGCCAGCCGGCCACCAGCGCCCGCAGACCACTGATTCATCTCCCTTCCTAACAAGCTGCTCCAGCCTTGAATCCCTGGCAGGCCATGGCTTCTAGCTAGAGTTTAATAACGTCATTCTCATTACATTAATGTTTTTGTTAGCTTCCATTTATGACAAGTGATACTGATTTTTCAGTTGTCTTAGTAATATGACATTGCCTTTAAAAACAAATTTAAGTTAAAAAAGCTGACGTGATTGAGAGAAGATATTACATAAACAACAGGAGCAGTGGTAGATAGATATAAGGCAAAAATCAGAGCAGTAGTACCCAGACGACCAGTATAGGACCTGGGACAAGCCCCCTTGCTCAGATGTCCAGAGATAGGGAGGAGCTTGCCTGGGGTCTGGCAGCCCATTCCTGGGGGTCCTGGATTCTCCATCCAGTGCTGTCTCCCTTGCCCTGCTAAGAGGCACCTCCTGCGACCTACCAGGAACTTACCTGGCCCCAAACGAGCTCTCCTAACCCAATGAATATGCACCACATCCACTGGTCCAGCTGCAGTGGAGAGCAGCTGAATGGCTTCCCTCCAAACTGCACGATCACTATCTGGAGGTCACAGGGGAGCAGAGAAAGAGAGAGAGAGAGGCCATCAGGGACCAGCACAGAGGGCTGGGCTCTGAGGGCCCTGCCCAGGGGCTCCAGCTGCTTGCTGCCCACCCCAGGCCTGGTTAGGGTGGGGGCCTCACTACCTGGATGGCAAAGGTGCCCAGCACGATGGTGCAGAAGATGGGGTTCCGGAAGATGCCGTCAAAGACATTGCGCTCGCCGTGGATCTTGCGGGCGTTGATCTCGTTGAAGAGCTGCATCATGACGAAGGTGTTGAAGATGATGGTGTAGTGCTCTGAGGGTGGCGAATGCAGGGGCGCGTTCCTCCCGCTGTCGATCTGGAACATCTTCTCGCCTGCCAAGTGAGAGAGTGGGGCTGGGCTGAAGGCAGTGGTGGGGGAATCAGAGGGGAGATGCCTGGCCTTTCGTGGGGGCCTCTTCTGAGCAGTGACGTGAATCCCCAAGACATCAAGGCATGCTTGGACAGTGGGGGGCCAGGGCTGTGCTGTCGGCTGGTCAGAGAGTAGGACTGAAGGGTCAGCAAAGCCCTTTCTCCTCTGTGGAAGAAAGGCCTTGGGCAACTGTCTTCCACTTTTTCTGTGGAAACCCGATAAAGGTGGACGGCCAGCTGTGTTAAAGTTGGGCGACATGGCTTCTAAAAAGTGACCTCAGACTGGAAAACTCATTCTGGACTGCGAGGACAGGATACCTGCGGGAGGTTGTGCGCTGCCCCGAGAGTGCTGCTTCTTGTTCCTGAGCATGTCCCTTGCTGAGACCTCTACAAGCTCATGGGGCTGTTACTAGAGATGCCAATTCCTATATGGAGCCCAGGACTTCTGGGCCAGGCTGGCTCTGGACCCTCCCATGTGGCTTCATTCTAACACCTGAGCTGTCACATGGCAGGGCACTGCTGTGTAGACGCTGCTGATGGGGTGTCTGATGCAGTCCTGTATCCTTTTTGTTTTGTTTTGTTTTTGAGATGGAGTCTCGTTGTTGCCCAGGCTGGAGGACAGTGGCGTGATCTCAGCTCACTGCAACATCCGCCTCCTAGGTTCAAGTGATTCTCCTGCTTTAGCCTCTCAAGTAGCTGGGATTACAGGTGCGCACCATCACGCCCCGCTAATTTTTGTATTTTTAGTAGAGATGGGGTTTCTCCATGCTGGCCATGCTGGTCTCGAATTCCTGACCTCAAGTGATCCACCCGCCTCGGCCTCCCAAAGTGCTGGGATTACAGGCATGAGCCACCGCACCTGGCCAAGTCCTGTGTCCTTTTGCACAGCTGAGTAAAGTGGTGCCAGGAGGCTTGTGGAGTTTTCTGGGTGTGAGATGTCCCAAGACTACCCAGGGTAGGCGCTGCTCAAGTGGTCAAGCCAGCAAGCTGACCAGGACCCCCGCTCTCCTCTCCTCTCCAACCCCTCCACCTCCTCTGAGTCGCTTCTAGTTCTGCATATAAGTGGCTTCCTCTAAGCTTTTTCATGATAAGTTTTACGACAGTAAAATGTGTCCTGACAACACACTACTTTCAAAATTTATAAAAGGCAACTGCCTTTGAGGAATGGATCCATGCCCACCTCCATCACACTCTGGGCTTTGAGGACGAGTGAAAGGCCAGCTCCCGGAGGCTCCTGTAAGGAGAGAACTGGCCCTGATTCCATGTAGGACTGCGGGCCAGACCCTTCCCCTCTCTGGGCCTCTGTTTCCCCATCTGTGACCTGGGGATAAGCTTTGTTGGGATTGCCTCCGAAGCATCTGTGGAAACCAGGCCAGTCTTGGCCCCAGCCAGACCTGGTTCTGTGCCCAGACTCTTCCTCAGACTGGCTGTGTGCCCTTGGGCAAGTCACCTCACCTCTCTGAGCCTTGGTGCCCTCGTTTGTAATGTGCGGTGGAGGCAAATGTTCTTGGCTCACTGAGTGGAAGACCCAACCAGGCAGCCCAAGCGGAAGCATTGTGAGAATCGGTGGTGGTGTGAGTGTGTATGCCCTTCCCTAGGAAGCCTTCCTGAGGGTCCCTTCCACGGGGCCAGGATAAGGTGCTGGAATGGGTCAGAGAAGGGGTGAGTCACTCCCCTCCCAGCCTCAGGTGCCTCTGGGGCTGCCATGCAGTGCTTCAGCACCCGGTCAGGGCCTTGCACGGTCTGTACTTGTTGTCAGGAGCTGTCACCAGTGGAGAAAGCCACTGATGGCTTTAGGGTTAGCCAGAGCTGGGACAGGGCCAGGCCCTGTTCAAGACTTGCTGGTGTGACCTTGGGCAACTTACTTGACCTCCCTGGGCCTCAATTTCCCCATTAGCAAAACAGGAGGGGGTTGTGACTCGAGAATGCTGGGTGAGAGCCATGGTGCACCCAGAAGGTGATGACCCCGCCTGGGAGAGGCGTGGGTGGGCGAGGCGCTCACCAACAAAGAGCAGGGTGAAGATGAGGGCAAGCTGGTAGACGGCATGGCCCAGGATGTTCTTCATCATGGTCCTGGAGATGAGCGGCTTGTTGCGGCCGTACGGCTTCCTCAGCAGCAGGGTCTCCGTGGGCGGCTCAGTGGCCAGTGCCAGCGAGGCAAACGTGTCCATGATGAGGTTCACCCAGAGCATCTGCACGGCCTTCAGAGGGGAGTCCTGGGGACGGGCAGGAGAGGGCTGTCACCTGTGCGCCCACCTGCTGCTGTGAAGTGCTGGGCGGGCTCATGGTGTAGTGTCCGCAGGCTCCTGCTGGAGGCTGGAGTCCGACCTGCCCCTTGGCTCCCCAGCAGGCATGGAGTTGTTCTCTGATGCCTTCTCTGGAGAACAGTGCAGACCTGCCCACCTCAGCCACATCTTCCCTGCCAGGAGATAAGTGAGTCCCCCCAGGCCCAATGGCCACCAGCTCCCTGCCTTGTGGTAAATTCAGCTGCATCTCACCGTCTTCCCCTCTCCCCTCCAGCCCCCGAGGAGGGGGTCTCTCCTGGCTGAGGCCAAGACCATTCCCACCGCCTCCGGCATGGGCTCCTACCTCCTCCCCCCACTGCCTCCTCCCCCTCGGGCTTTCTATCCTACAAACAGTGCCCGTCCCCCGCCCCCCCAATGTCTCCTCCCCTCTTATCCCGCCTTACCTTAAAAAATTATTGTGCGTATCTATGACTCAAAAATTAATACATTTCAAGGTAGGAAATATTGGCAAATGAGGAATAGCAAAAGCAACTAAAACTTGTCAAGGACCTCACCACTTTTAAGTCACCACTGTCCAGGTTCTGGGAGGGACCCTTTCGGACCTGTCTCTTTGGCTGAGAGGAGCTGGTTCTTCTGTCCCCATCCTTCCTCATACCCCCACGTATCTTGTCCACAGCAGCCAGACTTTGGCCCCTCCACGTTCCCAGAATGCCCTCCTCCCATGTCACCAGCACCTTCTGTGCCACAAGTTGCAGGACCTCTTCTCAGCCAGATGTCACTGACCTCGCCCCTGCACTCCCACTTGTAATCCTGACCCCACTCTCCTGGTCGTCGTCCTCCCTTCCTTTTAAATCTGTGTTCCTGCCTCAGCCCCATTCTCCTCCTCGTCCTGTGGCTTTAGTTACATCCATCTAGTGGCCTGTGGAACACCTCCTCCAGGAAGCCCCCAGACCCTGTAAGCTCAACAGCCCAAACCCGATGCTCTTCCCACCTCTGTTCTCTCCCAAAGCCCCATATACCTGCATCCCTTCCACTCATCACCTCCCAGGTTTCATCACAGCCCCTGCTCCTGGCTTTCTCTCTCACCTCCTCCTTGCCTCAGCCTCGCTCCCCTTGCCCCTGTCCTCCCCACCCTGGGCTTTCTCTAATTCCATATGCCTCAGGGTCACGTGTGCCCGTCTTCTTATCAATGCTGCATGGCCTTGCCACCAACTCAATCAAAGACCTCAGGCAAACTGACAGTCGTCTCAGAATCTCAGTTTCCCTATCTGGCATCAAGACCTTCTGGTTTCCAAGTTGCTGGGGCCGCAGGAGTGTTCCTCAAGCTGCCACTAGAGGGAGCGTCTCATCCACAGGCCAGGAAAGAGGGCCCTTCTGAGCAAAAGGAAGCCCCCAGCCACCCTCCCAAGGCTCCGATTCTCAGGGCTAGGGTAGCCGGAGCTGCCACCTAGATTCCCCCAGCGCAGGAAGCAACAGAGGGGAGCAGTGTTCCAGTGCCACACAGCTCTTGGGGCAGTGCTGCACTCTGGGCCTCTGGGGGCTCCTGTGGGCATGGGCTTGTCTGCCCAGGTGGCTACTGGGAGTGTTGGGCCTTGGGGATCCCCTGGGGCTAAGGGAGACCCATTCTTGCCTCCCTGGCCAGGCTGGTCAGCCCCTGTGGGGAGTATCAGGAGACTGCAAGAACAATGGCAGGTCCCTGGCCAGTCCATCCTCTAAGCCTCAGTTTCTGCCCCTGTAAAATGGGGATCATCACAGTTCCCACCTCATGGAGCTGCATGAAGAAGCAGTGAGTCTGCAGACATCTGGGGCCCGCCTGCCAGGCTCAGTGCATAGGGCTGCTCCAGACCCAGTCGTGGTATCTGGCCAGACTCCTCTGTGACCTTCCCAGTGAGCAAGACCCCCGACTCCTTCCAGTTATCCCCACCTAGCACCTCCTAAGGCACTCCACACTCCAGTCCAGAGCCAGGGCCCCAGGGCCCCCACTGGCTCTTTGTCCTCACCTGGATGCCTGATCCCCTTGGGCCCTGGCCCGCCCCTCCCTGCCTCCCTCTGCCCTCGTGGTGGCCAAGGGCCCTGCCTTCTCTTGAGGATTCCCTCTCCCGCCTCCTGCAGTGAGGGCCAGGCTGTGAGCCTGACAGCTCCCATTTGCTGGGTGACCTTGAACAAGTCACGCCACCTCTCTGAGCCTCATGTCCTCGACTCCCCTGCGGCCAGTGCCTGCACCTGAGCTCTGTGATGCAGTTCCTGGCCCCCAGCAGGTGCTCCATCAATGGGTGCCTCATCCCCGGCTGTTCTGACAGGGACAACCTGGAGTACCCTAAGGCCCCCGAGCCTCTGTGGGGGGTCTCCGCCCTCCCCCAGCCTTTGGTGTGGTCTCCTGAGGACCCACCTGCGTGATGCAGGCGCCTGTGAAGGCCACAATCACGGCCACCACGTTGACGGTGAGCTGGAACTGCAAGAATTTGGAGATGCTGTCATAGACGTTGCGGCCCCACATCACTGCCTTGACGATGCTGCTGAAATTGTCGTCTGTCAGGATGATGTCTGAGGCCTCCTTGGCCACGTCAGTGCCTGCGATGCCCTGTGGGGACAGGGACAGGAGGCTGGGTGGGGTGGCCGGGGAGGTGACCACTTCTAGCATCACCATCCTCACTCCCTCCACTTCCTCAGTCCTACACAACTCCCAGTGGGCCCAGCACAGCCAGACCACACAGGGACACCCCACTCTTCACGCTCCTCACAGACCCAGCTCCCTTCACCCTCAGGAAGCCTCACCCTGGCCCTTTCTCCCCCTCTGTTATCTTCCTCCTCAGCCTGCAAGTGCCCCCCTTCACACAGCTCCCCCAGAGCAAGAAGCATCCTACGCCTTTCCAGGAAGACCTCGGGGTCAGGCTGAGTCTTGAGAATGGTGGGCACCCACGGCAGATGGCGGGTGGGCCAAGTGTGAACTGGGGCTCCTGAGTAGCCAGCCCAAGGTTGTGTAGTCCAATCTCCCCAGCCCCCACCACCCCAGGCCCTCTGTGGGCTGCTCCTACCATGGCGAAGCCCACGTCGGCCTTCTTGAGTGCAGGCCCGTCATTGGTCCCGTCCCCCGTCACGGCCACCACCTGCCGCTGCTCAGTGTGTGTGCTGTCGATGATGCCTGTTGGGGCAGGAGTGTGCTCAGGCCCTGGGCCACTCAGGTGGGAGGCAGCCTGGGCCAGCCCTGGTCCTCGGGAGGGGCCTGGCTGGGCATGGCTTCCTCTCTGGTCCCTGTCCAGCCGCCCCCTCCATCCAGGCTCTTCCCAGCTCCAGGCTGGCCTATAGCTGCCAGCAGGTTACAGTGGGCTCCTTACTGGGCTGGTGCCGGCTTGGGGCCCCCTGTGGCCCGGGCCCTGCTCACCTCTCCAGCCCCTTCTTTGTTGTCTGCAACCTGTGGCCACATTGGCATCCACCCTAACCAGAAACACTGTATCCTCTAACTGTGCTCAGGGCCCCTCTGCCTCAGCAGGGCTCCCAGGGTTTCAGCAGGACCTCACCATCTGTTCCTCCCGACACCACTAGCCAGCACTTTCTCCCTGGGGAGTCCAGGCTTGCTGAGGGGGCCTTGGCTTTGTCATTTGCCAGTGACCTCTGCCCCACCATTCTGGCCCTGACCTCCCTCCAGACATTCATCTTCAATAAAACAGTCAACGAATAACAGAATGAACAAATGACATGTGGCCCCAGTCACTGAGCTGGGGCCAGTGGAAAAGGGTGGGTGAAGGATGTCATCGGTGGGGACCTGTGGAGTTTGTGGGACTCCTCATTCATGGGGCTTGTGAGCAGGGATGTCCGTGGGCACGACAGGAATTTGGGTATCAGCATCCGTGGGTCTCTCATTCTGCACATTGAATGTATCACCAAGGCCTGCCAATTCTGGCTCCAAAATCCCACGGAAACCCTTCCTTTTCTCTGTCTCCACCCTCTGCCACCAGCATCACTTTGTTTCCTCTCACTGACTCTGGACTCCCCCTCCAACTTGCTTCCCCACAGCAACCTCAGGATCTCTCTAACACCCATGTCTGAACCAGTTCCATCCCCCACCCATCCCCGGAATGTCGTTTTCCTGCTTTCCCCCTTGGCCTCAGGATAACATCCATGTTCTTAGCTCCACTTATGAAGTCCTCTGTGACCAGGCCTCACTCACATCCTGACCTCTTCTCTTCTCTCATCCCCTGGCCACCCCCCATCTGTGCTTATAGTCCCACAGAGCTAGCTCTCACTGGCCCTGTGTCTGGGCAGGCTGTTCCCTTGGCTGGAGGTACTCCTGTCACCCACCTGTACTGTATTTTTGGCTCAGAGGCTGCTTTTCCCAGGAAGCCTTTCTGACCCTCTGAGGATCCCTGCCTGCCCTTAATCAGATCCATGTAACTCTATGTGCTGCTCCATCCTTGCGCATCTCTCTGCTCTGTGCCTAGCAGACGGCAGCAGCCTGTGGAATGGGGCGCTGAGTTCCACAACTTGGGGCACTGTGCCCCCAACCTGCTCCCTGCAGCTCTACCCTCTTTCAGGCCCAGCTGCAGTGCCGTGTGTTCTGGGAATCGTTCTGGGCTGCTCCCACCCAGCTGGCGGTGACCCCTCAGTTCCACCGTCCTGGACTCAGCCTCCCCAAGCTTGTCCCCTTGGGACATTAGGCCTGAGTTTCCATAGTTCCCTCAGTCAGCCGGGGGGCTCCTCCAAGGCAGGGAGGGGTCAAATTTCTGCCCTGTGGCTCCCAGGTGGTGCGGACCTTTGCATAGCTCAAGCTGTGCGGAAAGCTGGGAGGAAACCTCTCCCTAGACCCCTCCCTGCCTCCAGTCCTGGGGTGGCCTGACTGCGTGCAGTCACCAGGGGCCTTCCTGTGACTGCTTCCTATGGTCACATTTCTGTTCTGTCCCCGCAGACCTCTCAGCAACTATTCCCACCATGGACCACACTCTCCTCCTCCACAGGCCTCCTTCCTTGTCTTCCCGGCACCACTCCCCACTGACCATCCTCCTGCCCCTCTAGCCTCCTCCCCTTGGCCTCCTCTGTAGGTTCTCAGCCTGCACCATCACTCAGGCAGCTCTTGGCTTCTGCAGCTCCTCTCTCCCCACCCACATGTGCCACCCAGGACTCTGTCTCAGGCCTGCTCTCCCTCCTCGCTCAATGTCCAATGCTCTTCTCCAACAGGTATAGACTGATGGGATCCCAGACCCTCCTGCTCCTCATCCCTCCATGACATGCAAACCACCACCCAGCCCAGACCCCTCCACTACCCAAACTTTCTCAGACCCACACCTGGCAGCTCCACTTGAGGTGTCACCATTGTGGGCAGGTGACAACTCTTAAGCAGGACAATCCTACAGGTCCCTTCACTGCCAGGCCGTGCTCTGCACTGCAGGGTAAGTTTTCTAAAATGATGCTTCTACCCTCTAAACCCTCCCATGTTCCTGTGCCTGGTGACACGGTGCAGGCCATGACGGGGTGCTTGTGGTGGGCATTGGCGGCCCTGCAGGATCTGCTGCCCCCCCACCTGCTCCAGTCTCCTGTAGCTTCCCTCTCCCACCCCGAGGTCCTGGCCCAGATCCTTGAAGGCATCTGGGGATCTTCTGCCTCTAGCCCTTTGCAGAGCAGTTCCCTGCCTTGCCTCAAGCACAGGCCCTACCAACCCTGGAGCCCATCCCACCTTCCATGGCCTGTGACCTAAAGCCTCCCTAGTCCAAGTTAGAGGAAGTGTTGGGTCCAGAGCACCCCTGCCAGCAGTGCAGCCTTTTGCTCTATGCAGGGACCACTTATTCAATGCCTGCTGCATGCAGCCTGGCCCATGAATTCCATGTGGGCAGGACCAGGCCTGTCCTGAGCAGGGCTGGCACCTAGCAGGACCTCAGTAAACAGTTATGGAGAGAATGAGTGAATGAATAAGAATAAGGATGGGCTGGGTGCCTTCTGCTCCCTTGTGGTTCTGGGGTTCTGGGTTTCTCTCCCCAGGCCAGATCTGCTTCCATTAATGTCCTTGGGCAGCACCTTTGAAAGAGGAATCCAAGATGTTCTAGGGCTGATCTCCAGTGGACCCCTGCTCCCATAGCCATTTTACAAATGAGGAAACTGAGTCCCAGAGTGGGATTTGCCCAAGGCCACAGAGCAGGTCAGTGGCAAAGCCAGGACCATGTGACTCTAAAAATACCCAGTTGGCTGGGCACAGTGGCTCCTACCTGTAATCCCAGCACTTTGGGATGCCAAGGCAGGAGGACTGCTTGAGGCCAGGAGTTTGCAACCAGCCTGGGCAACATAGTGAGACCCTGTCTCTATAAAGAATTAAAAAAAATTATCCAGGCATGTTGACACATGCCTGTAGTCTTAGCTACTTGGGATGCTGAGGCAGGAGGATGGCTTGAGCCTAGGTGTTTGAGGTTGCAGTGAGCTATGATCACACCACTGCACTCTAGCTTGGGCGACAGAGGGAGACCCTGTCTCAAATAAAATAAAATAAAAATAAAGAGTGCCCAGCACCTGGCCACCTAGGCTCAGCAAGTGGTGTACCCTCCCTCTGGAGGGAGGAGCAAGACTTTGGCTTTTGGTCTCATCCCTCAGGTGGCTATTCCCAGGAGAGCGCATCCCTGGGGTCCTGGTCACAAATGTTGGTTGGGGGCCTCAGGGACCAGACAGACCAAGAGACTTAAAGCTCTGAGACCAGACTGAGAACGAGTGAAGTAGGCTGAGTATCGGACAACAAGCAGCAGTAAGGACTATGTCAAAGGTGAGAGAGCAGGGTCTGCGTAGTCTTTCAAATCCATCATTTAAAAAGGCGCTGTACCGGCCACATACAACACGTCTGTGGGCCCCATTCAGCCCTGAGCCAGGAGTTTGGGACCCCACACAGGCCCAGGTCCATTGCTTCCTAGGGGAGTTGGAGGCCCACAGAGAAGACTTAGCCCCATCTCCTTCTGGCCCCTTGCAGGCTCCTGGGGCTGAAAAGGGGGTGACATAAGGCTGTGCCCAGGTGTGGAGAGTCAGGGGCGAGGGGCCGTTCCCTTCTGGGAAGAAGCTGCAAGTGCCAGGAGAGGAGGGCCCAGCTTCTGGCCTGGTGCTGGGCTTCAGGATTGCCCGTGCCCGCCCAAGTCTTACCTTTAACCAGGGTATGCTTGTCCGTGGGGGAGGAGCGAGCCAGCACCCGCAGCTTTGGCCAGATCTTGTCAATTCGCTCCTGCTCAATCTGGAGAGGGATGGGGAAGGGGGCGGGTCGGTGGGGTCGGAGAGAGAAACTGAGGCCTGGAGAAGGGAGGGGACATGCCCAGAGTCACTGGGCTCTTAGCAGCACACTGGCTGGCTTCTGTACAAGCATGCAGCACCCTACCTCCCAGCTCCCATCTGAGCGTGTTCCCCTGAGGATGCTTTACGTGGGGACACGCACCTCCCCCTTCTCGTTGCGGATCCTCCTGTTGAACTCCTTGCCCTCGAGGCACAGAAAGTCCTCCCCAGGATGGATGATGCCACACTTGATGGCGATGGCCCGAGCCGTGTTGATATTGTCGCCAGTGACCATGCGAACCGTGATGCCTGCCCGCTGGCACTTGCGGATGGCTTCCGGGACCTGGGCAGGAGGGCAGGGGCCATGGGGGAGGGCACCACCTCAGGCAGACTCCCCCTGCCTTCATGGATTCCAGAGGAGCCCTTCTCACAGGCAGCTCTACTGAAAGGGGACTAGATGACTATGAGATGCTGATGACGCACATGGCATATGGGCCACAGCCTCCCTTCCTGTGCCAACGGCAGGCATTGTTAATCAATCACACATCCTTTGATTAAACCCTGATGTGGTTCTCATCACAGAGTCCCAGGTCGCTACCACCTATTGACCATGACGGTCCATCCTGAGACAGAACCATTGGCTGTCTCGACCTGGGCGAAGACTTTGGAAAGACTTCCATGAACGCCTCCTCAGATCTGGCCCCAGGTAAGCTTGGCCAGGTGAACTTCTCTTTGCCTCATCCACATACATAGTTCCTGCAAACTTGACAAATCTATTTGTGTATTTTCAGTTTCTTGGGGGGACATTTGCATTTGGGGGCATTTTACTTACAGAATGTGACACGGATTTAGAATATGTATAAAGGATTATGCTTCATGTAAAATATGCCATTTCTCTGCAATAATAAGGATAGGTTCTGTCCTCTCTGGCTGTAATGACAGACGGATATCTGGGACAATCAGGCCAGATCAGAGCCAGCCAATCAGAAGGCACAAGGCTTCCCATCCCCGCCCCACCCTACCCCAGCAGCCGGCCCCGAGCAGAGCTGGGAGTTTCCCCGAGGAAACCAGCCTGGAGCTGGGGCAGCCCTTTATACACAACAGAAATCAATGGAACGAGTGATTCTTACCCGAGGGCAGTGACAAATAATAAAATAATATTTGCTGCAGAACGTCTTTCAGTGGGAGAGAACATGTCAAGGGCAGAAAATCCAGTTGTTTGGGAAGACCACAGCCTGTTAGAATCTCCAGCCTGGAAGGGCTCAGTCCGACGTTCCCTCCCTGCACACCCCACAGTGACCAGGAGCGCACTCCAGCATCCACCTGCCAAGCCACTGCTGAGGGAGTTGGAAGACTATGGATTGAGTTGTATTCCCCCCAAAAGACAGACTGGAGCCCTAAGCCCCAGTACCTGTGTATGTGACCTTGCTTAGAGATAGGGTCATTATAGTGGTAAATCCAGCTAAAATGAGCACATCACAGTAAGCCCTAATCCAACAGGAATGGTGTCCTTATAAAGAGGAAATTTCGACACAAAGATATGCAAAGGAGATGCCATGCAGAAATCAGGGTGCTGCTTCTACACTCCAAGGAGGCCAAAGGTGGCCAGCAAGCCACTGGAAGCTGAGAGAGAGGCAGAGACAGCTCCTCCCTATCGTCACTGGAAACAGCCAGCCCTGCTGACACCTTGGTCTCAAACAGATGTACAGCCTTCAGGACTGTGAGACAGCAAACTGCTCTTGAGCCACTCAGTTTGCATGACTTTGTTACAGCAGCCCTAGAAAACTAGTACAAAGAGTTAGAAGGTGGGGCCAAGCCTGACTGGGACAGCTCCTGCCTGGGGTCTCCTTTCTGCCTTCAGCAATGGTAAAAACAAGGAATCGGCCTTGACTATCTCGCCTGTATCCACCCCATTCACAGCACCTGCCACTCCTTCAGCCCCCACCACCATCGTCTCAAGCTGGGTCATTGCCCAGCCTGCCTCTGGGCAGGAGGGCAGGGGCCATGGGGGAGGGCACCACCCTCCCTGTGTACCCTGTGCAGAGGGCACTCCCTGGCCCCTCTTTCCTTACCCTGGCCACCAGTGACCTGCCTGAGTGTCAGCCTGTGGGGCTGCTCTCTTTCAGGGGTTCCACCCTGATGCCTTCAAGAGGAAACCCACAGTTCTGAGCGTGGCTGTCTTGTGGCGTGAGGAACGGATGCCCCGGAGGGGCAGGGTCCCAGTAAGGAGGCCTCTCCAGCTACTGGAGTTGTCTAAGAGACCGGCTCTGTGGTGGCAGGTAGTGATCTCCCCGTTGTCGAAGGGTTAGAGCAGGGCCAGCTGACCACCAGCCTCCTCTGGGGCTTATTTCCAGGGCCTGGGGAGAAGCCTTCCAGTGCCCACTCGGGGTTTGGGGGCCACGTGAGCAAGGCCCCTGCCTAGTGCCACAGCGGCTAATCACATAAGCAAACGTGACCTCATTCTTACAGGGCTGGAGGGAGTGGGAATGTGGAATGTCCAAGATCTTGTTTATATAACTTACTAACATCCTCATGATGGCTGTAAACTGGGCTGTGGTCCCCTGCTGTCTCCTGTCCGTGAGAACAGCAAAGAGCTGCTGTTTCCTGGGAACACACACCTTATCTGGCTCCTGCCTCCAAAAGGAGGAATTTAGGTTCTTGGTTTCAAAGACGCTGGAGGACTTGGAGTTGGAAAGGGCTTTGGGTCATTGACTTTGACCCTCTGCTAATTCCCTAGATCCGTTCCCAGGTGTCCTCAACAGATGGGCTGGTCAGCCTCTGCTTGCACACCCCTGATGACAGGGTGCTCCCTCCCTCTAATGCCCACTGCTCCACTGTGGAACAAGTCTAGCTGATTTTTTAACACAACCTTTCTTTTTTCGGATAGCAGAGCATTACCCTGTGTCAGACCTGTACTCTGTTTGGAGGCAGGGTCTTTGGCACAGGCCTATACAAAAGACTCTGGGAACACAGAAGGGGATTTTGTGCTGCTGAGTATAAGGGGGTTTTGTGCTGCTTCAGTGCCCTTTGTGCTACTGAAGGAGCACAGAGGGCACTGTTGCTTTAGAAGAAAGTGGGTGGGGAGGAGAAATCAAGGAGGACTTCCTGGAGGAGGGGATGTTTGAGCTGCCAACTGAGGCTCTGGTTCCTGGCATTGTGCCAGGGCTGAGACTACACAGATGAACACAGATTAGTCCTGGCCGCAGAGAACTGTCCACTCTGCACTGGCAGAGAAGGCCTGAGGTATGAACGGGCCCAAGGGCCACACTGCAGGTGATCTGGAGGGGCTGAGGGAAGATGTGGGGTAGGGACTGGAGACCATGAATTTGGAGAGGGGCAGAAGGTTCTGGACCAGGGATACACTCCTTCAGGCACTGGGAACTGTGGGAAGTTCTGAGCCAGGAATGAGGTGATTGGTGCTGCATTTTAGAAATACTCTCACTTTCAAGACTGTCTCCCAGAGCCAAAATCAGCCATCTTCTGGGCCTCTCCAAGCAAGCTGGCTTCATGAGAAAAATGAAGCTAATTTTTACGGACCCTATACTTTCTTCTGTGCAGTGGAGAGAGGGCTTGGGGACCAACGGGCTGGGCTGGGCTCTGCTCTAGGGTCTCACATGAGCCCTGGTTTCCTCATCTGTAAAATGGGTACAATAGTATCCACCCTTCAGCAAGGCTGGGAGGAACTCTATGACAGGGCACACAGAGCCCACGCACAGGATGGGCACGTGCACACCTTTTCCAATTCCCTTTTCTCTCATAAATGCAACAGGGCATTCACGAGGCCCCAGCCACTCTGCATCCCTTCCTGCCTTCTTGCCCTGCTCATGCTGTCCCCTCTGCCTGGAATGCCCTTCCTCCCTTAGCCTCTATGTGTCAAGTCTTTCCCATCTTATAAATGAAATGCTCTCTATTCCTGAAGCCATTCCTGATTCCTGCAGCCCAACGGGATGTTTTCTTAAGCTGCTCTCAGGACTTAATTTTGTTGCTCACTCATTTACTTATTGGACAAACAGCTCTGGAGCATCTAACTGCTCTGGACACTGAGGATCCGGAGATGATTATGACTCAAACCCCAGAGGCATCGATCCAGTTGAAATATGCTTCCCACATCAATAAAATTACTGTGAAATTAAAAATAAATAAATAAGTTTGGGAAAAAATGACTTCTTTCGCTAAAATTATCCTAGATATTTCTCACTGAGGAAAAGCAGCCAGGAAATGGGTGCTTCCTGTTTTCATTAAATAAAGGCTTTTAAACATCTGTTGTTTCTGGTGACAGCCGTTGTCTGTGACTCCGAGGGCTTCAAACACCCCCGGATAACCCGGCAAATCCCAGACCGCTGCTCTCCTGATGGCTTTATCAGCACTGACTTCAATCAGCCTTGGAAAATGTACCCACTGTAAGGGCCGGCAGTGGGGTGCTCTGGCAAGGGTGTCTTGATCTGTTCTACCCTTTGGTCTTCTCGTGGGAGGAAGGCAATGTGGAGATTCAACCCCCTGACAGCCAGGGAAACCGAGGGAGGTAAAGATTGTTTTCTTGCAGTTGCAAAATGAATCTTAATGTGTCTGCAGGACCCTAGAGATGGTCCAGGCTGAGGTTTTCCCTCTGGCTGAGTCTCCTAGGCTGGAGGCACCAGGAAGGGAGTTCACCTGTGAGATTTACAGAGGGTGACAAATAATTCTGCATAAAGGGATGAGTCCAGGAGGACAGAGCTCTGGGGTGCTTGACAAAAACACGGCCACCATAAGCACACACGTTCCCTGAAGGTCGCCCCTAAAAGCTGGGGATAGTGGTTACCTCTGAGGTGGGAACCAGGGGGCTAGAGGGGGCAGGAATGACCTACCTAAAAAACAAACAAATAAACAAAGCAATACCCACCCGTCTCCTTGGGTCCTGTATCCATCCCGCCCCACTCGGAGGTGCTGAATCAACATGTCTGAGCTTTTATGCTTGCACGTGGTGTCACCTGCAACCCTGCTGTGTCCCTCACTGTGAATGTTGGACAGTCTGATTCAGTTTTCAAGTGGAGAAACTGAGGCCATCTGTGAGGGAGTGGCAGGGGCAGAATTAGAACCCGTGCCCCTTGAATCTGCTGTGTCACTTGAGTAAGTTGCTGCTGTGAGACAGTTTATGACTCCTATATAGACATCCCAGTGGTGAGCCAACAGGAGAGAGCGTGGCCCATGTGGATGCCCTGACTGAAGGAAGTGAGGGAAGATGGGAGGGCAAGTCTTCCAGTCAACTATCTCTCTCTCTGGGGATGTCAGAGCTTGGGAGGGACCCAAGGGGCACCTGGGCTGACCTCCCATTTCATAGCTGAGAACACTGAGACTCAGAGAGGGAAGTGGCTTGTTAGCGGCAAAGTTGGGGTTGGGGGTTGGCTCCAGGCCCCCCTTTCCCAGAGTCTGTGCCTGCAGCTAACTTCTCTGGATGACCACGCTGTCAACAGAAAATGCCAGGAATCCAGCTCTGCCCCCTCAGGCCCTGGGCATGGGGAGCTCTCATCCTTGTCCTCATCTGCTCATCCTCTTGACTTAGAACTACTTGTCCTTTCCTTTGTGCGTGTGTGTGTGTGTGTATGTGTGTGTGTGTGTGTGTGTGGCAACCAGGCAAAGGCCCTGAGGCAGGGAGGCAGAAAACCTGTTCTAATCTGGGTTCACTCAGCCACTTTGGGCACATCACTGTCCCCCTTTGGGCCCCGGTGTTTTCTTCTGGAAACTGGGGTTTGTAGGGGAAGGTGTTTGGACTAGATCAGTCACTCAAACCTCAAATCATGCCCTGTTAGTGACGTGAAATTTGTTTAGTGGGTGGTGACCAACATTTTAAAAAAGAAGCAAAGAAATAGAAGAACAGAAAATAGGTAAGTGCATCCCATTATTTTGTGAAATTCTTGCTTTGGTGAAATGCGTGTGTTTACTGAGTCATGACATAAAATACATTTCTTATTGTGCGCCACGGTCAAATAACAGTTTGGGCCTGCCTGTGTCTTCCATTCACCTAAGGGATGTTTCCAAGGCAGGGTGGTGAGCCAGGAGCTCTGGGAGGGCCCGGGAAGGGGGAGGCTGTGGGGTTGGGAAGGACAGGGGAGCCACAGGGTGTGGGCAGGCCAGCCTCAAGTGCTGTGCAAGGATGAAGAGTTTTCAGTAACGAGATAACACATCACAGTGAGGCCTGAACCCATTAGTGGCTGGTAATGAGCAGGTGTCCCACAGGGAGGCTGATAAACGGCCTGTCTGTCCATGGAGAGAGAGGTTTGCAGGAAAGCAGGTGTGGGCTCCACTGTCAAGCTCCAGGGGCATTAATTGTCTTTGCTGTTTTAGGATCTTGATAGGAGTGAGGAAGCCACAATGACACCCCCAAGGAGGGTGTGTGTGTATGAGAGAGAGAGAGAAAGAGACAGAGAGAGAGAGAGAGAGGAGCACTAGGCATGGTGTGGAAGATTGGGGTTCCAGTCCCATTCATTCTTATTCATTCATTCCGCAAACACCCATTGAACACCTTTGGTAGGCTAGGCTGTATGTCTAGGGCTGTTACGTGTCCCTGGATCTAGGGTAATGAAATCTACTGAAGAGGGCATGAAGGAAGGGGACCCACATATGTAGGCCACCTATCTTGTACCAGATACTCTGCTTGTTGCTCGTAGATGCATGATCTGAGCCTTCATGATATCCCAGAGGGGGTGTGTGTGATACTATTATTATCCCCAGTATGCAGATGAGGCTCAGAGAGGTTATGTAACTGGTTCAACGTCACACAGCCAGCTGTGCTGGCACTCAGGATCACAGATCTGTCTGATGTCTGAGCTCACACTTTGAACCCTCTCCCTGCTGCCTAAAATGTGAAATGCCTGTGACCTCCTAGTTTCATTTTTCTTTGGAATGCAGAATCTTATAACATCAGGGCCAGGAACTTGGAGGGCATCTTGTCTATCCCTTTTACCTTAAAGAGAGGGAAACTGAGGCTCAGAGAGGAGTAGGGAATGGCCAGAGACCCCCAGAGAACAGTGTCAGGGTAGGTCCATTAAGGAGTGGAGGAGGTGGGCCCTCAAAGCATCAGCACCAAATCTTACAGCCAAGGCCAATCTGGACCCAGCCAGGGCCTGGCCAGGGCATCCGGTCTGCACCTAGCAGCTGAGTGAGTCCTGGGAGGAAGTGGAAGCCAGCCCCTCCTGTACCCTGCCTCATGCCCGTGGTGCTCCCCTGGGGCCTCACAGTGTGAGCTGACTCACTCCGCCTGCCATGCACCGTTTTGGAGATTCAGGACAGCTTCCTCTGTTCCCCACAGCCTTTCTTCAGCCTGGGAAGCCCCACAGACCACACACATCCCATCCTCCCCTGACCCCGGCAGCTCCAGCACTGAGTTCTTGGTCTTCCCCCTTCAGGTGCAGATTCAGCTAAAGGAGACTGAAGACCTACTGTGTGCTGAGCACCCCACTAGGTGTACTGATAAGCATCGCCTCCCTTGATCCTTGTGAAGTGGGTGCTGTCAGCCCCCTTCCCTTCTGCTGGAGAATGTGACCTTAACTTTCTAGCTCTGTTCCCCTGGGAATCTGATAAAAGTAGACTCTCAGCTGTGTTCCTAGGCCAGCTTGCTGGGGTAAACTGGCTGGTAAACTGCATCTGCACTGGGAGAACTATAAATACTGAC